>NC_087330.1:360000-710000 GCF_037043105.1 Vanessa tameamea | reverse complement strand
TGTTGTATTATAAATAAAGAAATATTAATAAATAGCGAATCGCATGAAATACGCAAATCTAAGGTTTGTTTATCTCTATTCCTACTTCCATCGGAATAGGATATAGTTAAAATGTATTTACATATTGTCATGACGAGTATTCAATTAAAAAAAATTAAAAAAAAATGTGCATCCAATTTAGTTAATGTGTACTCTTATAAAGCCGTCACACTTTCAAATGACACGAAATATAAACACATCCGAAGCCCCTTGATGCTACGATAATCTCTGATTTGTTTACAGTCAACTTCACGTTTACATTTGATGCATTTAAGATGTTATACACGTAATATCGTGTGATTTTGAATTAACATTCAATAATTTAATATTAAAAGCCTATTTTAAAAAATATTCTACCATACAAAATTTCGTGTCTATGCTGTTGACGGTTGAGAGTTCCCTCTTCTGTAGCCAATCCAAAGCGTAAAATTAATTCATGCTTAACATAAAAATAGATTGTCATCGGAACTGAACCAACGTATAAAATTTAACTCCGTGAGATAAGGTTTGACCTAAGCAAAAAAGAAATTAAATAAAAACTATAATTGTTTTGTTTTCTTATTTTCCAAAAATTAAAAACGATATTTCATTTTACAGAAAAAAAAAATCATTTAAAGAAAATTAAAACAAGAGATTTTGCTATAATTCAATTACATGTTAAAAACTCAATGTAACTAAATATTTAATTTTGTTTCACTCGAGTTTTTCCTAGTATAGTAACTTTATACAAACTATATACTTTTAGTTAGCTATGTATCATTTTACATAAAGTAATATTCTTACCTCGGTTGAAGGTTGAGTGCAAAGGTCAATTCGTTTATTTATTAATGAAACATGCAAAGATGCAGTAAAAAAACAACCCTTTATAAAATGTACAATGTAAACACTAAATGCCCAAAGCTAAAGCGACGCTTTGTTGGATGTGCAGGGTTTCATCCGACACTAGTTCCATTATGATGTTTTCCATTTCACCGAATAAATTATAAACGCGAAAAGCTCATGACATCTCCCTGACACTTGCCCAGGTTTTAACCCCGGATCTTGTACCCCTCTTGAGATCCTCGTCTCAATCAATTTACATATTAAAGATGAACTGTGAAGTAGCCAATTTAAGTTGCTTTCGTTTTTGAACTTACAAAATTACTTTAACAAACCGGTGATGAGATTAACACTTATGTAAGTTTAGTAATAGTTGACATTATACGCAGATACTTCGACTAAATACTTCAGTAACACTTCACCACCGAATCCCCAACACGAAGCCCCACAAACAAGGCCAAGTATTTCACACACCTGAGTAACGTCGTTTTGAATGACGACAATCGATTTGCTATCTCGTTCATACATACTGAATAGTGCCGCGCGGGAGAGGGATAGACGTATGCATTTATGAAATCAAGATTTGCTTATTCGCAATGTGTGCGGGAGTCGCAAATCTTGAATGGACTTTTATCACGTTTCTTTGTCGTATAGCGAAGCCCTACAAGTTTTTTCACGTGAAGGTTGTAACACGTCCACACGTAATCTATTGAATGGAAAGCAAAGTACGGATTAGTTTGATAATAACTCGATACAAATACATATATTTACCCAATAAAAACTCTTATGTTCATTTAATTTTTTATTTCCTTTTTTTTGTTAAACAAAGCTACCATATACATATATATTTTATTTGTAAATAATGATTTTTAAGAATATCAAATATATTGAGATGAGCTACGTAAGTATTTTATCCGGACTGGTGACTCTTCTTCGCGATTATTCATGGTAGTAACGGCCTGCATATCAAGGGCATGCTCCGGCTGAGTGGAGACGACCCATCAAATATTCCACCTCGAAGAAACAATGCGATGTGTCATTGTCAACACATCGACACAGTTCCATAGTTATCTTAACCATATAATAAAAGTATCTATACATTATATTACGGATATCATTATCTCAAAATGACAATTAGTTACTTCTTAAGTCTTAACTTATATAAAAAAACTCTGTATACTATATTTCAAGATAATTTATTGCTAATCATACAGTTTTCTATGACCTATTCCTAATTTAAAATTTTAATTGATTTATGTATAATATAAATCAGACTAGAATAGTATAGAATCGAATATCAGGTAAAATAAAACTACTCGTGACCTATTTATGAACGATAGGCATTACTGTTTAACGAGTCATATTTAACGACCTTCGTTAAGCAACTGACCTAAATAGACATAATGTAAGTTACCATTTTATCAAGCTGTTCAATCGTAAACCATTAATAACCTGTACATTGAATGTGCCCCATTTATTTTATTCCACTAAATGTGAACAGGCACATTTATATTTAGAAAATAAGGATGTAATATTAAAGGGACCTAGGGGTTGCTACAATAATGTATTCATGTACTAGTCTTGATTTAAAATGAGGTAAAAACTTTAATGAATAATAAAATATTGAAACAATTTCAGCTGTTTTATATTTATTAAAAAAGAAAACTATATCGTTCTAAGATCAAGCCTAATAAAGTCTATAAAAATGTAAAAAAAATTTAAACCAAATTCTCTTTTCTTAAATATGTAACAGTATAAGCTAATTACGATGCGTTCAATGTTCACTGAAATAACCTAATAAAATTCAGTCTCGTGCAGCGACCGAATCGAGAAAAAACATTCACGTGGGACTAGACATTCCATTCGTTCATTAATTTGCGGTCGCAAGCCTGAGAGCGCTTTAGATAGTAATGATTTCTAAACAGAGTATAACGTTACATATATTTACCGAAAACTTAATAATTATAGTAAAATATTAAAAAATATATCTTTCCTTTTTTTCAATTACAGAAACGATTTCTTAATTTTTGTATCAACTCTCCTTTGATAGTTTTACAAAAATTAATATTCAAAAGCAATCTTATATTATTAATATTATGAAATTAGTTTTAAGTTGTATTTATAATTACAAGAAGCCTACAAAATAAATAAAAATATCCGTACAATGTCATTAATCAATATTAATAGAGAAAACGGGACCAATACAAATTAATTTTAACACATTATGGTCTCCCTACAAGTAAGTATATTTATATCCGAGGGACCGCCCGCGCCAGCTGTCGCGCAGACCGGCAACTTGCCGAAACGAGGCTATCTTTATCATTGAAGATAGAATTCTACTTATCTAATATATGCGATGATATTGCACTTATCAACAGCTTATCCGTTGCATTATCTTTATCTTATAAATACAAATCAACGGTTAAAGATCGATTAGTCTACGAGTGGAATTTGATTAAAAAATATCGATTTATTACAATAATATTACCGTTATCTACTAAAATATATTAGTTTTAATAACGTAGAAGATGTAACCATGTGAGAAAAGTGAAACCTAATGGAACCTCTCCAGTTGTGTTATATAACTTATTATTATTTTATTTCAAACAATCTCTCAGGCTTGTTGTCTGTGCCTTTCGTACATCTTTACTATTGTTTTTATTTACGCTATTTTTATGTGCCTGCAGGTTTGTATTTCCAGACTGCATCGCAATCTAAAATTTACAGTACTCGTACTGATATAAATACTCTAAATACTGTTCGAATAGCTTTAAAAAACTGCGAAATGGAAGAATTATAAATAAAATAAAATATTTTCTTACAGATTAAATTCGTTTAATGTATCGGGATAAGTTTTCGTACTCAAAATGGGTCAAAATAGCCTCCTTGACCTCAATCGTCGTATGAAAATGTTCTGCTGTTTAACTCTTTTTTATATTTGGAAGGAAATACAACGCACTGCTAAATCTGGACTGCACGGTGGTACATGCAGTTCGATCGTGCTTTTATGTAAAGCGACGACTTGTGACGGGATAAGGGTCCGCTTTACATGTGTAGATAATTTTAAATGTGACTATACCGAATTTCTTGAAAAATACACAAATATCGTGAAAAAATAAACTATTAAGACCATACTATATTCGAGTAGGAATTTGCGATTATAAATCGTGATTTTACAAAATCAATTAATATTATTAACCATAGGTTCGGAATGTAGATTCTACCAATAAAACCTTCGACAAGAAACTTTAAATAGAAAATTAAATATAAAATATATGATTACGACATCGATATCAATCAATGCTAACATTTCAATTTTTGAAACTAATTTACAAGACCCTGTTACAAATGTGTTACAAGTCTTTTCATTAGAAATTTCCAGTCACATGTAACGTCGTTAAAACTTACCCGTTCTATAAAGAAAACATTACAGAAACGAAATGTAAAAAGTTCTAGCTTGTGTTTCGTAAAAGATTTAAAATGTCAAGTCAACGTTGAAAGTATTGCGCGACCGTAACCGCGGCCAAGGTCGAGCAGGACTGGTTCCACGTTCTCCGTTCTCACTTATATACTAATACTAGGTAATAGTTTTCATTAGCAATTAAACTCGTTCTATTTTTTAAAATGAACAAGTACTACTATGTGGTAAGAGCTTTACTCGGTGATACGGTTTTTGTGCAAGTCCGCCTGGATAGGTACTACCCATTCATCATCAATTCTACCGCCAAACAGCAATAATTAGTATTGTTGTGTTCTGGTTTGAAGGATGAGTGAGCCAGTATAACTACAGGCACAAGAGACAACGTATTAGCTCCTAAGGTTGGTGGCGCATTGGCGATGTAAGGAATGATTAATATTTCTTACAGAGCAATTGTCTAGGAGCTATGGTAACCACTTACCATCAGGTGGTAAATTTGCCCATCTACCGACCTACCTTATAAAACAATAGATAATAGTGATATAACATGTGACTATTCATAGATATTGTTAAAAAAAATAAACTTCACCGAATAGGTAGCTAACCATCCCGACTTCGCAGTAGTACACGTCCCACGTCTTGTCATAACTTCATTTTAATAACGCAAAAACTACTTATCCAAATTTTAGAATGTACCTAAAACAGCAACTTTTATTTCCAGAAAACACAACATTAATATATTATTTATTTTGATAAGGGTATAATTACTGCGCGATAACTAAACTGAACTAAGGTTATCGCATACTTTTCCGATACTTTAAACGTTAAAATGGTAACAGTGACTTATCTAATGAGGATAGATGTGTACATATTATATACCGTCGAAAACTTTTCGGTGTACACTTTGGAGATCTATAAATCTTACTACAAAGTTAATTATGACAGCGTTCGCATGAAAAGCGCAAAACTATAGTATATTGAATCAGTCATACATCACAAATAATATAAACGTACTGCATATATAGCTTAACAACTGTAAGGTGAAAATATCGAATATTATTTTTGCCGGAATCCGAGATAGATTAAACTAATAAAAATATTATTTATAAAATTAGTAAGTCCTGAAATATCTTATAAAGAAAAGGTTAACAATTTTCTCATTAAAATAACCTTCATTTTTTTTTATAAATACCTACCTACCAATTGAACATGATACACGATGTAATCTATAAGATTATATGATAAATAAAACAGACATTATCTTTCATTCATTAGATTAGGTAAATAAATCGCATTTACATTGTCCGCAAATAAAGTTTCGTTAATCCGCTAAATCAAGCGAAGGACGCCATTTTGTGTACACGTGTGATGCAACCAAACTTTACACTAATTATTATTAACTCTATTCATGTCTAGCCAGTAGCTGTGTTCGGTTAAAATGCTGTAGCCAGTAACAATGACGTACTATTATAGAACATCTGTTGCACTTAATTTTTTTTTATTTACCAAGACAGTAAATAGCAACGGAATTCTGACCCAGGCTACAAATAAATATGTAAAGCTATTTTTAAAGCAGGTAGTAGGTAGGTAGGTCGGTACATTTTAGAAGAGTGGGTAGAAATATGTTAAACGAAATCCTATTACGTCATTCTTCTTTGTTCCTGAAATTTACGAATAGCGCAGAATCTTTCAGCAAGTCTTAATCTTATTCATCAACACCCAAAATACTTTAAACATTTCGCATAATTTTGCTATTTGTGCGTGAAATGTCGACAATCGACATCAAATATAAAAATGCGCCTAATTTAATTGAATATTACTTTTCTGAGACTTAAATGAATCTCATTGTTATAAAGCGTGGGTATACAGCTAATCGTATCGCGCTTACAATTAAACTATTATACCTGTAAGTCTTCCACTTTTCCTAGAACATTCCACTACGTAACGGCAGCGCTTCGCTTTGTTAATGGAATCTAGTATTAATATATATGTACTGTTATAACTAACATCAACATATAGGTCTAAATATTTTATAACAATTGTTTTGTTAATTACATGTATTTACAAAACAATTTTTATCAATAGATTTTTTTTTATTTCATTGAATTTCTTTCTCCATAGACTTGGGTTTAGAATTCCCTTTATATTACAATATTTTTTTATCTCTTGTCCATTACATTCTAATTTCAAATTTAATATAAATAAGCATATAAATAAAGTTGTAGGTGTGAGTTTATAATAATTTATAGCCAATGCAATTTTAAAAATCATAAAAGTATATACAATTTACGGAAAATTTACAATATGTTAAGTACCTAAATATACGTAAAAATGCAAGTGATAGAATTTTTATTTTTTTTTATTTAGATTAAAACAAAATTAAACAAAAACAACATTGTCACTATTTATTTTTGAAATCAAGTAGAGAACCGACGATATTTATTCAAATGTTTCAGTGAATTATGATATGCGTCTGATTAATGATAAAACCAAAACCGACAAAGTTACTTTATAATTTACCACGACCTCGCTATCCGCGTAAGTGTGACATTTAGAGTGCGAATCTATGATGAAGTCAGCCTTAAGGTTATACAAAAAACGAATTCCGAATCCACTATCATTCCTATTAAATGGAAACAATGTCGTACATAGAATTAGATGGATTATATTTACGGATATGTAAGCATGGTTTTTATTTCAAAACTAGCCTAATCGTCGCGTTAGCAAACCGAAAAGAAATGATTTACATACAAAGCTGTCGGATGTCGATGTAAAAAAGATTTCATTTTTTTGGACATCATTCAAGAACTATTTATGTACTTGTATATTTCATTTCAATAGTTATTGTGTTACCAATTTTTCTTTGTGTTGGCATGGGCAATGAGCATAGCCAGGTAGCTGGTAAAGAATTATTACATGCAAATCCAATCGATCAACTTAACTTATTTCGTAATACCAGCTAATAAATCTTTTAATAGAGAGATAAGACCTTTATCAGCACTCTCGCCACATTACAGATAAATTTTGCACGAATAAATAATAAATAAAAAAGAATAAATCTAAAAATCGCAGTGACAGGTTAGGATTATTTTCAAAGTATTTTCTTGGTCTGCATTTCTCTTCCCCAATAAAATCGTGTCTACACCAATTTGTGTCGGACTCTGTCAATATACGAATGAGGGCGACACATACAAATAATAGAAGAACACTATAATCGCAGACGCGGGCGCTTGCTACACCACGGCCCTTTCTACGGGCTACTTTTGATGAACTGTGACCGGTGAATGTCAATTATACGCCTGAAGCACCACTCATTACCGTATCGGTTGCTTTGCACAATCACAATAGTATTCAAATTAAAGCTTTATTCGTTTGTTTTGCAGATTCTATCAAAACTTTAAAATTACTTAACCTATATCGGTTTAGTAATTTTAAAGTTCATAGAAATTAATTTATTTTGAAAAATAAAGTAGAATTACTTAAAAATCGCGACCGGTCATATATTTCCACGACCAGATAAGTCGCATTTGCTTAATACTCATACTCTATTTATATTTGCTAATATATCAATATTTAAAAAAAACGATCAAAATCAAAGTATGAAGTATATATCCAAGTAGTTTGCATGCACTTTTAAATCAACATATTACATACTACGCTACCAACGGTTCGTAATGTAGATTCTTCCGAAGAGAACCGACAAGACTGTAGTCATTGAGTAAGTCCCTTTGCATGACGGGTAGCTAGTTAATTATAACGAGTAATAATTGATATTTATATATAATATAGTTTGTGTGCGTCATTGCGTATATGAGAGGGCGGAACACAAACGGTGTACCTTTGTCCTTAGACCACACAGCTGGAACTAATCCAAATAACGAACGTGGGTTTTTCAGTTTTATTTCTTTTGCATTTATAATTTCTTCAATCTTACAATGTATTAAAATTCATTCCAGAAAGAACAACATAAAAAAGTCACGGATCTTCTTTTTTTTGGAAATAAATTTCATTTACATATATGTATGAAACAATTATGACGCAGTATTTAATTTACAAGATAATGTCCGCAAAACATCGTTATTATATAATACCTACTGTAATATAGTGCTATTATTTTTATCATATTTTCTTTAGTTGTACATAATTATGGGTAATCTCTATTCATAAAAACCCACTTCAAGAGCCGCATTTAATTATCAGAATAGTAAATTACTTACGTCATTGTATATTGCAATTTGGCAAAGTAAAACTACACTTGTTATGTACGGAATTCTTTTAAATAGGTAACATGTATTTAAAGAATATTAAACAAAGTTACCTTTCAACAAATATTGGCATCTATTGTTATTACATACTTTATTACTTTTTATAAAAATAATTAAAATAACTTAACAGTCGCACTTTCGCCGATAATGACAATAATAATAACTCATTATACAAATTATTTAAAGTACTTACTTTAAGATTACAGGCGCAGACTAAAAATTTACTGAAGATATAAATCAAAAATTGACAACCTCTTAATATTATTTTCATGGTAACATGTTCAATGAAAAAAAATGTAGGATTTTCATAAATAGCTAAAGTCACCGAACTTTCTGGCGATACACATCAGTGGCACAATTGAAAAAAAATACATTAAACTCAGAAATTAAAACCTATAAAAATCTTGTTTAATAAAAATTACATTAACCGGTATAATACATACGCTATGAGAAAATTATTTAATTGAATATTACTCAGCCTGTTTTTACATTCCCCTAAATATGTCCTGACTGTAGATCATTTCATTCTTTTTCACGAACGAAATCATGGTAATGCAGCGAAGTAAGAATGTACGCAAGCGGAGACACGACGCGTTTCCGAGCACTTTCGCCGTTCGGCATCCGTCGGCCTCCCTCGATCCCCCAGCTGACTGGGCTAACTGAACGAGCGAGACAGTACTCAAGATCGCTCTAGGGCGAGAAAGGGACAGCGAACCGCGCAACTCCGAGAGCCGCCATTTATTTCTTTCTAGTGCTCGGCTCGGACGTAGTCACTGCGTTTTGTATTTTCGCGAGAGTATAATCGTTTTATATGTGAAAATTGTATATTAAGTTATCTACAGTTATTACTATATTCGTACTTTATGTTTGTGAATACCTACAATGAAAACTGGTGTGTGTAACGTATGATATGTGACGTGTAAAACGCAAGTATGTCTGGCGTTTTCACATCTGTTGTCAACACTAAATAACGTGGATTATGCAAGTTGGATTGAGATGTGGACGAGTATTAGGTAAATGTCGTGTTTAATATGTTCTGAATATGTTCTGTGATAAATGTCATGTGAAATAGTTACAAAACGGGACAACTTTATAACTATATCGTTGAAGGTAGGTAGCAGCAGGTAGTAGATATTACAATAAATGTCTGAGTATAAACGTATTGTCTCGCGCGATTCAATTCATTAATGACTAAACGGTAACAATGAATGTATATTAACAAATAATGATTGTTCTAGAATATTTAGGAATATTATTTTTTTCCAAAGCTTATTTACCATTGTAGTTGTGAGTACTCTTAAATTAATTTGCATCTATCATAATTTAATTTAAGTAAACATCTTTGTACATTTGTCAATTCATACTAAAAAGCATTTAATTAGCAATACTTAATTAAGGAGTTTTTATTTAATTCTACAAAGTTAAAACTTTAGTTAAAAAATTTAAATAACAATAGTCTAGCTAACTTTTTTCAACAAATAAAATATTAAAAGTTACAAAATATATTTGACTGACAAACAATGAATACCAAAATATATAAATATATTTCAAGTTAGATTAATATTCAAGGTTTTTATCTGATAATGTTGTTTAACTGCTCGCTACAATTCAGTTACTATTGTTTAATAACTGAAATATGGTCAATAACACACAATAAATAACAAGATAAGAACAATAATGAATAATGAATAATTTAAATATAAATTAAGCTGTAAAATGTGTCATAAAATAGTTTTCTTGATTTTAATTTTAATCATTAATGTTATATGTAATTGAATTCTAGACAAAAATATTTTTTAAATACATTAAATCTTTTAAGGGGGCAGCTACAATTGCACATATTAGGGTTCAAAATTAGAAAAACTCATTGTAATTATACTTCTTACACAAACAAATATAGTGCATAAGCAAACAAAGATTCTATATATGTAACATAATAATAAACTTTTAAATAATATTTTAACAAAACATAGAATTAGGTACATACTGTAGTAATAAAACCAATTCCATTTGAAAGTGACAAGCCAAGGCACTAAAGTATATATATTTTTTTCTCTTTCCAGTCAATAAGACTATGAGGGTTGTAAAATAATGCAGTGGCTGCACAAAATATTGACGCTGGCAATAATTTGCGCAGCTGTGGAGGCAGAGGAGTGTCCCTCTACTTGCATATGCACACCGGGTCGCTTGGCGTGCTCCGGCGCCACTATACCGAACAACAAACTCACGCGAGCCGTCCTAGGGAACTATGGACCTGAACTCCAAGAGATAATTTGGACGAACTCAAATATAACCTCTATAGAAATAAATGTGTTTGACGGGCTACATAATATTGAATACATCGATTTAAGCAGAAACGAATTAAAGAGAACTGAACATGGACTGTTCGCGAGACTGAATCGCTTAAAACATTTAAACCTGTCCAGAAACCAAATCGACGATATACCTAGATTCACATTCGCAGATCTGGATCATCTGGAGGTTCTAGATGTGTCTCATAATAGACTTCAAGCTATACCATTCCAGGTCTTTGGGCCGATGATAAGATTGCAATATTTGGATATATCTTATAATAAAATAGCAACTTTCTTAGATTACTACTTTAAACCCAATCGCCAATTAAAAACACTGTTCCTAAACAATAATAGCCTAGTCAAAATTACATCTAACGCTCTAGTCAATCTTAAGGAATTGGAGACGCTCGATATATCTAGCAACAAATTAGATTATATACCTAAAGCTATATTTGATAATTTAGAACAGCTGAGAGATCTAAACCTAAGTTACAACAATTTTCAAAACATATCACTAGATGCTTTTAAAAATCTCAATAAATTAAAATCACTTGATATGGGTGGAAATAGACTGAAAGCCTTGCCCTCGATGCTCTTCCAACATAACGAAAATTTGTTAACGCTCTACCTCGACCATACCGAAATTACTGTTTTACAGAACACTAATTTAAAAGGATTACACAATCTGCAGCGACTTTATATAAGAAACAACTTGATGTTACGTGAAATAGAACCTTTTGCATTACAAGACACACCATCTGTGACGCATTTGGACATCAGTGCGAATGGATTAACATATTTGCCCCAGTCGTTAAAACTGTTAGTTAATTTACAAGAGTTAAGAATAGGCAATAACCCGTGGGCCTGCGATTGTCGAATGGCATGGTTCGTCAACTGGATAGAGGCTAGAAAGGAAATAGTAAAGTCAGATTTAAGTTGTAGGTTAACATATCCTAATGACATGTTGATGATTTTAAACAATACTAATTGTCAGGCTCCGCATCTCATCAAAAGCAGTCCTTTGACACTGCACAGGCTACAAACAGATGCCTTATTGGTGTGCAAGTTCGGAGGTAATCCGGCGCCTTCTATAACGTGGATCACTCCAACGAGAAATGTATACCATTGGAATCCAGAACCGTCATTACCGGACATATTTTACAAACATGGTATCGCCCATGATCAGTATTATCGCCCAATTGACTACAGTAAATCACGAGTCAAACTACGCGACGATGGATCTCTATTCATAACAGACATTCATAGAGAGGACAGTGGAACATATGTATGCGTGGCGTCTAATCCTTCGGCCAATGTAACCACGGAAGTTGTCCTAAATATAGATCCTATGACAATGTTTGAAATCAAAATCTATAGTTTGATATGTGGAGCATTATGTGCAGCTGGTTTTCTGGGCCTCACTTTGCTTGTGCAAGGCTTGCGTTACATATTCTACAGGTTAGTAAACTATTTACTTCCGTTAAAAGATTTTTAGTTTTATTTCTATAGAAAAAATCAATAAGTGACAATTGTTTTCAGGTTTCGTCTACTGGAGACTTGCTGCAGTTGTTGTACATGTGTCAGTCGTGACGCCCCGCGTACGAGACAAATATACTGTATGTTGGACAATATCGAGCAGTACAAAAGGCTGCAGTTAGAAAAACTTAGAGAAAATTACGCAGTTCAAGTAAGTCGTATGGAAATTAATTTAAATTCAGTATATTTCTGGCGATAAAACATCTTATTGACTTTTCTTTTTACAACAAGGTTCATCGAATTAAAGAGAACTGCACTCAGCAAATGGAGTGGATTCAAAGTAGCTACTCGTCACAAGCGGCACACTTACGCAATATCAGAGACATAGGCACGAATCATTTGACCGCTATGAAAGATCAATATTACGATCAGGTAAATGCTCTCTATATATTATAACGTCGTCAATACTTTAATAATAAGTTAAATGTCGCATCGAAACGGTTCATGAATTTCAGATAAATAAACATTTATCCTTGTGCTGTCTACACAGGTGAAACGCGTCCGCGAATACTCCACGTCGCAGTTGAATTGGGTTCGAGAAAATTATGTGTTTCAACGAAATAAAATAAGAAAATTTAGCGCCCATCAGATACTGAGACTGCGCGAATCCTACAAATACCAGCAGCAGACCCTCAACAAGGTGCTCGAAAACCTGCCCAGCCTGTACTTCGAGAACTGCCGCAGCGGCTCGTGCGGGCGCAGCGACTCGATGGCCTTCGACCCCGACGTCGAGGTCATCGACATGTACCTCAAGACGAAGATCGAGATGCTGGCCAAGCTGCCCAACCCGCTCCCGGACGACGAGAGCCGCGTGTCCGTGTACTACACGCCCACCGAGCGCTCCGCCAACTCGCGCCGCGCGTCGCCCGTGACCGTGCCCGACGGCGTGCACATCAACATGATCGAGCGCAGCGGCCCGCCGCGCCTGCTGGCCATGATCCGCCCGCTGCCGCCGCCCGCCACGCCGTCGGGCTCGCGCAAGGCGTGCGAGCCGCTGCTGGCCGCCAGCGCCAGCTCGCCCGAGCTGAGCCGCGCCGACGAGGGCGGCGCGCGCGTGCTGCTGGCCGTGGAGGTGGCGGAGCGCTGCGGCCGCTGCGAGCCGCTGTAGTCCCGGCTGGCGACGCGCGTGTTCCGCGTCTACGCGCTGCGTCCCGGCCGCTGGCGCCCGTGCTACGTGTAGCGCTACGAGTGCCGCTACGAGTGGCGCCCCGGAGCCCGAGTGAGCTGTGATAGTCTAGTTTCCGAAGACGAGTGTACGTTTAGCGAAGGTTAAGTTTCTCCTAGTGTGTAGGTCGAAGGGACGTCGTCTCGTGCGAGTGAGTATCTATCTTGTAAATATCCGTTCGTTTCGATCGTTTTTTTCCATTTTGATGTATTTAGGATAAACTCTTAGAGCATTATGCATTTTGTATTCGTTCGACCTAAAACGTAGTTTAGCGTTAGAGCGAGGTGTGAGGAAGTTGTTACTGTCATTGTTGTAATTGTCGCCCCGCGCCCGTGCGTCCGTAGCGAACCTGCGCGCGAGTCACGATCGAACCTAACTACTATTTATACTGTCTCTATTACATTTATATTTTGTGACACCGTCGTATCGAAGTCTTGCAGTGATATGCCAAATACTACATACAACAATGATTATATTGTATATCGTTTCTTAAAATAAATTATACAAGTATTGTTGAAATTTTCTAAATATTATTAATGAGAATAAGTAAATCACGAAGAATAAATTATTTTTCAATGTATTTTCTTTTGTTTCATTTACTACTGAAGATAATATGCAAAGACTTCATAAAAAAAAAACATGCATGTCAGTAAATTCTAGCACATGAGTTGGAATAGTTTACTACTTTTCTTAAAGAATGAATACTTCATTGAAATAAACAAGCCTTTATTTTGGTACTTTAGAGAAAAAAAAAAATATAATTTAACAATTATAAATATATGACTGACATGAAAACTGTGAATGTTTGTTTTTATATCATGAGAAACATAAGACTTCAAATAATTTAAATTAATATTCAATAATTGATATTAACTGTTTCACATCATTTTGTAAATCACAATTAATCGAACACTCACATATGCCTTTAATAAGCATCATACATGAATGTATAGGTTACTTTAATAAATTAAATAGTTTATATTTAATAATGTATCACACTGTTTCAATGCAGGTTGCATTAGACGAGTGTAGTCAATTTCTTTCCAAATCTGTTCGGAAGGAGAGGCCTTAGTCCAGGAGTTGGACATAAAGGCTGTTACTAATAACATAAATATAACTTATATTTAAAAAAAAGTACTGTAAAATATTTAAAATAGAGATATTTTCATTATAAAATCATATAATTAATATATAAATTAACACCATTAAAAAATGCTTTGTGAACGTTGAATAAAAAGCTAAAAGTTTTCGAGAGTTAAACTAAAAAATATTACATGTATTTTATTAAAATAAAAATATTAACAGAAATTATACAAAATGCGAGTAACGTTCGCATAAACATCGCATCGCGAAGGTTAGAGTTCGCATCGCATATGTACGGATGACGCTTTATTAGAAATTATCTCATCCTAATTAAAGGAGGTTAGCTCGTCTGTAGATTATTAACAAACGACATCCTAACATATTGCACTAGTACTTATATAACCAGCTTCACTTGCGGAACGTTTATCTATATGTAGATAGGTATTAGGCCATTTGAAGCGCCACGTACTTTTAATCCCAATAATACCATATTTCTTCGACTTTACGTGCTTAAAATTTGCGCTTTGAATATTGCTTACCCAATAAAATCAATATATTGAAAAATCCTTTCTTAGTGTACCTCGACATTAAAAAATGTAGTATTACTTCGAATTTTAATTCTCAATTAAACTATACTTTACTCGAGTAGGTTTTTTTGAATCAACACTTTACGATTCCAAAACTTTGTAAGCTACCACCGGTTTAAAATGTAGATTCTAACGAAAAGGAACCCAATGGTAACGCTTTTTCATCAATTAAAAAATATATATATAACAATCATATACAATTATATTTATGTATCCTTCGTGAAGAACAACGAGTGCTAAATCAAAGACTTACTAATCGCGCCAGATCGCGAACGAATCTGAATGAAATTTGGCACAGAGATTGATAATAGTTTAATAGTTTGTATAACCACATAGGTTACTTTTTACCCCCATATGATTTGATTCCCCCTATGGGGAAAAATATGACTAACAACTCTTCTCTCTCTCACACAAATCTCGTCTCTTCACACAAATTTACATCAATATGTTCAAAGCTGTGCGCTGGTAGTCGTTGCATGTAATATTTATATGCCATTGTCGTTAATGAATAATATAAAGAAATGATACATGCAAAAGTTCGAGTTTTAGATATTTTTCAATCGCAGTCAGTTTTGTACAACAGTATCTTCTATACACATATTTATGTGTAGTTAGATAATACATGCGAATTTTGTGTGTTTGGATGATCGTTTTTAATTGCGCTACAGGATAGATGCTATCATTATTCATTAAAACATAACTAAACTTTAATTGCGAAGCGAAGTGTAAGGGTAAAACTTAGTCGAATCTAACACTTTTATTCACTAAAGGCTGCCTATATAAATTTCACATTTAGCATTAGCAGCCTGTAAATTTTCCCACTGCTGGGCTAAAGGCCTCCTCTCCCTTTGAGGAGAAGGTTTGGAGCATATTCCACCACGCTGCTCCAATACGGGTTGGCGGAATAAATTTCACATATTACATCGTTTTTGATATTTCAAACCGACACCGAACTCCCGCTTGTCAAAAATCCGTAAAATATTCTCCATTACTCGGTCACTATTTGCCTTTCGTTCATAACAAAAAACAGCCGATTTAATTGAATACATTACACTACGTATAACTACGTATTACTATTATAGCTTGGGATAGAAATGTCATATGTACATCCCCGGCTAATATTATTAAAAAAAAAATGTATGTGCCATTATGGAGCATTGTGTTCTTGGGACCAATTCATTTACTGATTACGTTATATCAATTAAGATCAGTTAATTATTACTAATTCACGGGATCATGAATAATTGAGGTGAGAGCTGTCATAGTTTACATTAAAAATGCCGTTATAATGTCGATATTTGTAATTTATCGCCACAAATGCCAATATCTGAATGCCACGCCACGCCTACATTAATAATAGTTTTACGATTATAGGTTCCATTAACGACTCATAGGACTTTTAGTTAACTATTAACAAAAATTCGTTAATAATATCTATCGCTTCGTTAAATTGTACTTTTTTATATTCAAAATTTACGTCATATTCTTTGTATGACGAAATATACTATCTCTAAACAGCTGTGACATTAACATACATAAAGCAATGGAGAAATTTTAATTACATTTTTGCAGTCGTGATTTGATCAAAAGTCTTTAAGTATATTAGTATTTATGTACATATCTATTGAATAAATCTTTCGTTATATAACGTAAGTTAGCACTAAGAGAAGATTTTCAATAAGTTTAGTCTTTTCATCAAATACATATATTAGTGTTCAGGCATCTGTTTATGTAAAAAATTTAACATTTTAGAAAAGTCTGATATAGTTCCTTGGATATTTACGATTATTATATTTCCCGTCTTTATTAATCCTACGATATGTTATTATGAGCGGGTTAATTTCCCTATGACGTCAAACACTCTGATTCAAAAGTATCTACATTTTATTCGACATAATTCAAATAAAAAATCCAATTATTTCGATGCCATTCTATTGGTTATGTCAAATCATGGTACTAGTAAAGCATAAATGATAAATGTATAATATTCTTCTAATATATACAATAAACTAAAAAATATTACTTATTCTATGTGAATTACGTATATCGAAGCATTTAATGTCGTTATATAATGACTTCAATAACGAAAATGTATAAACAATCCGATAGGTTACAAAAACGTAACGATACGATAAGCTATAAGTTATGCGATTAAAAGCTATTGAACCACAGCACGTGTCTGGGACATTATACATTTTACATACATTACATTAGAAGCCTGTAAATGTCCCAATGCTGGGCTAAGGCCTCCTCTCCCTTTGAGGTTTGGAGCATATTCCACCACGCTGCTCCAATGCGGAATGGTGGAATACATATGTGGCAGAATTGCGTTGAAATTAGAAACATGCAGGTTTTCACACAGACACGCGATGTTTTCCTTCACCGCCGAACACGAGATGAATTATAAACAAATTAAGCACATGAAATTCAGTGATGCTTGCCTGGGTTTGAACCCGAAATCATCGGTTAAGATGCACGCGTTCTAACCACTGAGCCATCTCGGCTCACATTTTATATAATTAATAATAATTTAAACTTTTCGTAAATTTAAGGATAAATCTCATTCGACAAATCGTTAGATACATACATATATATTTGTATACATCATTATATATAACGGAATCCATACTTTATTTCTTTAGCCAGTTTAATTTGTTGTTAATATAAAGTTCATTCGATATATAGAAAAATATGGAATTTTTACTGTTTCTAGACGAAAGATATACTGTATTGATATCCTGAAGCAAACATAGCCGCCATAAAAACACCTGAAGCAATAACGGCTGTTTATTCTATCAATATCCATGAAAACGTTGAATCTCATATAATTCTTTAAAACGATTAAATTTAAATAAACATCCGAAACGTTAATAAATAACAACGTTGACGCAATTCCGGATCCGTACAAATTATACTCGTTCGATGTGTACGTTATGTCAAACGAAATACGAAACAATATACGTGTACAAGTGCTTGCGAAAACAGACGCACTCTACCCTCATAACCCGATGGAATGGTAATCCGACGCGATAGAAGAGATCAGACGCAGGCCCAGCTCGCTTAACGAGGAACGATGGGCTACTGCGGAAAATCGCCACCAACACCGGCTACTAGGATTCCATCCTCGCGTCTACACAGAGACGTTAAAACGTAAAAAGTATCGTTTAAAGGTAATTGAGATTCGTTTCTAACGATGACTTAACAAAACTATTTTGTACGTGTAACTTTGCAGTCAAAAATTAGTATGGGGATTATCCGAAAAATGTTATACATTTTATTATAGAAATAGGTAAATTTAGTAGAACTAAATCAAGCAGACGGTTTTTATCCGTTCATTTTCCGTAAAGTTATGCTTCTAAAAATTAAATAAAATAAAATTGTCCAATTAATTCATTTATTAATCGAAAATTAGTAAAAGATTGGATATATACGTATACGGTTTAAAAATTGATATTCACTCAAATGTAAGTTATTCAGAGTGATTGTGTCGATATCTCTTTAAGCGTGTCGAGTCTTCTAGAAGTAAAGACGACAGTGACGTAATCGATCAGAAATATCCGATTCAAATAATACTATAGCAGACATGTTTTTTTTTCCTTATCACGAATTCGTTTGTCAACATTGAGACAAGTCGTCTTGTAAGTACGAATAATGACAAGTTAGCAATTAGTGACTCGAGTCATTAAATGCACAAAAATTGATATGAATTAATTGTCAACAAGTTGTCTATCTCTAATATGACGACTGCTAAAGACTCACAAACGACAAGTGGAATACTTATCACTTACATTTATAACAGCTAAATGAGTTACAACAACTGCTCATACATCTAAAATCTGAATAGAACCAGCGGTGGTGCCACCCATTTGCTTAAAGCGTCAAGTGGCGTAGTAATGCTCTTTGACTTATATAATAGTTGATAAAAATACACTTATCGCAAAAGGACATTTCAACGAACAGTTCTGACATAATTGAAAGGTTTTTTATTTAGACTATATAAATAAGGCAATAGAAAATAAAAATTCCGTCTAAAAAATTCGAATGTTTCCTGCACCAGGGTTGCGTAAAGTGAAACTACAAAAAAATCGCTTGGAGATGTTTGAAATCGAAGCTTACTGTAGCTAAGCATATTCTTAGTATATTCATATTCCTGATCTATAATTTCATCGAATTCGAAAATTTGTCTCGGCTAGAATACTGTCAATTACTTAAATAAGGTTACTTTAATGAAAGCATTACATTAACTTATTGATAATAAAAATAAAAACTACTAATGGTTTCAAAAATAAACCGTTTTTTTCTGTTATATTACTTCACGCTACAAACCTAAGGAGCGAATCAGTAACTATGAATGTCAGCCAATCCCGTACTAACTATAAAGTACTCTATGTACCCTATGCACGTCAGGCCCACCCAGCTTGGCTGCGGCCAAAACCGCGGGACAAATCTAGTCATGAAAGGATTCCAACCTGAAAAGGAAACCGATATCGGTCCGAGCGGCATTTCAAATAAAAGTGACATACCTTGGCCCCGGTGCGGTTCCACACGAGCACCTTGTGTCCCGAGTTCAGCAAGTTCTTCACGATGCCGCCGCCCATGATGCCCAGCCCGAGGAAGCCGAACTTCATCTGGCTCGCCTTGATGTTCTTCTCCAGCAGCGTCTCCGATACGTTCTCCAAGTCCAGCGGAGGCGTCTCCTGCGTGGAGCGACTCGTTAGTCACCATCGTATCAACTTTTAATGTTCTACGATTCTCATTTTTTTAGTGTTAGGTTAATACTCGGCTGCTAAGCCCGTTCTAATATCTGAAACTTTGACGAGGGTAGTCTCCCAATAAAAATCCAATTTTCTTTCAACTTACAGGTCTCAGTATATTCGATGGACGATGCAAGAGACTGGACTTCTTCGAAAACGAGTGATTCAACATGGAAGGTTTCTCGTTCGCCATGTCACTGTCCGTGAACGAGCGGGAGATGCTCTTAACCTTCTTGCGTGGCGTCCCCTTGAGACCGGTCGAGGATGAGCGCTTGATAGACTTCACCTTTGAAATGCCCAAACGTATCTATAAATATTGAGAATTGATAAATGAAAATAGGGGCGTAGAAGTATCTGAACATGGTCACAGAGTATAATATATACTCTGTGACCATGTTCAGATACTTCTAGTCATACATTAATAATAATAATTTTATTTATACGATACCTATAATATCACGTGGTAAACGAAAACGAAATATTTATTATTAGTAGTACATACATCACATGAGAAATCAAAGGTACGATTCTACGTACACACTGAGCAATTTTTAAATACATTGGACGGGACCAAATATCATTGCTGTCTTTTAAATAAGCTAAAAATAAGTTATTTAAATCAATCTTTTGTACATGTTCAAATCAATTTCTGTTGCTAGATTTTACCTACATACACTAAGAGGTGCATTTAAAAGAGATTTTTGGAAAAGAGAACTCGTATCTGTCTAACTTATTTAAAACCATAGTTTAAATAAATCATAAGCATTTATACAGTTTACAATAAATCGTTTTCATACAATTTCTTTTACATGTTAGTTCTTTATGAATCAATTTTTATAATGACTGCAATAAAATTTAAATGATGACGTGCACACAATGCTCCTTAACATAACCCAGATATGTACATATTTCAAACCCACCGTATAAATAACAATTTTACTTGCCTCTGTATAAAGTTCATTTTAAATTAACAATATCAAATTTGCTAATTTAACCTGCTCTCTACAATATGTATTATATAAAAACTGTCGTCGAAGCTGCTTTTATCTTTTCTCATCAAAAACAACTTTTGGTGATACAAACGTGAATAAATATAATAAACATCATACAAACTGTACCCACCTTTATAAAAACAATGGTTTATCTCCTGGTCAAATACATGCAATCAATTTTGGACTTTATTACCTTAGGCGTGGCGCTCTTTTTCTTAACCTCGGGGGTAGTGATCTCTTCCTCCGGTGGTTTCTCGTCGGAGCTGTCCTCTTTCATGACATCTTTTAGTTTGTCGAATTCCTCTTCAGGGTTACGAGCGTGTTCATCGAAATCACCGAATTTCTAATGACAATAACATAATTTTGTAAACTAATAGTAAGATAAACTACATTCAATTTGAAATATATAAACGATATACAATTTGTAAATAAATAAATACTTTGAAAAAAGAGTGTTATTATTTGTTGCGATAAATTTCAACAATATATTCAGTTTTATCATTATATGTATAAAACTTCTTCACATGTGTAAGTTACTAACTCCACAGATGGACCAATTTTGATATTTAAGTAGGTCAATGGATGTTTAGATTGGACCCGGTAGGTGGCGCAGCGATCGGGAATTAAATATAATTCTTATTTCACCCGCAGGAAGTCAGGATGGTGTATTTAATTTAGAACCCGAATGTTGACAAAACTAACTAACTAATGATTAGTCAATTATTCTTTAATATGCTAATTATATAAAATGACTATTGGTAAAGTAAATAAATTTTGTTAAACACATAATTCTTCGAAAATGAAAAACTAAATTATAGCGAATCTATTATGTAACTTCGTAACGTAACTAACGTTATTAATTACAATTCAAATTCAAAAAATATATGATACCGTAACAAAACATATATATATATAAGATCTTTAACGGAAATCATCCGAAGATTGTGGAGAAATTCGTAGTTTCTATTATATTTGACTATTGCTATCTCAATATACATATTTTATTCTAACTTACTGTTTTCATTTGTAACGATTTCATGTTTAAACCATCATAAAATTTTGCATAATATTTTTACGTTCCCTGGAGTACAACAAACAACATAGGCTAACCTAACAAATAGACGCGGTCGAAGACGACGCGAGTAACGTTATTACTGGATAGTACTTGATAGCTTTGTTTATCTTCATTTCTATGCAAGCTGTACTTGCATCTTCGAACGAAGAATATCCAATAAATATTATAGTTCAGGCATGTGTCTACAAACTCCACACGATTAAAACCCTCTCTCCTAACTCTGAACCTATATTAAACTAATGAGGCAGACGATAATAGATATGGATAATACATTTCTAACTAGCATTTAAGATCACACGCATCACTGACTTGACATTTAAATGAAGAGTTCTTCTCTAAGGTTACGTTATTTAAACTCTCTAATCAAATAATTTTGATTGTATACGATCCTAGATACAATAACATTAAATCTATATTCATTCACAGTCCTCAAAGGCAGATATTTTAATGCTGAGACTATTTAACAGAATGAATAAATAAAAATGATTTGTAATAAATAATAAACGAATCAGTTCTCATAGTCGGCAAATTGTCAATCTAAGAAATTGTTAAGCTTATGTATGGACAGCAGCTACTAATAAACAGATGCAGACGTATAGCTTATTTATTGTTCGTCTGTGTGTTATGATCAATGAATAATATCTTTCGATGTTTAATTAATCTGATATCTATAACAATCCGACAAGTGGTCCTACCTGTGTAATATACTATAATTAATGATATATAAAATCAACCGTTACATATAATCGTCGCAGACGTTTTTTACAGTTCAACACACTTTTCTATAGAAAGCATTCGTATATGTCCTCGTACTATAGAAACCGCGTTCGTAAAAGCGACCTCTTTCCTTCTCTGGACCGATTTTTCGGTTATCTTTATAAATTATTATTTCAACGTGGTAATTTTTCTAGGCCACACATTATGATCCATCCTGAGGGGTTACCTCTACATAATAGTGAAAGAATCTTTAAAATTACATGAGTAGCTTCGGAGATTAGGTCCTTCGTCTAAACTTAGATACTATATATTATTTTTCTAACATAGCATCTTGTTTGTTTGTTGTTTTATTTTAATTTCTTAATAAAAATGTGTCAAAAGTATTGTTTTTCATTCGTAATCGTTTTACAGTATATTCTTGTACGGCTTATATTTTATTTATACGACTTAAACATAGTTAGGACACACGCTGATGTTCGGAAACTTTATATTAATTTAATTATATACAATTAATGTGTTATCAATAAAAATAGTAACTAATTTCTTGACTGTTCCTCTCGGTAGAATCTATATTTCAAAATTACTGTGACTTTACATCTTGTACATTACGATTAAAACTTAATCTATAATAATTATAATTTATTTTTAAACTCTAAACAAATAAAATTAAGTTTAAATTTATATAAAAGATTAAATTATAAAAATATACTTTAAAAAAATTTCTTTTAACGAGGGAAGGTACAAAAGTCCGCGAAATGGAAGGATTATAAGTCTAATAAAAATTTTTGCTTTACAATATAATTAGTGTCATGTATTGGGTGGTTCTTGTCTGATAATAATTTTAATTCTAGTAACTATTTTTTTTCTGTTTGGTAAGGTTTGGTAAGTATAAGCAGCGTGGGGATAAATCCGAAAGGACTATAGGGTAGGTGAACAAACGTTTCGAACCCTTATTTGTTTAAAGCCGTCGCAACAGCAACACACCTTTGGATAGACGTCCTCTATCAAAGACTATTTACAAGTGTCATTTAGGAGTATTCTTTAGTTACTCTTCATCCCGGTAGATTCTGATACCGCAAGCTCCTTAAGGATGATGTACCGTTTTTATGCCACTGCTGCTTTATTTCAGGACCCAAGCGATAATTATACGACTCCCAGGTTTAATTCGATTAAAAATCGATGTACGATCCACACCAAACAGCTCTAACTAGAGCGGTGTGGTGCTTCAACGGCAGTTGCTTTTGATAAGGCGTGAGCATAATATGCGCACTCAACGGTAACTCGTGTCAAACCTGTCAACCTTAAATGTTTTAACCAAGACAATGAGTTTTATAGACAGTTGCCATCACATTCGTTATGATTTGAGAGAATTTTTCCTGCTTGGTTACGGACCTAACAGAGCGCGACGTTTAAATTTTCTCTATTATTGAAGTTTTCTTCCAGATTGACATGTTTGTTATTACGTTATCTTGTAAAGTTAGTATATAAACTTTAAGGTATTTTCATGTATGTTGGTATCAATGAAGTATCCCTACCCCATCCATCCTCCTTCTGTTCACAATTGAAGTGTCTATTACAGCCATCCAACTAATATTATATATGTATATCTTTATAGGTTATTTAAAAAAGAACAATATCGCTGCGGCATAAGGTTTAATATTAATTTTGAATAGAAGTAGCAGAATATTTAATATAATCTTGTTTAGCACACTTTACTTGGTAGGTCTTTGTAAGCCTGTCACGGTAGGTACCACCCAGTCTTACTTTATTTTACCACTAACCACCACTACTAAATCCTGCTCTTGATTGTGTACCGGTTAGAACAGTGTGTCAATGTAAATACAGGCACAAAGAAATAAGCTTATTAGTCCCCAGAGTTGGTGGCACATTGACGATGTTTCTAACAGTCTATGAGCGGTGATGACCACTTACCATCAGATGGGCCATTTCCCAGTTCACCTCTCTAGAATATAAATACGAATGACATAAATAAGATTTATCATATAAAAATCAACCAGATATAATAAATCAAACTATTACCAAATCATAAAAATAAACAAAATCAACATCTCGTAACATATGCATTTCCATAATCAATAATAATGAAATCAAATAGTTTAAAGCAAGACAAATGAACAAATGCTTCATTAATTTAAAATCATTTTATGAATATGATAGACAATATGTTGTCACATGTTGGTATGATATGTTGGTAACCTGTACCAGTTATCAAATGACCCTTATGGCACTTGGGAATAGATCTCCAAATATCCTGACAATCCTAGATATGTCACAAAAAGGAACGTATAAAAACTAACCTCAGGATTCTCAATATATTCCTCAATTTGGGCGACCGCTTCCTTAAATGCTGCGGTTTTGCAGGACTTGATCAACTGCTCCTTGTGTTCCTGGTAGGGCTTTATATTATGCTCTTCAATCCAGGCGCTGTGGACAAAAATACATTTATTTCTTTGTTTCTACTTTCTTGGGGCAAATCTACTTACCAAGTTAGAAAGAGTTAGATATCTGCGTGGAATGGAAAAAAGTGGTTCGAACGTATGCAATAAACTAACTTTTAATGGTTTTTGTTTTTTTAATGAAAATAAGTCAGTGAATTAGCAAATGGGCTATCTGATGGTAAGTAGTCGTCACCACACCCATTGCATTGGCCATGTAAGGAATATTCCAATCCTTACATCGCCAAAGCGCTACAAATTTTGGAAACTAAGATGAATGGCCTTTGAGCCTGTACTTACAATAAATTATTATTATATTATAACAATAACCATCAACCCGGATCACATCAATACAAAAGTTGGCTATTTGGCAGTAGAATATGTGGTAGGTGGCACCTACCCACACGGGCTGGCATAAAGCTCTTTAACTAAGTAATATAATTTCTTCTCGTACTAGTATGTTCTCACATAAGATCAAGAAAAATAAGTTAAATTAGATGATAATTTCATTTTTACATGACAAAAATTTACTCTAAGTACTACTAAGTAATGCCATATACGTGTACCAGTCAGAAATATGTCAGGAATAGCTTCACTACATTTGTTTTTAGGGACAATAGGACGCAAGAGGCACGATTACAATTAAACAAACTGTTAATTAGGGAGATCCTAAGTTCAGACCGATATAGGATATGGGCTCTTAGATTTTTAAGTGTTGTGAGTGCCATTGAGACAATGGCAGTATTGCTATTGGACTAACTGTTACGGTGTACGGAATGGGAAAATATGAATTTTTTCTAAGAAAGTCTCGACTTTCTACCCTAAGGTTTCAAAAAGCTGCTATTAGTTCTTTGCTATATGAGAAATACGAGACTGAATTATCAAAAAATAATAATATTATTACTTTAGGATGTATACTTAGAAATCTTCGGAGAGCCAAAGTTCTTCTGCTGCATCAATGATCTCAATAATATAGACTAATTTTGTCTAGAATAGTTAGGAAAATTAATTTGCATTTTTGAGTACAATAACTTATAATTTTGAAACGTATATCATGAACTTGAAAAATACAATTTCCTAAGATAAATTATATACATATATTTATATAAACTGGTAGTTGCGTGAGTAATCTGACAGTAGGTAGCATCAGATAAGAAGTAATGGCAAGAAATAATTTTAGTTAAGTCTTCCTTGTAAATTTATTTAAACACAAGCCAAAGATTTGCCACCTCGTGAAAAATGATCATCTTCGCCAGTAGACACTATAATCTATTAGAAAAATAAACCGTTTCTTAGAGTCAATGCACCACAAAGGAAGTTTCATTTGTGCCTGTAATTAGTGGCCGAATAACCTTTCAAACCTGATAAAAAAGCTGATGTTTGGTACCCAAGGTATCAAACTACAGATGGGTCTGTACAGGGCAAAGCCTGCAGATAAATATAACACAGATATCTTGAAAATAACCATATATATATAAATATAAATAGACGGTAGAGTTGTCTACGAAGCCTAATTCAAAATAATTCCTATAATGATTTCGCAAGGTTCGAATTAGTGATGTAGAATTACTTGTACGGGTTTCAGTTGCTGATGTACAATAACGATGCGTTACATATAAGAACCGTGTGTAAAAAACAAACTCATAAAGCTGGCGTCACATAAACACTGAAATTAATGCTACTTGCCAATGCACAAGTGAGCAATTTATATCCTTATACTCAGTAACTGTATAAGGCATGGACGATACTGGAGAAATGAGGACCATTTTTTAATGACAAGCAGTCTTGAATGTTTATTAAGAAACAGGCGACATGTCTAAAACTTCCCCTTAACTTATAAATACTATCTAGTATTCTCATGCTATCTCGCTCGAACATTACTCGCATCTCATTTACTCTTAACAGTTGGAAAAAATTGACAAATACAAATCACTTCCAGTTTGAATATTTAGTCCAAATTGTTTACAAAATAATATAATTAATATTGCCGTAAATATACAGTGATTTATTCATATTTTTCTTATTTACTCGTATATACTAATTCAACAACTCCAAAACAAATTGTCAACGAAAATATTTTCTATTTGGCCAATTATCTCAGTATAGTACTATATTCCGTCCACATCGAACGCGTAATGTACATTATATATAACATTTAATGTTTACCTTTGCTCGTAATAAAGTTTAATCTTATACCTATTGAGGCATAAGGTTTATTTTACAATACAAAAATATACAGATTATAAAAAGTGTTAGTATTTGTATAATAATTTCCATAAAACATATTGTATTGGACGACTTTGTATTATATTTGATATGTTTTTCAAATGTAATAGGAGTTACATTACGATTGAATTTTTCTTAAAAAACAATCCTTTTAAAAATATCACTTCATTAGCATTATGTCAAACACATCACATAGAAGAGTAAAGATAATTATGGCATAAATATAATATAAATCTAAACACATTTACTTCGTGAAGTCCTGGGTACCACTCACCCATTATATATTCCAACGCCAAATACCACTACATAGTATTGTTGAGTGCCAATTTGAAGGATAAGCAAGTCAGTTTACGGCACAAGGGAAATAAAATGAGCTCCTAAGGTTGGTGCAGTATTGACAATGTAAGGACTGTTAAAATATTCTTACGGTGGCAATGTTTATAGACGATGGTGACCACATATCATCAGGTGGCCCATTAGCATCGGAAAAAAAGAAAAAACAGTCTCGTATAGTTTTTTTTGTTGGCTGTACTTTTCGGTTTTCATAGAGTTGGGTCTTAAGAACTTCCAATAAGAAAATGCTGCTTGTATTAATGCTATATTTCCAGAGTATATTTATTTATATTATATATATTTTTGCATAAGTTTTCTAGTAATAGTTAATAATTTTTTTATTGCCTTATATATGGACTCTCAGGGGCACTTTACCGCATTATAAGCATTAAAAATGGTTTAAAATATGGCCCATAAACTCAAAATGATACATATTTTAATAAGATCCATCATATATCATGATACATGTTGTATGTTGAAATACAATACAAGCTTTATTTAAAAAAAGTAATACAGGTAATGTATAAAAACTTTTTTGTTTAATAATCATTTGTTTGTAAAACTAAGTATACCATTATTTGAAATCCAGACCCCATTACTACAAAAACCCTTATATAGTGTCATTTTGAAAGTCCCAATGACGATAGTGTAAATTGTAATTCATGAGTTAATAAAAAAAAATATTTAAATTAAAAAAAATCTTATAATTATTCTTAGTTTAAATAAAGTATCCATAGTTTATTATTCAACATCACTTCTCTAGTTGCTAGCTAGCTACGCAGGGGCTGCTACAATGCCAGCTAAGAAAATCAGTATTTCCCGCCAAATAAATATTCAAATAGCAGCAACATAAATCTGATGCAGTTTTAGCTCTAACTTCCATTACTATATTAGGACATCTACAAAAACTTTTTTTTGTATAAATAATGTTTATGTTGTTAGAAATGTAAAATTGTTCACTTACAATAACAAAAATTATTAAGCTTCTGACAAAACTACGGAACATTTTGAATTATATTTAGCAAATAAAATAAAGTTTATCTATAACTTCTAGAGGTCATTTTTAGAAAATAATTTATAACTTAAGAACTCAAACAAGATTTAAAAATATAATATATGTCTGAATGGTTAAAACTTAGTAGAATGGCTATATGCAGGCCCATCTGATTACCAGCCGTGCATCTCATATTCTACTACAAAACAGCAATACTTAGTATTATTGAATACAAGTTACATAGGTCAGCGAGCCAGTGTAATTACAGGAACAAGGAACAAAAGACTTAGTTACTAACAATGGTTGTATTAGTTTTTCTGCCTGAAAATTAATAAAGAAAATTTCTTTGGAAATAAATACCTTTTTTATCTCTACATTAAAATTTCTTATTTTTATCAAGTAGCAATTATAGCCTTTTAGATTACATTCAGTAATTTTTAAAGAGAGTAATTTTTCAACTGTCATCAAATTTATTGGTTTTTCTTTTAAAATTTGATTTATTTAAAATCACATGCTAATTAATAATTTTTGATGACTTAGTCTAATCATATATATATTTTAAATGAAAAGACTGATATCTTGTTGTGTACAAAGTATTTGTTAAAGTTATAAAATAAGTTTTCAAATAGATAACTAAACAAATAGAGCATGTATTTCATTTTTCAATATGTTGTTAATATTAAATCATAGTTTTTATGAAAGATTGTTATTTTTATAATATTTATTCTTTAGAAAAATAACATACAACTGATATTTTGTAAAAAAATAATATCATAGTTTTAAAATAACTTACTACTATATAAGTCCTATATTAAAAATATATGAAATACTTACTAATTATTAGTTCCAAAAAAGTAAATGCATTGTACATTCATTGCCTTCTTTGGAGGTTTCAGCTCCGGAGTAGGGATGGCAACCTGAAAAATGAACATCAAATAGTTAGGTAAAGCTCGATTACTTACCAAAATACAGGGCAATGTTTTGTCCTTCTTTCTCATGCACTTGTTTAAGTTGGATAGAATGTGATGTTTAATATGAATTTATTATCGGTTGTTTACAAGCAGAGTATCTATTTTGTCTCTTTTAAAGTCTTGTATCAACTTGGCGGCAGCATGAGATACCGTAATTAGTAGAATACACGATATGTACAATACATAAGCGTCTACATTCGCGCTTACAAAAAATTCCCGCTCATTAATTCTATACGAATACTACTTTGAAATACATCATCGAAAAAGTCAGTTTTAGATATGTTTACATTTTGATAACATGTTTCTATGATTTTATCGATAAAAGTTAGGATTTTTACATCAAAATAGCGTTTTAAAGAGACTCACCCGGCCGGGCCAAGGGCTGAACCCCTTCATTTTTGCCCTGTAACAAATAAAATTTTGGAGCTTAGTAACACTATAAAAATGTTACTGTAGTTTTCACTATTTAAATGTAAGTTTTAACTACATACCAAACTAAATCACCAAGTTTATATGCAACAGACATGATGTACGTCCTCTCCTTACAAATTTCCACGACGAACTAAATCAAAAATAATCTAGATCAACATAAACTTTTCCGCGTTGCATTTATTGTCTATGGTCTTTGCATAAGTTACAAAAGGTCTTAAAAACACTTGAAAAAATACTAGTTTTATTTCTATTTATTCTGGTTTATTTATTGATTAATATATATTTAAGTTTAAAAACAAATAAATTTGTTAGTTTTTCAATTATCTATTAATTATTAAATAACATTATTTATAATCTGGATTCAGAAGAAAATGCTGCCATGTATGCCGATTTCCCTTTTAAATTACAATATCATATGTAAATTATAAATAATTAAAAAAATATGAATGCGATAAATAAGAAAGTATAAGTAGTTTTAAATATTTATTAACGCTTAAGTAATTTATTTATTTGTACTGCTAACTTGTAAAAAAACATCGCATCTCACTCTTTTTAAATCTGTTTGCTATGTTTGCTAGTTTTTTTTCATTACATAGGTACTCATTAGTCAATTCATTGAGGTAGGAAAAAATATCAAAAATGCTCGCTTGAAGTATTTTTGGTGTGCAATCAGTTATTCTTAATTATTTCTTTTTTTTAATTGAAGTAACAAATTTACGAAATTTAAGATGCTTCTTTGTAGCATACAAAGAACTGTAAAGTCTGTAGTGACTTTAATTAAAATAAAATTACATTTCCCATAATTTATTATATTTTGATAATTTATTATTTTATTATAATTTATTATTGTGATAAATGTACTCTGTGGTTAAATAGATTGACATTACAGACAGAGTAAATAAGCACTAGATTCGATTGACATCTAATTTATATTTGTTTTTGAAAATAGTTATGTTTTCAACAGATTTTTTAAATAAAAGTAGATTGAAAGGGTGATAAAATAAATAAAAAATGTCCAAACGATTTATATATCCACAACAATACGGAGAAAGAAAAAAGGCTAAACTTGATATTTCCGTATCCGATCATAATTTTCCATTGAGTCAAAATGCTGGACCTAGCAAAGGTTTAAATTTATGTGTTTATTTTGTTATATATTTTTCTCAAATATAACATTTTTGGATTTTCAGACGAGTAATTAATTTTGTTTACTCTTTCGTTTAGATATTGAACAAACAGACACTTGGGGAGATGACAATGATGACGAAATACTTCTATTGGCGAGCCAAGCTTGCGAAGAAGCTTTTACAGAACATAACAATACTACATTACCTGATTATAGCATGTGTATGCAACCTTCGACAACAAGCACTCAAATTAGCAAATCCATTCCAAGTACCTCAAAGTCCAGCTTTACTTTCAAGAAACCTTTTAGTCCAACAAATGCAATATCAACAAAAATGAGAGATAGCTTCAAATTAATATCGTCACCACTACCTGGCATGTTTAAAGATTGTAAAAGAGACGGTGTTAATGTTAGTGAGGATATAATAATTAATGACAACATATATAAAAGCCAAAACTCGGACCAAGTTTATCGTCAGTTACTGCAAATACAAGAAGAGAATGCGAAATTGAAGTCAGAAAATGGTAAATTGTTAGAAAAATGTTTTACAAAAGAAGGTGAGGCATCAATTTTACGGACTCAGCTGAAGACATGCCAAATAGCTGTTGATAATGCAAGGTTAGAGAAAACAAAGGCACAGGAAAAGGCTCAAATAGAATGGTCAGAGAAGTTAACTGCTGTGAATAACCAAATGCATGATTTACGCAATCAATTAGATTTCAAGGTACACTAAAATACATTCCACTTTCCTAATTTTCATAAAAAATGTATAAAAAATATCAACAGTTTTCAATGTTTTACAGAACATGGAAATTATTAGTATCAAAGAGAAATGCAAGATGCTGGAATCAAACAAAGTAAAGCTAACACAAATAACCATAGCTGGTAATGACATATCTGTAAGGTAAATATTATTTTGTAATATGTATTTTTAATAAAAATAAATAAATTGTACTGAAAAACTTTAATTGTAAATTACAGTCAAAGGCATAACAATAGTATCTATGGCAAGAAAGAAGCTCCAAGTTTTACAAGGAAGGTTAAAACAGTATCAAATAGTGTTCAGACTGAGGATAAGTCTCATTTTTTGAAGCTCAATATAATATTAAGAGAGGGTAATATCACATTATATATTTTTTAAGCCCATTGTAATCTATAATATGTTAAATATTTTATAAAAGCAAAACCAAAAAACTGATATATATTTAGATGTTTCTACACATTATTAAATACATAGTTCTTATAGCATATGCATGTCCATATGCTTTAAAAACTTTACCTTACTTCTGGGACATTATTGTTGATAATATACTAATATGAATGAATGAATTATCAAAATTTTGCTCTGCTATTTGCTCTGTAGATATATTTTCTTAAATAGATATTATTATTTTTTTTATTTCAGAACATTCAAAACTATCACAAATTTTGCCTTTCATTTTGGAACCAACAAAAGATCAATATTCAATTCTGGACTACAATGAAAAGCTTCGACAGCCAATGGATGTACAGAACAAATGTAGAATATTTAGCACATTCCACAGATTACCAAGTACACCATGCATTGGGAAAGAGATTGAAAAAAGTGATAACAATTTGAGTAGTATTTATGAAGGGCTCAGTAATTTAGCAGCAAATAAATATGGCACCATTGATATATGTTTAAATGTATGTAATTTTTCTATATAAATCTAAAGTTAATAGCTGCTTGAGGATGTTATCAATTGTATTTAAATATGATAAATACCCACAAAGAAATCTAGCTGCCCATTAAACTATGGTAAAGATATTACGATAATTTCAGCTCTAAAATGCCCTTTAATTAAGTAGGAATTTACATCACAATTTTATTCAAATAATACATAATGGTACATCTTTGCTTTGATATCAGATTGTGGACATAACCCAAAACTTCATTAAGAATGTTCAGGAAGAACTTGAGATGATTTCCCGGAGGATGACTACAGCCTTCCAAAAGGAAATGGATGAGAGATATATTGAGGCTACTTTTAAGTTGTTGGTCATTGAAAAGAAAGATTTATTAAGTGGAAGGTAATTTTTTAGTTTTCTAATGCATATAATTCAATACATTGACATTTTCTCCTTCAATATAGGAGATATATTTATATAGCTATTATTTTGAGTTCTAGTAAGTGTATACATTAAAGTAACTAATTGCAGATTTCAACTTCCATAATTATTAATTTTAAAAGATATATGGCAACCCAAAAAAAAAGCCATTCGATTCTAGGAATGGTATTCTTCAATTATAGAAGGAGTAAAAGTATAAAATAAACAAACTTAAGGTTTAGTTATTCAATGCAATTTGTGTTGTAATGATAGGGACTTTTATCTCATAAACAATTTCATAATTTAGCTGGTTCTGGCGGATCCCCTGCACCTACATTTCGACCATATTCCCAAAACTCAACGAAAAATGTGAAGATTCGAAATTTGCGTTGCAGCTGAGTTGCGAATACTTAAAATATTATCTGCATATATTGATAGGTGAAGTCGCCTACATTTTAGTTCTACACTATCGAAAGCAGATGATTTTCGTGGACGTGTCCTACGAATATTGATCCCCTCTTTTTTTTCGTCACACAAACAAGTCTCCTGTGGAACTCTAAGAGTCCATGTGAACCACTTTGGAAACTAAGGATGTAGACCACATATTAATCAGGGTCTCCATCTATGATATAACATTAATTCAATATCAAAGTTGTTTATTAATCTTTACTATTCCTGTGTTTTTGTAAAGATTTAATATAGAGGTTAGTGCTTTGAAACAAATCATTAATTAGTTAATAAGTATATATTTCTTTTTTATTACATACAGGGCTTTGTATAAGGAGGAACAAGGTATATTAGCAAGAAGAATGGTATGTGTTTTATATTACCTTCTGGAAGATACTAGAAATAAGGAATTACTGAATAAAATATTGGAGCCCGATAAGAAAAATGATTCAAATGGGCAGTTATATCCTTTTATTAATGAAATTAGTAGGATATGTACCTTATTAGATAATACAGTGAGTGTTATTTTTTTTAATGCATAAATTATTTGAGATATAAAGCCTTTATGTCTCAAATGAATGAATGAATAAAATATACATATACTTGTAAAATGTGCTAAAATTTACATACATTTGTTTATTTATAATTGAGAAACAATCTTTCATCCATCTTCATTAAAATGTATTTTTTTCCAGACATGCGCCTTATTGTACAGTGGTTTGTTATTATCAATAACTTTATTTTTACAAGCCTTCACAACCAATCACGAAACAATTAAGCAAATATTACACATATGCAAGTCTATTATAGCTTCTCGACCCATGCCATTTGTTACGAGTGAGATATTAAAATTACTTGGGAAATTAGCATGTGAAGAGAATTTATTATTAGAAATGTGTTGCAAAGGTTCAAATGGAAATTTAAAACTGGATTATGATCAAGGTGTCTTATTGTATAAGAAAGGTATGTTCTATTCAATAGTAGTGGCTTTATTTTATCAAATTTCTAAGAATTTATTTTATATTATAAAATATTATTCATAAAATTTTATGAGTTACGATATTCTATCATACTAAATCTCTATGCTGAAACATTATATGTATATCTATCAGTAAAAAATATTATACACCTATTAATTTATGTGTAACATATCGTTTAAATGGTTAAAACATATTTTTTTCAGACTCATGTGCATTACAAATCCTTCTTAAGCAGACGGAAGTATCTTTAAAATGTATAGAGAAGTATCATGCGGTGGTACAAACATTAGAGATTACGAGAAGTCTACTTAGATTATATTGTATTCTAAATAGTCAATCTGACGTCCACTTAGAACAACATAGGTAAGGCATATTAGTTTATGAATATGATGGTCAGGAGTTTGAAAGAAATACACTAGGTATCTTGTTACTAAAATTTGGGGTATTCAACTAACATTTTTGCCGCGTAAACCAATTCCTTTTACTTTAAATGGAGTCTTATGAATCTTATAAACTTTGATCAAGTAGATTAGTAATTCGCATTCATTGAATATAGATTGTTACTTGTATGATGATGCTCATCATATGCTAGAAATCATACATCAGATCATCCATTATAAGATTTTGAAGACACCTACCTCGATTAAGGAACACTTCCATTAATATAAGTTATTGTATGTATTACAACACCCCCCTTTAGGGGCGGAGCTGCGGGCTAGTTTCTTAGTAAAAAATATGGATAAGTGCCCTTAGTTCCTAAATTCAAAATGAAATAATAAATTGCACAATATTTAAAGATCTAAATATAAAACATACCTTCTTTCATTTTCAGATGTGACTGTCAGACTGTCTTCATACAGGTTATTGTTTTCGCTCTAAGGATATGTGCTGGTTATTTAAATGTTGACAAGTGCACAAAATTAGGTATGTTTTCCATACTTATAGAGAAAATATCATATTAATTACAAAACATAAAGGGCATTGCCATACTAATGCAGTATTTTGTTAATTGATTTTATTGAAACAATGTCATGAAAGGTTAATTCGATTAACTTTCCAAATTATTATACTCAATGAATGCCTCAAAACCTAAATTAATAAGTTTCGACCATTATTTATTCCAGATAGCTCACAGCATAAAATGGAGACCGACATAATGTCGGTGTGTCGAAGCGGAGTGCAGCTTTTGCAGCGCTGTGGAGCACTATCAGCTGCTGAGGGACCACTGCTGGCACTGTGTCACCGTCTTACCACCACCCTCGACACTACCATCATCTGCCAGCGCGACCGTGAGTTCTGTGAGTCAACTTAACTGAGTTATAGTAGTAAAAATATCTATGCCATGTTTGACAACAACCAAGTAGATTACAAAATATTCAAAAAAAAAAGTTGCTCTCTGAAAGAGGAAGTTTAAAAATTATTATTTTGTGTTTAGTATAATCTATTTTAAAATGATAATTTTAAAATTGTAGGTAATATGTTATCAGAGATAACAAACACATTCCAAACCTACTCTGAGGAGCTACCACCCAGTTACCAGACAAAGGCTTGGCTCAAGAGCTTTCAGACGTTTTCAATTGCAGACTGATTGTGTAAATTTTATTTACAATTATTGTACATAATATAAATTATTTTCTTAAGATTAATTTTGTTTTAATTAACCAAGTACTTATATATATTTCTTTTTGACTTTATTATGTACATTCTACTGCATGCAAAGCTCACTCAAGTGTTTGACTTTTGTGCCTTTTGAATCTCATATGGAATAAATTCCAATAACTAATAACTAACATTAAACAAATATTCGGTCTATTCATTCTTTATGGTATTTTTTGATTGATTACAATATTTTACCATAATTGTTTTGAAGAACTTCAGAATTTGTAGATAAAGAATTATTCATCAGGATTAGGGTTCAATTAAAAAAATTAAATGACTTTCTTATATTATATATTACTAGTATAAAAAAACAACAAAATGTCCTGGAGGAATGTTGATTTATCATACAACTATAGTATTTCTTAATGTAATATCCTTCATAAGTTAAAATATCAATAAATAATTTTTAATGTTTAATAAATCCATATCTTCGAATTAGATGCACCCACTTAAGGCAGTGCTGTATACATTCAAAGATTACACAGTATTTATCAATATTAGACAAAAACAAATTACTTGAGAAGTTTAATTATATTGGATAGAAGTTAATATTAGAATACATCTTACAAAAAATCACATTTCAAGTGAATAACTATACATTGTGCTATATAAGTACTAATAAAATTATATACATACATCACATTTTCATATAATATTGCTTCATGGTTGAGAATCCGGAACATGGAAGAAATACAACATGAATCCAGCTGCTAATAAAAAGTGGCAACCAATTATTGCACTAGTTAAAATAAGAAAATATTTTGATTTTTTCAATGCTGGAAGGAGCCAAAATATAAGTACAGCTCCAGACACTAATGCCGCCATGAGAACTAAGAGCCATTGAAGCCATGATATTGGAATGGTCCAAAGAATGGCTACAGGAATGTAGATTGAAAGGGAGTATCCATAGAGACAAAACAGTGATATCATCGTTGGTGTGCTTGGTGTCTGTAAAGATTACATGTATAAAATTATAGTATAGTATTCATTATTTGTTAATGTTATCTGGTAGATTCTATTGATATGTTTTAATTTGAATTTATATTTGTAAATATAGACTACTATTAATGATATACATATGATACATTTTGACGACCTCCGTGGTCGAGTAGTGTGTACACCGGTTTTCATGGGTACGCCACTCCAAGGTCCCGGGTTCGATTCCCGGCCGAGTCGATGTAGAAAAAGTTCATTAGTTTTCTATGTTGTCTTTGGTCTGAGTGTTTGTGGTACCGTCGTTACTTCTGATTTCCATAACACAAGTGCTTTAACTACTTAAATTGGGATCAGAGTAATGTATGTGATGTTGTGCAATATTTATATTTATATTTATGATAAAATATCATGAAATAAAATATTCTTACAAACCTGTGTCTCCATTTCATCTTGACCGTCCGGTACAGTAGTCCACTTCAGAGCAGCCCACAGAGCCAAGGGAACTAGCCAAACATAGCAGACAATAGCAGTGGCAGCATAAGATACTAGATGGTAGTTGTACCTCCAGATAACAGCTTTATTTATACTTTGTAGGTAATTAGCAATATTTCCACTGACTGCTATTGTGAAAATCTGAAATATAATTTATTTTATTGCAAATTAAACATTTTATTATTTGTTAACAAGCTTTACTTTATAGTTAATCATATTAGAATGTGCAAAATACATTACTATAACAAATATATCTTAAAAAAAATACTATTATATATATTACATAATATAGTTCACACCCACAATATTACATAAAATTCACATTGTTTACTTCTATAAAATGAGATACTAAGAAGATTGGAATATTTTTTGTACCAAGTAGATTACATTCCTATGTAAAATACCTACCTAGTTCACAGTACCCAGAACACATTCTATGAATAGTTTTTGTGTATATGATAAAATTTACAATATTTACATGGTATATTCATAGATACCAATCAGGTAAATAAACAATTCCGAACACTCAACTCTATATAATAATAATTAGTATTATTCTTACCAGAGTAACAGATATCCAAATTGGCCCATATAAATCTGGTTTGCCCTTAATCCTTTCGTCAAAGTAATTTCGAGATACTTTCTGAGGCAACACTGATGATATTATTCGCTCTACCACTTCACTTGTGTGTACATCAAAATATTTTTGATAATATTCTAATGTCCAAAAGTTGTGATTGGCTGTAAATTTATGAACAGAGTAAATATTAAGGAAAATTAGTATTCAAAGAATATATAAATAAGCAACAAAATTTGACACTAAATTTTATTACTTGGTTATCATAAAATTAATGTGTTTGTAGACAAAAGTTATTATTCCAATGGTTGAGTAAAGAGTCTTAATTATTTCACTAAATGGTAATATATATATTAGATAAAAGTACTTTAAGGAACTAACTTTGCGGTGCAGACTGCGGTTCCTCCACTATTTTAGGCTCTTCATAAGTATAACTTGAATTAGACATGGAATTGTTATATTGATTCGTATGGACAGCCTCCACGTCGATTCGTGCACTTCTTTCATTATGTTCCGGAGAATAATCTTGAAAATTTAATAACTCTCCAGTGTTTATATTTGCCATTATAACGTTATATCTTTTAGATTTTTATTTATTATGAATGTTTTGAAACAAATCTCTATACACAATATTTTATTCCATGTAAGTCAAAAGTTAATGTCACTTTGTACCAGACAGTCATAGTGCTTTGTGCTACCAGATAAAAAACCTTATCAGTACTTGCAACGTTGCAAAATTTTATAAATTTTGGAATTGATAAAATTTTGCATAACTAAAAATATATTTAATATTCTAATTTTTGGCTTTAAGTCGTGTGTGTAGACTGAATCAGATTTTCAGTAAAACTCTTAAATTTAAATATTTATACCTATAATGGAATATCTATTAAAAAATTAAATATATTTTAAGCAGTTCAGGCAAAGTATTCTGAAATTATAAATTCAAAGTTTTAAATAACAAAGCTTTTTTTTTGAAGGAAAAGTTTATTATATACTTACAACCCTGTTTATATGTTTTTTAGTAAATGATGAATAGTCTATACCATGGTTACAAAACCTTTAGATAATCTGTGGGTTAAAAAAGATCAAGACAAAGACAAAGACAAAACGGGCAGAACAGACAGACGCCATCTTGATTCAGAAATTACATCTTGCACGCAGTTACATCGAAATTTTCAAATTAATTCATTATAAAAATATGTTTTCAAACGTGATTTAATCCTTAAAATGAGTATATCTTTCTGTACGTGAGTTTACTCAATAAATTGTGCAACCTCAGTTGTCTCTAAGTCATTATCTACGATAACGTAAGTTTTGTTCGTGTTGCTTTGGAAAATTTCGCCATGTTGAAAAGCCACGTAACTGTGAATTCATTTTAATTACAGCAATGTGTTTATGAAGATATAGTTTGGTATGATAGTCCATGCTACAGTAGTAGCTGTGAAACATGGCAAAGGAAATAGCGGAAGAGTACGCGTCCAGCTTGGCGGATCTGACCGTCAACAGCAAACCTCTGATAAACATGCTCACAATACTCGCAGAAGAGAATATAGAGCACGCAGGGGTTATCGTTGAAACCGTGGAGAAACATTTGGAGAAGGTGAATTTGCATTTTTAAATATCGCGAACGGCTGGCGTTGGAAATGCCACGCTATGACGTTAGCTATCGAGAAAGTGTCACAAATTGGTGATTACGCACACTTAGGTGCGTTTGTGTTCACTGTGCGATTATATGATCTTTGTAACCAGTTGCTGGCACCAAACAGGTATCTCCTAACTTGAATATCTAGATTTTACCAAGCTCACAGTCTGTAATGTAGATTAGATAAAATATACATGTCTTTATTGCTTTCTTGACATAGGGAGTAAACAAAAAAGGTGTATAATTTGCGCCTAATTTGTATTTATACTTAAATTTGAAACTAACATTTCGTTCTATTAGTAGATCTTGTAATTCTTTTTTCTTTATTTAAAATGGAAAGGATTTCAATGTAAATTTAATTCTAAACTGTAAAATTAATACCATATGTGTATTCCCAGATTATTGTCTCACATTTCACAATGTCGTTATTATGAAAGATGGAAGAAAGTATATATAGATTTTAGAACAATCATTGCCAATTTGCCAAGACTGCATTTGCTTAGAAATTTATTTTTATTTTCTTACTATGTGCATACATGAAATATTTTAAATTAGTGTTTTAACAAAGTGTGTTTCTGAAGGACAGTTTGTTTGTGTTTTTTATGTTTAAATAAATGTCTTTGTATTAACTATATTGAAACAAAATTTCTTGTTCCAAAAGTTTTTATAAAGTTCAAATAATCTATAATCTTTAATAAAATATTTAAAATTGTAGATTGTAGCTTGAGAAACTTGCAGGATATTATTATTTTATTCCATTTTCATTAAACAATTTGTTTTCAAATGTTCATAGGAGATACCTGTTGTGAATCATAATAACCATTATCTCATATACCTTTATGGGTATGTTATTAACGAAACACATACCTCACTGATTTTTTTTGGTTGTGTACCAAGATGTTGTAAAATAAACGCTTTTACAAACTGAGTTCTTATTTATTTTCAAGTGTCATTAAAATTAAACCGTTGTCAAAAGAAACTTTGTATTATTATTTCCTGCACCACAACATCAGTAATCAAAGATAAATAATATTCATGGAACTCATTGTCGTCATTGACTGGGCAAGCCGGTATGGACTTGGCCAGCCCAGGGGTTTGGGATTAGACAAAATTTTTCCTCCACACAGGTGCCTCCCGACATCAAGCTGCCAGTTCTCTATTTAGTTGATTCCATTATCAAGAATGTTGGAGGTGCATACACTCAGAAGTTCTCCCAGATCATCGTTAACATCTTCACTAAGACATTCAAACAGGTATATATTTTATTGTATCATTTCACACAATTATGTTAATGTATTTTTTTCTTTATTATTAATTTGATTTTAACAGTGTCTATGTTCACAGGTAGATGAAAAAGTACGTTCACAGATGTTCAAACTTCGTGAGACTTGGCATGAGGTGTTTCCGTCAATGAAGTTGTATCAGCTGGACGTTAAAGTGAATCTAATTGATCCCGCTTGGCCGATTCAAGCTCAACCCCAACAGTCTAACATCCATGTAAATCCAAATTTTCTGAAAAAGGTGTTTTTTTAGTTGATTATGTTTTAATGTATATATATTTATTCCAAGCATATCACACGTATGGCCCTGATGTTGTTTCAAAAGTATTCATGCGAGGGTATTTGTTGACTGCTTATTATCATTCGTTGGAAACGTAATAGTAGTTATATTTATCTATTAGTTGCAAGAACTAAATCATATTTAAATTGTAATATCCAGCAATGAAATCTCAAAACATACATTTTATCATTGGTATTTCTAAAGTATAAAAGTATTTAAATTGCTTATATGATGTAGTAATGATGGACTGTAATGATATTTTTACATCAATAACCATCCTCATCCGAAAAAAGACAAAGAGTTACCGAACCGACATATATTACTGATATGATTATTACTATAAGATACACTCGTAACCGTAGTGTGGGATCTGTCCCGCTGTGATCATGTAAGGATGGTCCGTCACGTGTTTACACGTGAGTAATGAAGGCACACGTGTGTCGAGTCGGCCGTAACCAAGCTGCGCCCCCGCAGGCGGCGCCCACGACGAGCGCGGCGCCGCTGTCGGCGGACGAGGAGCGCATGCGCAGCGTGCTCGCCAAGAAGGAGCAGGAGCTGCTCATGCTGCAGAGGAAGAAGGTCGAGATGGAACTCGAGCAGACCCGGCGGCAACTGCAGCTGGCGGAGAAGAATTCTAAAATGGTAAATATCAATGTTTTTATCGCTTTGACTTTGTTAATCGAAAATTATTTCTTCATTAATTTGCAGCAGACGTTGCGTACATTTTTTACATGAATAAATGGTTCTCGAAACGTAATCGTGGAGCGGGAAATGTGAAACATTCGGTTACCATATAATATGGTATTAAAAATCTGGGTACTAGCAGTCAGTGTATAGCTTTGTCTCGTTTCCACAGCCTGTCGCGCCACCCGTGCGCCCCACGCCCACGCCCACTCCGACGCCCGCGCCGGCCGTCACCGCCGCGCCCACGCCCACGCCTGCCCCCACGCCCGACCCTCCGCTATCCGTCAAACAGAGGCTCGGACCGGTGAGTAATTTTTTCATTCATTCATGTCAGCCGAAGGACGTCCACTGCTGGACATAGGCCTCCCCCAAAGATCGCCACAACGACCGGTCACGTGCAGCCCGTAACCAGCGGCTTCCCGCTTTTACATATTTTTAAATAACAGCTGTAACAAATCTGAAATCAGTTTACATGATTACTTCGACAATAGCGACTAAAAACCAGCTAGGTTAAATTGTGCTGTCATGATTGAATCATATTTGAGCTGTATGTGCCTCACCTGTAATAACCCTCTTAAATATGCTTCCGATCGAACGCAAATCCGTTTTCAAATTGAAACTTCTCAGATGAGAATGAAATTGTTTTCATTACATATTGTATAGATTAAGCTTCTAAACGTTTGCACATTTCTTGTTGATCACGTCTTAGTATGTATGGTGAATTTATGAAGTGAGATTGCCGAACGGTAGGATTATAGAGCGAGGAGAGAATATAATGGAAATTCGCAACCGTAATGTTGTTACTAAAATTATTTAATAACAATTGTCAAATTCAACCCGGTCGACGTTATCATATTTAACAAATTAAAATAAGTCTCGATGTTATTTTGCTTTTGTCTTTTTTATTAGCTAATACTTTAGTACAGTACATTTTTTGCTTTAGGAGGTCTCAATGATATCTTGTAAAAAATTTAATAGCGAAAGCGATCGAATCGAGACGGGTTGAAATTGCGTGCATCTTTATTTTTCTTTTGTTCAACATAAAACTGGTCCGATAATTGACGATAGAAATTGTAGGGTCGTTAAAGGAAAAAGACTGAAGCGGTACGGAGGTCCCTCGAGGATCGACTCCTGGATCTTTTCTATTCCTTTTATACATTAATGACTGGCCTTCTCAAAGGAAACGAACCGGTTACTCGCCGACGATACCTCAGTCGTTTTTAAGATTAAAATAAATGACGTAGTTTATGGCACCTCTAACAACGTCTTCTCCTACACAGTGCACACTCCAAAGTGCATTCTCAAAGGCTCGACGTCCAACCAATCGTAAAATCCGTCCCGCAGCCCGTGCACCGGCCGGCGAGCCGCATCGCGCCCGTGAGCGGCGCGCTGGCGGGCGCGCGGCGCGACCCGCGCCTGGCGCGCCGCCCGCCCGCGCCGCCCGCGCGCCCCGCGCCCGCCGCGCCCGCCGCGCCCGCCATCGCGCCCCACGTGTTCGACATCAAGCCGCTCGAGCGCGACGTCACCGTCACCAAGCGCAAGAACGTCATCACCATCGACGTGCGCGGCGACGCGGCGCGCGCGCGGCGCCGGCCCGCCGCGCCCGACGCCGCGCTGGACGCGTACGTGGAGCGCCTGCGCCCGCCCGCGCGCCTGCCGCCCATCCCCAAGCTGAGCCGCAAGGAGCCGGAGCGCAAGAAGCGGCGCGACGCGGCCGACGCGGGCGACGCGGGCGCGGGGGCGGCGGCGGCGGCGGCGGCGGCCGAGAAGCGCGCGCGGCGCGGGCGCGAGCGCAAGCCCAAGGCGCGCGCGCGGCCGCCCGAGCTCGTGGCCTTCAAGGAGCTGCGCAACTACCACAAGGAGCGCTACATGCGCCGCAATAAGGAGAAGTCGGAGAGCCCCGAGAGATCGGACGGGATCCCGGCCGAGCCCGTCGGAGAGCCCGCAAGTAAGATGACCTTCTTTAGACCCGACCCGATACGGAGCTCTAGTCCGACTGTGATACTAGGCTGTAAGACGACGAAACGCTGTGTGGAAATAAAATATTTTTCATCTCTTGGAGTATTCATATTGTCACGTTAGGATTTTGATCCCTTTACTTCTTAGACTAAGTATCGTTGATATCGTATAGAGAAATATATGCACCCGACCGTTCAAAATTCATCTATTATATGGTTGTATGCTTATAGAAATAAAATATCGACTTGATATTAATATTTTGAATATGAATCAGAGTAATTTATCAAAAGGAAGAATCATTCTAAAATTTGAAACAGGAAACTTGTTTTTAATTAATTCGATTTTTTGGTTTGGTGTATTCAATTTACAATACATTCTAAATTCTAACGAGATATCCAGTGAGCTGACGAAGTTTCTACTTTTCTGTAATGTAATTATACATACAAATACATTTAACTACTACTATTTTGAAAGACTTACATTTCTACTGAGAAGCTGGCAACGAATTACACAATTTTTGTCAGACTTCCTTCTTGGAGATTTCTTGAACAGTTTATTGGAGATTTAGTATAATTTATTGTCTAATTTAAAGTGTTTTATTGAACTTTAACTGAAATAATCTGCTTAGTGAGTTCAAACATAATCTTAGATTTATATTTGATTGCTAACAATTTTGAATACAACCACAAGTTACTTTCATTCTTAAAACCTTTATAGAAATATTGAATCAATTTTAACGTTTTCCATTAAATCATATAAGTTACTTAGTAGAGCTTAATTAAATTATTTAAAAAATATTTGATTCAATAAAAAATATATTGTTTCGACAATCTTTTATACTGTTAAGTCTAGAAATATAAATGTAGCATCACCAAGAATGGAATAGTTAGTGATTAAGAAGAAAATGATGGGTGAAATTTGCCTCATGCACGATGGACACGACGGTTGAAATAGAAGACTGGACCGAGGTGGCGACTACAAGATATCGAAGAATCAGCCACGGAAAGTGATGCATACTAAACCTGTTATATATGAGTAGAGACGGTACAAGACGATATGATGTTCAAGCTATGCGACGTTTTACACAATTCAACGATAGGCTGAAAACTCATATAGGAGACATAAGAGTAGGATTGGTTGCTATTTGTGTAATCATAAAGCTTAATTTATGGCATATCAAATGCCATTTAAATTTAAATATTATCTAAAACCTAACTGTGGTATAATTAGTAGATGTGAGGTACACATACTACAAGTAGTATTCTTTCTTGAGCTACAGCGTCGTTGTGATGAACATAGCTAATTTTAAGTGCACCTAAACTACTTAGTATTCACTATAGAAGCTACAAGTACAAAATTAAAAATACATCGCAAGACAGAAACGTATCTTCTTGAGCATGTATTGTGAAATAGAATTTATCATTAAAATTTTTCTCTTTTTCTTTTTAACTAAGACATTATAAATGCTTAAATTCCGTCGCATTACCGCATAGGCCCTATTCAGCATTTTTAAAGAAAAAATATTTAAGAGTTTTGTCCATCACACAAGTAATGTAAATTTTAACTTTTTCAAAAAGAAAGTAAATTTTTGTACGAGGGGTGATGCAAAACTAATAATAAGTATTGTACGATATGACGGTAATTATCTCAGGATAAATCTAATATTAAACATAGTATGAATGTGATAAATTTAAATCGAATTATTCTTCTCAAAACGATTTTACATCAACCATTTCTTTACAAAATATCTGCTCGAGCTGCTGAAAACGATATGCCACTGAGACCTCGTTTTGTCAACCAGGTTGAAGTGTTGAATCCGTTCGAAACCTGGTTCACGGACAGCAGCCATCGCTGCTTCAGCTTTTTGGGTATCTTTGGACGTTATGACATTTGCTTGCAGCGAAACACCTGCTCATATCGTATCCTAATAGCTTGGAGATAGTGCCGTATTATTGGTAGTTTCGTTGAAAATTGAAAATGTTTCAAGGAAATTCGTCTCCAGTGGATATTAAACCCCACAGAATATTGGTTACTGTTGATGCTCAAATGATGTCCCAGTAAATATTTTTTGTTTATTTTTTCCGTATGTAACTGTAAATAGCAGAATGTTTTAAAGTTTATAGCAAATAATCGATTATCATTATGATGGGATTTACAATTATGTAATGAACCTACGATCATTTGAAAATTTTTACTGCAACCAACTGAATTGAATTATCATAACACTATCAGAAACGTTATTTATTCACACGTACACCTTTTTCGTTTCATAATTTTCATAGTTTATATAAGGTACATGATGTATAGCACAATCACTTTAATGACTTTTGGTAATTAAATTTAACTTTTTAAGTACCATATTTTTCTAGTATGTGTTTCTTCATAACGTTAAATTTTGAGAATAGTACGGACACACTTTGTTAACAGTAATTGAATATGTGTTTAATTAAATAACGTCCGTGGAGGACGTAAATCATTTCAATCTAAAGGTAGTTTTTATAATCTTGGAATCATGCTATGGGAATTAAGCTTGCTATTTCATAATCTATATTTTAAAGGTTTTTAATGTATTGGAATGGTTTTCACGCAATAAATTATAAAATATATATTTATAATCTTTGTTAAAGTTTAAATATGGTATATGTATCAAATAATTAATCGATTAAAGCACTAACTGAACTAATCAAAATTCGTCTTAATGGATTTTTCATACATAAACATCCATATTATTACAATTGTTTTGAATTCTGGTCTGAACTATCATATTTTATCCGATTTAAAATTCAAACACTATCTATAAACGCATTATCATCACATTTACCAATGTCAGCTCACTGGAAAACATAAACGAATATTACACAACACAAATCTCTATTAACGTGGAAGTGCGCCTGAAGATAAATAATAAATCTCTAAATTTTTCAAACACTTACCTTATATTGAGGCAGTATTATTACGTATACTCTCAATCAGACTACGAACTAAAAAAAAAAACATTTTACAACGTCCCTATTTTGTCAACGAGAGAACAAAGGAGCAGGTAAAAATGTGTGGATTAAACAAGTTGAGACTTAAAGCTGCAATAAATAGAGTCGTGTTTTCAGATCCACCAGAGGTAGTTCCAGAGAATAAAGATATCGATCTACGGGTATTGCACCCCGTTATTACAGAAAAATCTGCACCTATTGCTCAGAAAAGATCGTCTACTGAGGCACTAGAGGGAAAAGTTAAGAAAAATAAACATGAAAAGTTTGATATGTAAGTATGTAAAAAAATATTGCTAGGACATCTTTCGGTGTTACAGAACATTACCACTATACATTTTTTTTTTGCAGTCTCTTTGGAAACGAAGACGTAGATCTTCGTAAATTACCTCAAGTAGAGGAAGTAAGCGCTCCTCCGCCGCCATCAATAACCGAGAATAACTCAAATTCGACGAACAAGTTAGACCCTGAAGACGAAGAAGACGATATAATTTCTCCTATTAGATCACCGAGGAAAGATTGGCAGGAAGTAAAAGAAAAAGAGGAAACAAAGAAAACTCCATCAAAATTGGATCTCGTTAGAGCGAAGTTAGCAGAAGCTACAAAGGGGAAGGATGGTCTTGGGCGACCTTTATTATTCAGTAAATCACCAAGTATGTAATTTTTATACTAAGACTAACTTTACCTTTGATTCGTATTAAAATAAAAGAACCAACAAGCATTATCTTTTTGAATTTATTCTTTGCAGGTGTAGAAAAAGAACGACGTCGTACATTTAGTTCAGAAGAACCGGACGCAAGAACCGATAACGTAGAAGATTTTGATGCAGAAGATCATAAAAAAACAATATCTATAATTATGAATCAGGCTAAAGAACAATTTAGCGACGGTGAGCTAGACAAGAACCAATATAATGCATTAATGTATCAAGTTCTTCAACTCAATGAAAAGTTAAAGCTTAAAGAAGCTAAGCAAAGAGAATCTTTGGAAGTATCTAAGAGAAAACTGAAAGCACATATACAGGAAGAAAATAAAGTCTCCTCTCCAAGAAGTTCACCATCAGAAAGAAATAATTATGGGGATATTGATGAAAGAATAACACCGGCTCCGTTTATGGATACTGCGCCAGAAAATCAAAATCATCAACGTCAAGATTCAGATATGAGGATGCACAACGGGGACCATATGGATGGTGGCAATTCTATGTTTCCTTTACCGCCTATGATGCCTATGTTTATGGGACCCTACCCAAGATGGAGAGGACAGCCCAGGCCAAGAATAGAAGAGTTCGGAATGCGTCGTTTCAGAGGTCCGGTTCCTCCATACTTTAGAGGAAAATTTGATAAAAGAGGACCACGCCCACCTTTTGAACCGAGAATGCCTCTTCTTCCGACTCCAAAAGTAGGCATGTGTCAGGGAGATTCTCCACTTCAGCCTTACGAGAGATCAACGTCGCCACCTCCACTCGGCGCCCCAGGATACAATCTCCCACCTACTGATTTTAAAATTTTAGAATACATTGATCAAGATCCTGTTAAAACGATACAAATTGACAATATTCCTCGAGAAATTCGATTTTACGGTGAAACTGCAATTATTATGTTGGATTGGGATGACCCACGTGAAATAAAGTTCTTGCCAGGCTCCAGGAGAGTTACCTTTGATAATAAAGACTCGGTTGTTTTATCTTTTAACGAAGGCTACAAACAAGTTGAAATTGATGATCAAGTTTTCGATATTCGGTTCGGAGCCCCTACCAGAGAATTATATATAAATGGTCGATGGTACGAATGTTTCTTTGGTGGTCAGCCTTTAGGAGTGATAATTGACGGTAAGCCTCGCTTAATACATCTGGAGGGACCTTTGCCTAAAGTAGACATTGGTAAAACTAAGCGAACTGAATTAGTAGCTGGAAAAATTAATCTAATTGTGAACGCAACTAATATTTGTCCTGTATATTTGGATGCAAAAGTACAAAAGTTTCACGTCAATGGTCAATTCTTTACAATTCGCTTCGTCGATTCGCTGCGTACTGTTCTTATTAATGAGCAGCCATTTAAAGTTGACTTTGGTGATCTCCCAAAACCAATATTCGTTGGAGGGGAAAAATACTTCGTGCGTTTTTCTGCTTTGCCTAAGAACATTAAGCCTGGTCAAATAGAGATTGTAGATATGGAGGGTACTGTTCTACCAATCAGAAAAGAACCCGCTGTGACGCAAGAAAACGAAGATGATACACAGGAAGTGAAAGTAGAAGAACCATTAGAAACATCTCAAGAATCGCCCAGTCCTGAAGTTGAAATTAAAGGTAAATAAGATAACTATGTGAGGTTATACTAGGGATCAGTGTATTTAGTTTAACAAAATAATAAATAAACTTTATTCGTAAACAGGTCTCGACATGTTAGCCAGTTTAATGCCGACCAGTATGGCACCAGCATCCAGTTCCGAATACAGCTCCGCGGAGCCGTTATTCGCCAAGTCGGATAGCAAAATTCCGGGTCTCGAATCGACCCCAGAAGAAAAACCGGCTAATTCCTTACCACTGCTCGGGACGATCAACGTCAACGATCTATATGCCAAGCTGGTAGCCACCGGCATAGTCCCGATGTTGAACGACGCCAAACCGGAGACGAAGCACGAAAAGACCGAGGATGTCAAACCTAAACCTAAGGAAGACAAAAATGTCATCCACAGAGTCGACTTACTCAAATCTGAAACACTGAGAGTGTAAGTACTCACACGGCTGTACTAACGCAGGTAACGCAGGTAAACCCCGCGCCCGCAAGTCGTGACCGTCTCGTGTGTCCCCAGCAAGCAGAGCGGCATCGTGGCCAAGCTGTACGGCGGCATGCAGTGCAGCGGCTGCGGCGCGCGCTTCCCGCCCGAGCACACCGTGCGCTACTCGCAGCACCTGGACTGGCACTTCCGCCAGAACCGCCGCGAGCGGGACTCCGCGCGCCGCGCGCACTCGCGCCACTGGCACTACGACCTGTCCGACTGGCTGCAGTACGAGGAGCTGGAGGACCTGGAGGAGAGAGGTATGCTACGATCGCTCCCATATCTGGAAGCGCGTACCGTCCTCGATTGGCGCCCGGTCGGAATTTGAGCGTTGGGGCTTAATAAGAAAGATCACTTTTTTCCAACACACTTATGAACTATAATAACAGGACTATTCAAAACGGCTTTCTTAAATTAATCTACTTGTTTCAAAATATATTTGTATTTAATTGAATTTTATAGTAAAGTAAAACGTATTTCTGACGTCCGCTGGAATCGAAAAACGGTAGCAGGAGAGGCGCGGGAATAACATTAGTGTATCAAATTAAAAAAGAATGTAAATATACTTACCGATCAATCACTGACCGCCGTCCCATTGCACTCGGCACAGAGAAGAGCTGGTTCGAGACGGGCGCGGCGGAGGACGGCGAGGGCGCGGGCGAGGCGGAGGAGAGCCCCAGCGTGGCGGCCGGCGCGCCGCAGCACCACTGCGCGCTGTGCGGGGACCGCTTCCAGCAGTTCTACAACGAGGACAAGGAGGAGTGGCATCTGCGGAACTCCGTGCGCCACGACCTGCTCTACTACCACCCGCTGTGTCTGCAGGACTATAAGGTGCATATTGATATAAAATAGACAGAGACGCAAATGAGTCGACTTTGACGTTTGTTGAAGAAATGTTTATTTCTTTTATTATTAAAGAATTTGTATATTTATAATTTTTGGCTATAAAAAAGGCTACCGAATTAACCGAATACAAATTTTTTCATAGGCATCTCTAACAAAGGAGGAACCGCCTAAGGAAGAAATACCAATGGAAACTTCCATGGAAGAAGATAAAACGATTGAGGCCATCGAGATAAAGGACGACGATGTGAGAGTAGACGATGCGGATGAGTCCGACTGCGAGTCTGTTGTCGAGGTCGTTGAGCCGGAGGTTGAGCAGACGGAACCTCTTGAGGTGAGGATACCTAAAACCCAGTAATGTGTATTTTATTAAAATGTTGGCACATTTTCTTTTTTTATGACTGACTTATTGATCTAGTAGCTGATAGGGCTTATAAAACAGCAGATTCTGAACTTATTCGTTCAAATCCTGAATCAAGCTATGAAATTATCAGTTAAAACTCCAAAGTTTGGAAATTGGTAGTTTTAACACATCTGTCCTTTGAAAAACACTCAAAGCCTAGACGTTTATCTGGAGCATAAACTCTCTTTGTTCTTATCTGATCACTGTTCCATCTGATTTTTAGTTTTTTTTTTCAGTTCTATAAGGCAATATTTAGTTAGTGATTAGAAATGAAAATATGGTATTATATAATATCTAGTTATTTCTCTTGCTATTAGATCGACGAGGGCGATGAAGACGATGTAGTGCTAAAGGCAGAGCCTGTGGAACAAGTTGTTGTTGAGGACGTGGATACGGACGACGAGACCGCCGCAGAGCGAGCCAGCCGTGACCAAAAGGCGGAGGTTGATTTTGCTAATATCAAGATCAAACAGGAACCTGTTGATCCCGGTAATATATTTGTTGACACAGTTTGAGTTTAATTATTAATTGTAAAAAAAGGAGTTCAGATTTGTGAAAAAAAATGTTTTTTCGTTGAATATCTAATTATTTTTTATAATTTACACAATCTTAGTATGATGATGTATTTTAAATCTTAAATATCTTACCTAGCAATTGCGTAATCAAAATATGTATCTATCCTGCCTTCTATCTATGCATTCTTTTAATGTCTCTAAAAAGTAATCTGAACTGATTAATCATTTATTTTTTCCTAATTTTTATTACATGATTGTTGTTTCTGTAAGTAGTTTATTGATCATCAGTATGGTATTGCTATTGTCAGGGTATTAATTTTTGTTATTAACATCTACATGAGAGTAACTTTTAACCAATTATCAATACTCTTAATGAACAAAAATAACAAGGATATTTTATTTGCTATCTCCAACAGATGACGAACCAATAATTACAGCAGAGGTTGAAAGCATAATGCCGCCGACAATCGATACTGCGCCTCACAACACGGTGATGTCATCGATCGACGGCAATATGCAACTCGAAGACGCCACTTCCGCGCCGGTTTTTCCACTCGGAGGGATCCGCATCAACATTTCAAAATCTATACCATCATTTGTCAATAATCAGGAAGAAAAAATACTGGAGGACGTAAGTGTAGATGATGAACCCTTACCTCCTGGTGAGGAACCAGAGTTGGAATACAAATTGAAACCGTCACTCGAAGGCGTACATTTGAGTCGGCAGCCGCCAGTGCAGAAAGGTAGTGAATTGTCAGGGTTGTGCTCCATTATGTAAATGAAAAGTGTTCTGTAGTAAAGTGATTGTAATTAACTAGAAAGTGAGTGAACTCATGTGGACTGAGAATAGTGTGTGTTATGAGGATTTGCGACAAAGGAATTGATGTTAACTATGTCACTGCCTAAGATTGTTTACTTGATTAGGGTACAATGTTTGAAGATTAGAAAAATGTTGGGACTTGTTTTGATCCATTTGTTTAATTTCTTAGCTTTTGATGTTGAAATATTGAAAAAAAAACATAATTAACTTGATTTTCAAATGTTTGAATCTAATTACATGTATAACAATATGTAATTAGATTCAAATGAAAATATGCTCAAAAAAAAAACAACATTTACTCAGTAGTACTTTGGTGGACATAAGATATAGTAATTTAATTATTATGAATAATATTGATTATATTATAATTTATCTTCAAAACTTAGTTTCCTAAACTAAATAAATTAGCTTCTCTTTTATAGTAAGTAGCATTTCCCAACTATCTACTAAATAAAAATTTAATATTGAACCTTAAAACCTTTATCTTACTCTTTAATAGTAAATAGAGTTTCGTACATTATTAATGTAACTTTACGATTTTAAAATATTGTCCACTAATGCTGCTGAAAAATGAAAACCCAAAAATTTAATTAATTAATTTGATAAATTGTATGTACTTCTAACATATTGTAAGTAAACAATTACCATTATGTTAAACAATGTGATATTAAAATTAAGATAATTACATATACATTATTAAATGTGTGTGAATCGTTTTCTTTTATAAGACAATGTGCTATCACAGTTTATATTAAGAATGTGTAAATAGATGTTGTATATAATGTTTGTATTTTGGTTGTGTAACTTATGTATAAAGTATTTACATTTGTATGGTATTAAGTTAGGTAAAGGAATCTCTTGTTATAGTTTTCCTTTAAAAAAATCCATTGATTAAAAACATGAATGTGGGACACCACCGAAAATAGCATTCGAATTTTTAATAAATTTCACAAATATGTGACTTGTTTTATTTTAATCAAAAATAAATTCTTTTCATTTTCACAAGCCTTGTTTATTTTTTTAAATTTAAGTACCACTATGTTTACTTTTCAAATAAAGGTAATTTTATGAATGATTTGTCTTTTATTTTTTAACAAAATAATCCAACTTTAGAATTATTGTACTTTTATTTTGTCTTATTGTTATTTGAATAACTAACTTAAAATGTAAAGGAGAAATCAAAGATATTTTCAATAGAACAACACTATTTTATAAATCAAGATTATTTACATATCACAATTATGTGGCCACCTTGGAAATGGAAGAGTATCTTTTATATTAGGAACATTACATAAGACTTGTAATATTCTCTCCAAACCAAGACCAAAACCTCCAGTAGGTATGTTCCCAAATTTTCTCAATTCTAAGTACCATTTTAGGGCATCTGATGGTAACTTTTTTTCAAGCTTTGTATAGTCATCCTCTCTGAGACTTCCGCCAACAATTTCCCCTGTGAGTGGTGCAAGAAGATCTAATGCATCAACCTGAAATATTTCACAGTGTAATTAAATATATGCTTCTAACTAAGTATGATATGAAACATCTGTTCAATGCTAGAATAAGAAACATTAATAATTAGTAAATTATTGGTAAGTGTAAAAAATGTATAAAATATATTTATTCAGATCATCACCTTAGTACTATCCAGTGGAGATTCTTTCATGTAAAATGATTTTAAGTTTTTGGGCCACTGTACAATGAAAACAGGAGCTTGACAGTAATCTACTAAAGTCAACTCCTGCTCTTTATTTATACCTTCATCTGAAACATCTAAACCTTTAGCAGCCAAAATATTTCTTGCTTCATCATAAGTCAATGTTAAAAATTGCTTATTTAGCCAGCTTGGTGCTTTATTATTTTTATCTATTAAGTATAAATCAGCATCATTAGTATTCCTGGTCACAACAAACAAATATTTCAAAAAATGTTCTATAAAAGATTGTAGTTTTTCTATACTATCACAAAATGCTATTTCTGCTTCTAGCATGTAAAATTCAGATAAATGCAATCGTGATCTGGAATTCTCTGCACGGAATGTGGGTCCCAGTGTGTAAACATCACCCATTCCTCTGCATATGGCTTCTAAATGTAGTTGACCAGATACTGTTAAAAAAGTTTTGGCACCAAAGTAAACTGAATCTCTATTTCTTCCCTCTTGCATCATAGCTTTCATGGTTTCTTCATTTTCAGGTTGTACTTTAAAAACTTCACCGGCACCTTCACAATCATTGGAGGTCAATATTGGAGTATGGATGTTCAGAAAATTGTTTTTTGAAAAATAGTCATGTATATGTTTTGTGACAGCATGACGTACCCTCAAGACTGCTGCCATATAATTTGTGCGTGATCGTAAGTGAAGATATTGTCTAATATATTCTGGTGGATGTATAGTACGGGGATTAAATGGGTATCCATCCAAAACTACACATTTACCAAGAACAGTAACATTTTCCGCTAGTAGTTCTAATTGTCCTCTAGGACTTTTGGATAATTTTCCAGTTATATGTACAGAGCTACCGTATGTTAAAGTATCATCAATATCAAGATTTTTAGGAATAATAATCTGTAACTTTTGTGCGCAAGACCCATCGTTTACATCCGCAAAAATAAATTCCTTTTGTATACGAAGACTTTTTACCCATCCCTGCAAATAAAGAGGGATGCGTTTTTGAAATTGTATATTATATAAAAGTGTATATCTAAACAAAATATTAAATAACCTTAACTTCAGTTAGTTCCCCGATTTTTGGTTTGTCTAAGACAGAGGCAATAATACTATACTTTTTTGGTACTAAACCAATTTTAAAATAGGAACTTAAATTAACGCACACTTTCTTAAATAACATTTTTCTTATTTTTTAATAAACTTGTAAAGAATTACTTTTATTATACCTATAAACCATTCTTAATTTATCTTAGGATATAAGATATGACAAATGACAATTGACAACCTGATAAGTTTATTTTGTTTATATCTCGTCTTTTGTCAAAGGTAAGAGTATTGCATCGAACAGCCATGTTTTCAGTATTTTAGACGCATTTCTAACACGTAGACTTAATTAAAAAGTTGCTTTGATTTTACAATTGATTTAACCTACCATTCATTTAAAATTGAATAGTACAATAACTGTTTTTTTTTCTATACTGCTATTACTATGTTGGTATATATAGATATAACCAATTCCACTCTAAAATAAATAGACCCTTTTCAAATATTATTATTGGGGTTGTATTTCTGCAGAGTTGAATGTGGAAGTAGATAACTCCCCCGATTTATGTAGTTGAAACTGTATTTATCTCACTGTGTAATCGTGATCTTAAAATTGTCTGTTTTAAAACGATCATTAAATTCAAGATACACATGTTCTTTAATCTTCTAACAACTCGCTATCTATACGTAGGACATAGACTACAATTCAATATTTTAGATTTGTAGATTAGTGTTAGTAGCGTAATGAAGTAAATATAATTGTACAAAAATATTTTAATAAATCTAGCGTAAATTCCCGAAAAATGACTTCAGGCCGAAGGAACCAGAGCGTGCACGGCGCACTAATAAGCTAAACTGCTAATTTTACCCTATATTGTTTATTTATTTGTGGGGTTAAAAGGGGAGACAAATAATAGAAACATGTATTTTTATAACAGAATAAACAAAATAACATTGTCAGTATTTTTTTGAATGAATCATGCAAAGATTATGATTCTGACGACATTATATATGTAAACCATCCGCAAATTATTAAATATCCTTTATGAAAGATCCCACTGGATAAATTATTTCTGAGAATTCTAGAGGCTGATGTTATTATATAACCCGTGTTACAATATTATGTTATTATATATATATATATATATATAGGTATAAGCAGATCGTCAACTCTTCTATCTTGGAAAGGGAAGATTGACAAGACATATAAAAAATAAAGAAAGTAGAAGTAGGAGGCCTATTCTTTCAGTTGTCGAAACCTGTAGTAAGCTAATATGTAGCAATATAAAAAGAGAACAGACATTGAAATAAATGAAGGTGTACCCAAGAATCATAATGATTACGTCTTATATCTTACTCTTACATTTAACTTTACTTTGATCGATACTTCATTAATAATATTAAGTATGAGACTTTTGGCCTAGCTTTTAAGGGCTAACTCAGATTTTTTTGACTGGCTTCTTGTTAATTCTCGATTAAAAATTTTAGGTACAAAATTAGGTATAAAAAACAGAAAAAGACTGAAAAGCCGAAAAGATTTGAAAATTAAAATTGGATGATGATTATTTTATGGATTACTCCAATTATTGGTTTTTTTTTTGTTTTAAATTCATTCCTTTTCATGATTTGTTGCGTATGAATTGCTTTATCATTTTGTTAAGCAATGTATGTTAAAAATTGTATTAAGATAAGATATATTTTGGCGATAATTATTAATTTTTATTTATGTCTTACAAATATTTTTTTTTATTAAGTAATCGTTTGTTTTTTCTTTTTGTTTACTTTTATCACCAAACACCAAACATGTAATTTATTATTTATGCCTATGTTCTGTGTGTGCAATAGTACAGCTCAATTAACCAACCAACCAACAAAAAATCAACCAACATATCTAATTCTTAAAACACGTAGTGAAAATAAAAATAGGAGGATTTTTTTATTATTTTTACCATAATTTTTGTATATTTTTCAACTCATTCTGAACATTAAATCGATGTCGAGAAAACAATTCTTGCGTTGGTTCTGCAGTCAGGAAGTTAATTCACGTTAAACAACTTAGATAAGTCCTCAATAACAAAATATTGTTTTAGTGTTTATGGTCAATGATTGTAATATATTATTTATATATATTATGTTGTACATATTTCTCTTATCATCTACATTCTACATCTAGTCTGTTGTTTATGGTACGAGTACGTGTGTCAATTTAGTAAATTGTAATGTCATTAAAGTAAATCATGTTCACAGTTTTTATCGTACAGTGAAATTATCACAGAACTTAATAATTTAATTATTATTGCGATTCTGTTAATCAAAGCTTTATTCTAAAATGTAAGTATATAACTATAGTTTTTACACGTTGTAAATTTTAAATTAAATAATAATATTGAATTATCTTCATTCGTACCTGTAACTAAAAACCATTGCTTAATTGTCCTCACAAACGAGTTTTTTTTACGTCACGTTGAATATTTTAAAATTTCAATTTCATTAATTCATATTTGAAAGTTCCTTTAATTCAATCTTTTGATAGTTTAGGATTTATGACGGTTTTGTTAAAACTATACTTTCACATGTTTGCTTTCGTTTATTATATTCGTTTATTTATAGGGTTTCATTTTTTATGATACGCAGTTTTGTAATGTTTTTAAGACACGATGCACAGACATTTTGTAGATGAAATGATTTTTCGATCTGCTCAACATTGTGTGTACAGTTCATATCTACTGATATGGTTTTTATCACTAAATGAAAAAGTTGCGAAAATGCTGACATAACTATATATAACTGTAGAAAAGGTGAAATAGATCCAATGCTATATGATATATTAATCTAATCAAACACTTGGGTATTATTTGAAATGAGTAAAAATAATTTTCTGTTTAATAAAGTTTAAAATAATATTTGGCACAAAATTTCTTGCTCTCACTGTTACAGTTTCTAAAAAAGAAAGTGTACTTCATACTTTCCATGACCCACTTTAAGATGAAATATTAAGCAAACATCATCATAGTTTTCTTGATGAATATTGATATTGTTGAAACTACCCTTACTATTATTTAATATGAGTCCAATAACTATGTCTGTAGTAATACATTGTAACAACAATGTTACTACAATTTTCATGAAGCATTTAACTGTATAATATTTTGTTTGTGTTTGAAAATTATTATACCTTAAAAACTTTTTATATATCTGTATAACATTAAAGTTACCCAGCTATAGAAATAGTATCTATGTATAAAGTATGTGGGAAAAATATTAATAATGAGGAAGTTAATATACATTTTGATATTAATTGTTTATTTAGACTTTAGACTTCCAATACTAATGTGTTAATAGATAATGAAAAAAATACACTAAGTAGGTTATACATATAATTGTGTGTTTGTTACATTTCTTCTATTCAATAGTTAAATAACTTAAAAAATATTTTGTCTTAGTTAATTACTATTGAACAGGTAAATAAGCAATATTTATAAGCACATTATTTCACAAAGGTTTCATTCTATTTTAATTTTTTTATTAATGTTTCACTTGCTACATTAATTTGCCCTTTAAAGTAGGCTATAGTTAGTTTTGTTAGCATTTGTCTGTTTTTCATAGTAAGTATTTGTTTTGCAGAACAAATACCCAAAATTATTTTTCACAGAACTAAAGAAACTCTTCTATCTTTTACCCTTTGCTTGTTTTAATTTCTTCATTCCATTTCCAAACGTCATTATGGTTCAGTAATACACTTTGTTCAAATGTACATAGACACCACCATATTTATATTCTTCCCAAAATACTTATTTAATATATAATTATAATACAAGAGCTACAATGAAGGCAATGTAGGAAATGCATGTTAGACCGTGGTTATCAAATTGACAACCAAAGACATACCACTTTGACCTACATTCATGAACCTGAGTTTTCTCAGACACATGTTTGCATGAGCTTATTCAGATTGAGTTCACATGATAAAATAATAAAAGAACTATCATTGTGAAAGGTGCTATATTAAATGATTTGTCACAGTTTAAAAATGTAAATGCCAGTGGCAATGAAAAAAATCATGATGTAAAGAATAATTACTCCAATAGTTAACCATACAAAGTCGTTTAATGGTTCTCACGAGATGCGAATGCGTACTGTTGTTATATTTTTGTATTCTATCACAAGATTTAAATGGCGGAAATAAGAACAGTATAGTAACATTTATATACTACCTAATCTATATACTATTGCGTTTATATTTCACTTATACATACTGTCATTGAAATGATGACCGAATTACATTAACCTACTAATTAAAACTCATTTACGCGTGATACCACGTGAAGTAGATTTGTGGGATACTAAAAACAGCGGTATCCTCGCGGTCGTATGGGAGCGCTTCGGGATCGCATACGCATGCTTCCGTGAAAACTTTGAACGTCTAATTAATTGTTCATGTATGGAAATTAAGATATTAGTTATTTCCTATTTTTAATAATAGCAAATAGTTGCGTGCGTGTACTTAGTGTTAAACGATTTTCAAAAAATAACGATCATTTTTTAACATAGGTATATTATTTAGTATATGTTATTCCATATAATGAAGTAAGCCTTAAAATGAACATTGTATTGTATCATTCAGATACGAAGAAGGATACGATATGTCTTAACAACGATCGAAATCTCAAATTATTAGAAAATTAGAAATACATATTGTTACATTCAAATTATGAAAAACAGTGAAATTATATCTGTTGTGATATTTCTAGAAAATGGCTGAAACAAATCCACAAGCCGGGGATACGGGCCCGCCGAAGGGCATTCCCGCTCTAAAGGCACACGTCATAGCGAACAAAGTTGACGTAGCGCTTTGGGGAATACGTCTCCTCACAGTTCTTTTCACTATTGGCTATGTCATACCTATATTTAACAAGTGAGTATTATTATTTTCTACAATCGTTTATTGATCGAATCGTTTTTTACTGATGCGCGATTCACGGGTTTAATGATGAATTATGTGGTATTATGATAATTTCCATATGATTAATCGTTTATATGGGGATTATCTATGCGAGTAAAAACTTTTAATTAAATATAAAATAAAGTATGAATCTGTGGCATATTATTGTATTAATATTTACCGAAAACCAATTTTATAGCAAGAAAAACGACAAAAACTACAGGAATTACTCGAGTACTACTGCTCGGATTTGCTACAAAAACATTTTAAGAAATATTGTAATGCAGTTACATGTATACAAAAGCCGCTTAGATATTCAGATGTTTTTATTCAACATTTAGATATTTTTTCCCCCTATAGTAGGGAACTCAAGGATTATCATTTTACACGTATGAAGCTGCGACCACTGAGCGTTTATATTTGTGTGATTTTTTCTCTCATCTAGCCCCATGTCAGCGTTCTTTAAAGCCTTGCTAGCGAACGCCGCAACGTCCGCGCTGCGGCTACACCAGCGCATCCCGGCGCGGGAGATCGCTCTGTCGCGGGAGTTCATCAACCGTTTCTTCCTAGAGGACAGCGCACACTACCTCTTCTACTCGCTCATATTCATGAATGTGGCGCCTAATTTATGTATCCTTTTTATTGTGACATCTACAAGGGTCATTGACCCGGTGAAGCTTTCTACAGATTGTGAGAATCGTAACTTGTCGAGCAGTATGCTTTAATGTGTACTAAATGTCCCCCATACATATACAAAATAACTCATAGAGAAAATGTTGAGAATCATATTTCCTTGTCATTCAGTTTATAAAGCTTTTTTTATGAGATGATTACGGTATTTTTGTTGCTTATTGTGCGGTTTCGGACAAAAAGTTTAAAGAGATTTTATAAAAAAAGGCTAAAATACATCTACATTTACCAGTTTTTATCTTATAGCATCTGAGATTTTATTTTAAGTAGGGATATTTAAAAAAAAAACATTTAAATATTATCGTCTTATGACGTCTGTGTCATAATTTATTTTAAAAAAAAGTACATACGATACTTATAATATACACGTTTAAATAATAAGCGAACCAAAATAAATACGTCATCTTCATTAAAGTTTATATTTATCGTCGCGAAGGCCGGTTTTTTTGTCAAAAATGTTTCGCTCATAATCATAACCTTTCACGTCTGTAATTTTCGCATTGATATTATTATAATTATAACCAATAAAAAAAGCTGGTACGTGCACGAGTCCTATCACCTATCAAAAATATATAATGCAAAATGTCTGTCTGTATAAAAGTGTGGTGACATTTTTACATAAAGTGAAAATTCCTGAAAAAAACCCAGAACAATTTAATATTACTTAACTTCCTTATCACGTTAACAAAAATATATATATAAATGTAACCTTACCATTTCTTGTGTAAAACCTTGCTTAATGTTAAGATTATACATATGTTGAGGTGTCAAGGCTAACGAGTATTAACAGCATATAATTATGTGTTCCAAGTGGACGTTATGTATATCGTTAAGTTATTATTATTATGTTATTAAGTCCATCACGACAATAAAATTCAGTTTAAAATATATATATAAAAATATATCACCATTACGGGGCGCCCCGGCAAATTTGAAACATCACTATTCATTGTTATTTAAATAATAATAATTAAATAATAACGATAATTAAATATAAAGAAATAAAATTTAATGTGAATATATAAATAGTTATGGTGACATATGTTTAAATGATATATATTTTGAGGTGTTCAATTGCAAAGTTTAACTTTGATATATGTATGTACATACAGCTCGTACACTCAAAAAAACGCAACTATGATTTAACTCAAAGCCTATGGTCCGTCCTGAAACCTAGTTTCATAGTAATTTGTGAATTATTTGATTTTATTTTAATTTGAACTGATGAAGCTTCCTCAGTATGTGAAGCTTAACGTATGATATTACAATTTTATCGATAAAAGTAATATTTTCTTAACCCTTTACTCAGTAATTTTGACGCCAATATTTTTGTTCGCTCTACTACACGCGGCGTCGTACTCACTCACAATCCTTGACGTAAGTATTTATTATTCATAAACTCCAGTCTATCATTAACTATGTGACTGTTTTTTTTTTCTATAAATATTCTACAGTTAAATTGTTAGCAATGTAAACAGGTTCAAATAATTTTATGAAATAATATAATACTTTTAATTTGAGGAAATCATATAAAATGTAATAAATATATTAATTATAAATAACTAAAAATATCTACGTCAGTCACTTATATTCCTAAAGGACTTTACTTACATAATAAATAATACTTCATTTGGTTGAATTTCGATGTTATATTTTTAATTCGAAAATAAACCAATGTCATTAATGGCACTTCGATGTGGTTCCGTCGGTCCCGCAGACGCTCGGGCAGAACTCGATGTGGGTGGCGCGGCTGCTCATCTCGCTGGTGGAGTTCCAGTCGCGGAACATCCTGCGCGTGGCGGCGCTGGCCGAGATCGTGCTGTTCCCGCTCGTCGTCACCATGGCGCTCGTGTGAGTGCCGCCGTGTCCCACTGTTTTGCCTCTGAGTTTATTTCTAATTTATTATGCTAAAGCTCCTGTTGCTGTTCTCGCAATGACTTACCAGTACTGTGTGTTTTTGATTATTATTGTTATAAAATGTAGTAGGAAAAATTACCAGCCCGTTGATGTACAACTTTTGGGAAAAGACCTCGTTTTTTCTTCAGGAGAGCGCTCGAGCTTATTTTAGCATTTTCTCGCGCGACTTTTTGTTTTCACACGTTTAACACACAGATTCGCTTATATTTGCCATTAGCGCTGAGCGCGCGATGCTTAGCTTGGAGTTCCGGCAGAACAGGCGGTCAGACATTGGTTACGCGTGCTAATCATTATTTATAAACTAACAGTTTGGTGTATAGAGAAGAAATTAGCGGAGCAATTTATTGTTTTACTTAAGTAGTTGGTATGTTTTTAATTTGATGAAATCTGGTATGAAGTAAGCTTGAATCTCAAAGAATGCTTTATGCCTAACACCTGACGTTAAGCCTAAAACGCGAGCGAAGCCGCGGGCGACAACTAGTATGTCCATTTATTATAATAGAACACTATTCTTAGCTACATAAATCCACTTAAACTTTACTTTCAAAGTTTGGATTATAACTTCGGCAAATTCAAAACGTAATTTTTAAGAGCTGTAATGAATATCACGGATTATTTTTGGTCTCGTCCAATGGTGTCGTAACAATCCGAGGCCTAAGTTGTTTGTTTATCATTCGCAGTAGGCTGCGGTATAACTAACGGTTGCATGTAAGACTAGAAGAGTTTGGTGACTTTAGTATATTGTATGACCTTTTTAAAACATTCATTGTGTAGCACGCGAAGTCATTTTTATGTTAAAGTAAAATCTCTTGATATCATCGCTTCATACCTTAGTCAAAGAACTCGACATCTTTTATAAATGGAATAGTCTTTCGGATTCGTTTTAAAAAATGGTCGTTCCACAAGGATCAATTTTCGGTCCATTTCTATTGTTGATATACATAAATGATCTAACTTTGTTAATGTTACTTGTGATATCTACTATTTACGGATAATACTCAGCTGAAAATAATCATAATAATAATGTTTTTATTGGTTTACAAATGTTAGCTATGTATGTCAGAGACCCCGTATCTTAGGGGCCAGTGACTTTCCAATCAGTTTACACACTGACACATTTGTAAGACTTATTTGTTAAACTTTCAGGTTTAAATTTTATGTTTAAATAAGTTAAGAGAAAAATATTACTTTTTAAAGCCACATATTATTGAACTTTAAAGTTCAAAGGGAAACGCTTATTATGAGGATGGAAATTATTGACACAGAATTGGTTTAGGAGAAACAAAAGAACTACATGTGTTGTTATTGTCACTACCTATTATATTATATATATAATTTTTTTACGAATTATTTAACTTCAATGGATTGCTCGCCCATTTCATAACGACGTTCGTCGCTCACCCGTGCGCGTGTCGGTCCCCAGCGGGTACTGCGGGCTCATGACGCCGTTCGTGTACTACTACTTCGTGACGTGGCGCTACGCGTCGCGCCGCAACCCGTACACGCGCAACACCTTCCGCGAGCTGCGCGTGCTCGCCGAGCGCGCGGCCGAGCGCCCCGCGCTCCCCGCGCCGCTGCGCTCCGCCCTCGTGGCCGCCGTGCAGCTCGTGTGCCGCATGGCGCCGCCCGTCGACCAAGTGCAGCAGTGAGTGCCTCTGACGCGCCCTGCGGCCCCGCTGCCTGCGCTGCATTCTGATCCGAGAGCTTAGTTCTATTAAGCAAACGTCATAAAATGTTATAAATATATATTTTAGAAAAAAAAGGTTTAAAAGTTATCATATATTTTTTTCAGATAACGCTCGGATCGATACTTTTGCGTGATGCGATCGTCGACTACATCACTAAGTCCAGTTGCAAATGAGGGTCTCTTGAGACTGCAAAATAACATTTTAAGTTTTCGCTTCTCACACATTTACTGCGAACAATTTCTACTATAGTTATGACTGAGAAAGCTGTCTAAGGCCGTGGATACGACATGCAATAATATTAAATGGTACAATGGATGTCCACGAAAATAAAAAGTATATTATAAGTACACAATGTATTTTTGCATTTTCACATGTCTTGGTTGTTAATAAGTATTGTAAATGGGAAAAGTATGGTATTACGTTAAGTTAATTTTATTTAATACTGAGAAGTGAACAATTTTGGTCCAATTTAAGTTAGAAATTAGATAAAATATAATGTAATGAAAAGTATATCGACGAATGTATTTTATAAAATATTTGTCTTTACTTCTATTTATTTAATCATATAAATCTTCGCATGTATTGAGTCCGTTAACCGAAGAGCTCGGCGATCATTCCGTTTATAAGCTAGGAACTCGGAATTCCTCGATTTTAAAACTGACAACTTTTTTACGATGACCTTCACTTGACTCGTTGCCGTTACATTATTGTATTATATATCAATTGCACGTGGTTTGGGATGTATGTAGCCTGGATTTTTAAATAAAATGTTAGTAAGATTTTTTTATTTTATTTTCCAACTCGTTTAACCTTGTCAGAATCATCTATTTATAAATATTTGTTATTAAAGTATCAGGGTTTGAAAGGATAATTATCATGATAATAACAGGTTGATAATTATCAATTGATAATAACAAAAAATTGCGCCCGTGAAATAGAACTATATTCTAAGTATCCAAACGTGTATTTCCGCACTTGTTGCGTGTATCCGAACGCACGTCTAGCCGCGACACGGGAATTCCCCCAATTCTCAAAAAATGTCAGTTGGTGTTACGTAAAGCCAAGTGAACTCGAATGTTATTGTTTTACTGAGTTAAATATTGTTTATTGTGTTGAATTTCAACAATGCCGCTCAAGAAAGATCATACTTGTTTAAGTATTACAACCAAGAAGACAAAACCAAAAAGCAAGATCTAGGTTGGCTTTTAGAAGAACAAATAAGTTCTAGTTCTACTGAAGCTATAGCAGCAACAATGCCAATGGAAATAGAATCATTATCTAATGAAGATATGCCTTTGGCTTATTTGGTCAAGTAGTTTAATTGCAAATCTGTCAAATCTGACGAACACCGATTTCACCTTTAATTAATGACATTAATGTTGATTTGTATTGTATTATGTTATATAAAAAAAATTAAACATATATAATTTTTGTTTGTTTTGAGACAATAAACCATCGATATTTCTTATGAAACAATTTAACAAATGATATTTTTAAAATGGTGATAATTATCGGATAATTATCCGATAATTATCCGATAATTATCACGGCTCGTTATTATCTTGATAATTTCGATCCCTGTAAAGTATAGACTTTAAACTATGATATTCTTTGAGTAACTTAAAAAAGTAATGTATTTATTGTTTATTAATTAATTTTTACCAATTTGGTCTATAATCACTGAACTTCTTATTTTTATACACTCAAGGTTTATAATTCAATATTAATAATGCTTACGTAAAATAAATATATTCTTAATATAAAAAAAATATATCTTAAAATATAAATTATTCTTGCAAATCGATTCAAATATTAGCTAGAAATTTGAAGTATATTTTGATTTAGAATATTATTATTTATCTATGAGGAGTGTGCGGTGTGAGGGATACGGAAAAGCAATGTTGCAGAACCATCGATAGTTTGACTATCGATAGTATCATCTGGTATTGATATGCAACACTATGGAGAAGTATCTTAAATCTTTGTTTTATAAGTGTCTCGAAATGCTGATCCACTTTGGGTCGGATTCTAGACGGCAAAAATTAATATACATATAAAGAAAATAAAACATGAATTTTGCTTGTGTGGCGAACTTTTAATGTTGTACTAATGAGATTTGAAGCTTAGACTGCTGTTTTAAGGGGGGTTATTGATTACACATGTGCCAAAATTTCATCCAACACATTGTTTTCATCCACCGCCGAATACGAGATGAAATATAAACAATAAATAATATTAGTCTGGGGTAAATGTGTGAATTTTCTTGTGTTAACTCGTAACCTTCGGTTAAGATGTTAAACAATATTAAGTCATAAGTGATGTTTTTTAAGAGAAGGATTACAAAGGTTATCTCAGTATAATTAAAGTTTACAATTTTATACTGATAAATGTTTTACAACTATTGTATTTTTATGATTTTTGAATCATAATGGTTTTAAATGTGGGTTATTTATTTGTGAAAATTAATATAATTTTGTTTTTATGGAAATCCTGGCTCAGTTGGTAGTACTCATCAGATATCCACACAGCAATACTTGGTATTGTTCAGTTCGAAATGTGAGTCAGCCAGTGTAGCCACAAGCCCTATAGATATAACATATTAGCTCCCAAGGTTGGTGGCGCATTGGCGACGATGTAAAAAATGGTTAATATTTCTTACAGCGCCAATTTCAATTTCAGTGATCTTGCTACATGTCCATTTGATTGTCCGCCGAAATTATAAAAAAAAAATCAAGACTATCAGAAATGATTCACTTCATATACATAGGTAATGCAATCTCGCACGATAAACCATTTGGTGGTAATAAAAAATCCATTCGGTGGACCGAACTATCTTAGTCCCTTTGGATCCAGCAAGGTGCATTTAGATATCGGAAAGCAATAACAATAAAGACCTCGTTTTTATTTTAACAAGTTTGGTACATCTCAAGTAGTTTATTTAATACTTTTATACAAAGATTAAGGACCATAAACACATCCGCCCGGAAAGAACGTGAGTTCGTCGTTACTTTTTTTAATTTATATTTTTTCTTTTTTGTAATATTAATCTATTCCTTTTTGATCTGTAATCTTTTGACACTTATTATAATTTATGTTATCAAATTCTGCTTAGAGAGCTCATATACATTGTATATACATTGTAATATAATAACTGTATTTACATGTATATACATTAAGCGCTTTTTTGCTCTTAACTTAGCCGCGAGCGAAAATGTAAAACCAAAAATTATAAGGTGGGTGGACCATGGAAGGCCATGCTCCTTTGAAGGCCAACTATTGAAAATTCTTAGTTATTGACATGTAAAGACAAATTCCTTCTGCTATACACTAAGATGCATCAAACTCAAAGCCACAGATGCAGCGGCAAGTCCCATGCGCCGCTACTGTGGCTGTGCGACCTCATGCTTTGTAGACTTTGTCGTCGACGTTACAATTGTTAATAGCGCGCATAGCAAAACAAAAGTTTTTAGTTTAATGACGTATTATTATCTCATATTTGTTTCTGTGAATTATCGTATAAGGATATGTTTATGGTATTTCAGAAAAATTAAATAGTTTTGCATCGATGTAAATTAAAATATTGGTAGTGTCTTAGGAAAGCCGTTGGTTCCTTATAAGGCCAATGAAAAGAATTGACGGTTGGCCTTGCTAGGGTACATGGGCCTTATAAGGAACTTCTACAAACCATATAACATATGAATAGTTACTTTTTAGTTATAAATACGTTCCGTTACAGTTAAAACAATGTTTTATATTTATAATATTTTAATTTATAAGGTTTATGAATTATTGTAGGCCTGTATATAGGCCTTATTGAAAATATCACTAGTGATAAAGATGTATCATAATGTGTCTAGTTATATACCCACATTATTAAAAACCGTTTCAGTTTACTTTTTTTCAAAATTATTTTGATAAGACAGTTAGAAGAGGATTTATCACAGTGAATCAACCGTTTTGCAAAACTGGGTGTACCGCTTCCGCCTAAAATCAGGAAACAAACCTTTTTATTTTGTGAGAGGTTTAAAATCAAGAACTCTTTCAATATGTTAACAAGAATGGGTGGACGCAAATTGCTCAATATATTTTTGGCTCGAAACCCATCTATTTCAAAAAGAAAACCCCAGCTAATGAATCCAGCTAGAGCTCAAAAAATGAATAAGCCCATTGTAAAACCACCATTCTGAAGAACCTCACTTATTGAAAAAGTAATTTATAATAATTGTTAGTTTGGCCTTCTTAGGAACACTTTGGCCTTACAAAGAACGGACCCATAAGGCCATTTTAGGTAAAAAAAAACTTTTAAATTTTGTTATAAAACGCGTTAGCAAGTTATTTGATGTCAATATAATACTCATTACTACTATTTTTAAATAATTTCCATGAATATATTCTTAGTTATAGGATGGCGTTCAAGTAATGTTCGTTGAGTTTTTTATAGATGATAAAAACATATTGAGCATTTAATGTTTCACTTAAATGAAAGAGCTTATTATGTAATTTTAGTAAAAGCAGATATATCAATGTTTACAATTCTATTTTTAAGTTGTACGACTGATGTATAATATTGGCCTTGTTTGGAGCCGTGTTCCTTGCAAGGCCATTTGGAAGAGCTTCATAAAACTTAATTTTAACAAAAATTGATTAAACCTAGCTTAAAAAAAGTGATTTATATGGTACACAATAAAACAAAGTATTACTTAAATATTTGGTTCCTTCATTTATCCAGTTAATTAACGAATAAAAAATGTTGATGTTACTCGTTAAGGTGGCCTTCCATGGTCCACCCACCTTATTAACTTTTATTAGACCCTTAATGCTACTTTGAACCAAGTAAATAAAATTTTCTAATCATATCAATATTCACATATTGATCGTTTACACAATCCGCTAAGCCAGTAACCCTGACAGTATTTTTTTAAGTTTTGATTAGAGATGACGGATATCCGGTAACTATCCGGTATCCAGCCGAATACCGGATAGACATCCGGCTGAATAAAAGAAACATATTTTTGAGTAATTCTTTAGTTAGTCTTTCTAATCACACAATAGTAAGTTAATGTAATACAAACAACATGAATGAATTAGTACTCATACTAATTTCTCTGCATTGAGAGGCAGCAGGCGGTTGCGTGTCTCTTCATAAATTAGGCCAGCTTCAGAAGTCTTTCGCTATACATCCTGCTGCAAGGTGCAGAAAGGTAGATTTTGGCATACTTTTTAAATTTGGATATTGTTTGGCATTAGCTGCCCACAAAGAATAAGGGTCGCAATTGCGATCGGCTAAGTTTCACCGGATATCCGGCCAAACTGCTATCCGTTTCATCTCTAGTTTTGATATAGACAAAGTACATAATTTCAAATTGCAATTAAATTTGGTCTCTCGTTAAAATGATACACAGGTAATAGTTTTTAATATTTAATGGTTAGCTTAAGACCTAAGCGACGGCGGGCACGGGCTGCGGCAGCGGCGCGGGCGCCACGGGGCGCACGTCCGACGTGGGCTCCAGCGGCACGGGCTCGTCCTTGGGCTCCGTCACCAGGATGTGGTCCGGCTGCGGCTTCTTGGGGCCGTTCTTGCCTTGTTGGTCCCACGGCAACATGATCTTGACCTGAAATTACGACTTGTTTGTTAATTCCCATTTTCAATCAAATACATCAATAAATGAAAGAAAAAAAAAAATCAAAGCCATACTATAATAACTCTATTTGAAATAGCCTTATTGAAAATATCACTAGTGATAAAGATGTATCATAATGTGTCGAGTTATATACCCACATTATTAAAAACCGTTTCAGTTTAAATTGGGACAAATAATTTATTCAATACATAAGCATTACACTCATCAAGTGTATTCAACTTAATAAAAATTCGAATCATTCAAGGCAGTCAATTGCAGCGGCATTAACTTACATTATAGAGGTTATATTATAATGAATGTTTAGTTTGCACCGTACAAGAACTTATATAGACAAATCCTCCAATAAACAAACTATTTACTCTTCCACTACAAATTAGACTACACACCATGGAATGGTGTGCAATCCCTGATTGTGTGGTTAAATATACTTATTCATTTTACATAGTCAGTTGCAGCCTTACAAATCTATTTTTTCCTTGTACTTATATTTTGCTAACTTAACTTCAAATATGTTATGGGGTGCGAGGTTAGCTTAGTATTTACATAATTCAAAACAGAGTTAATTTACCTTAATACCGAGCACTCCTTGTCTGAGAAGTACGTGTCGGGTCGCAGTATTGACATAGTCATTGCAAGGGTCACCAGAGTGGATCATGAGGCCATCTACGAACTTCATGGACTTGGCACGCTGGCCTCTCAATTTTCCAGACACAACTACCTCGCAACCACGGGCTCCAGACTCCATGATGAACCTGAGCACACCGTAGCAAGCACGTCGGACAGCCAAACCTGTAATACAGATAACCATAAGGCTCAGTTATTGAACAACATTTCCATTAAAATTAGATACAGTAAGATCATAAGTATGTGAAACAGCTATTGTTACTCGTTTTAAATATTACTGAAAATCACACACACTAAGAAAAACATTCTACTGCATAATAACACATAGCATATAGCATATACTATGGATTATAAATCTTTGTTTAATTTCTTTTATCTTGATACAATGTTAAGATATAATCTTTTACTAATGTAATGCAATAAATTTCTGTTACCTACAATGTTCACTTAAAAACTAACTTAATCTAGATATATAGAACTTTAAAAACATAATTTTAACATATTTCTGACGCACATTCAACAAAGATTTACTTCTTATTTAGCTATTTTGATAAAATTAAATCATTAACTAACCTCCAATGAGTTTGTATCTGAGAGATTCAGCCTGGGCGATGGCGCAGAGTCCTCGCGTGGCAACCTTCTCTGCGTAAAGTTCGACAGACTGTTCGGGAATATTGAACCTCTTCTGTACTACGGAAGTCAACTCGCGAATTCTGCGGCCCTTCTCACCCAACACACTCTGTGTCCTGGTAGCCATGATGATGATTTCTGAGCGGGTCGGCGTAACGCGCACCTCCACGCCGGAGTACCCATCTTCAGCGAGCTCCCGAGTAAGGAACTCATTAAGTTCCGCCTTGAAAACTCCGTCACCGACGAACTGTAAATTACCGATAGGTTATGTTTCGGACACAAATTATATTATTAAAATAAGAGTAACCACTGAGTTAAAGAATTTATAACTGAAATTGTAAATGTTCTTCAGAGTATAATTAACAAGTTGACACGTTTTAATCTACAAACTAAAAACTAAAAACAATACATTTGACAATCATCACTCTCACTTATCCACTAACATCACAATTAACACTTTTAATAATTAACAAATCTTCATTTATATGTTTCCGTAAGGTATTAGAGCGTAATATTAAACATATATTTATGTATTTTAAGTACGTAATTTCAACATACTTTTCGCTTTTTGGAAATGTTGTTCACCGCCATGATTGCAAAGGGAGCGGAGAAAACTCAAAAGACAGGAATTGGATAGACAAACGTCAATGTCAATTGTGATGTTATGAATGCGTTCAAATTTCAGAAGGTTCAAGGAATAAACAAAGGACAATCCACATGTACTAGTTGATAAAATAATTACCTTATTATGCATAAAATAAATATCTTTTGTACTTTTAAACCACAACTTTATTGCACATTACATTTTTGTATTTAGTCATTTTAATTTTTAAATCTTATAAAAAATACTTTTGGCGGTTATAGGTTGACGATTATTGTGGTAATATATTTTTTAATTTTATTTTTTTATGATAACGTTATTATAATTCAGAGATGTTATTAAGTAAAGTGTTTATTTTATTACAAAACGAAGTTGTGAATGTTTAATATCAGTTGTCAGTGAATGCCATATTAATGATGAAAAATTACATTTATTATAATCATAATAATAATGTTATTATTAGAAAGTAGATTATTATTATTTAATTGTAATTAATTATTTGCATGCAATTAACAATTATTTTTTAATTAAATTCTTACTTTTATTTAATAGACTTATAATAATAAGTGAAATGAAACAAATATGTTTTTATAATTTAATATTTAAAACTGTTTTTAAGTAAAACATTTTTGATAGATTTATTACATACATATGGCTCATTTACATTTCAAACTGGAACACAACAATACTAATTATTTCTTTTTGCGATATGATATGTGATGCGCGGGTAGAACATCAAGTAAAACTTTGGAAAGATTGCAATTTGTAGCCAACAAACAAGCTCGTTGGGCTGGCTAGTGTTTGGTAAATTTCTTTGAGTCTTCGTCACCCATTCCAAAATAACTTAATATAATTTTTTAACCATTGCGTTCTTTCGTATTGCCATACTTAAAAATAAAATACTACAAGTATTCGTTTCATGTTAATTCATCTTTAGGGATATTTTGTAGTTCATATAATAGGCTATTTGACTAGTTTTTAAAATGCATTTTATATTATTTAGCAGAGGTTAAGGAACCCAGTAAAAGCTGTCTTTTTTAATTCTAGTACATATTTGCTGAAAAATATCAAAATAAAAATTCCATATTTAAATAGCCCGCGAAAACTCTACTTTGACAACATGGCGCTGCAATGGGGTTGGTGACGTCACTTGCCTGTATTGTAATCTGTCGCACATATAATCCACATACAGCAAGCAAACGAGGTTAATAAGCAAGTGACGTCATTATAAGCCCGATCAATCGGGAGAGTTTCGTGTCACGTGACAAACGTTTAAAAAAATGCATTTTAATTTATGGATTTTTGAATAAATTAATTATTATTTACAACTTTCGTTGATAAATAATCATTTTCAAACTCATCATTTATACAGATTACAATAATTGACACTTTATTTTTCGCATTGTCAATTTTTTTAAAAGTGGGTCAATTCAGTTTATACTTTACCACTTTGCTAACATTTCGGCTTTTAAAACAGTGTTGCCAGTCTACAACAAAAACGAACGAGGTGTAAGAAAAAGCATACTGTTTACTCAATGCAATTTATTACTTAAGATCTTTTCATTACATACAAACGCACCATATACTTAGCATAACAATTTATTCTTAACATAAATCATGTCTAGAGTAAGTAAAGTAAATTAAAATATTTATTAATCAGATATTTAACGAATATTTATAATTTTGGTTATTGTGTCTAGTAATTAAATATTAAGTTTATTCCATAAGAAGCATGTGCAATGATATACGTTTAAAGTGAGATAACTTACATATTATACATATAATCGAACAGTAACTAATAATTGATTTAGCATTACTCACTACAGATACATTTAAAATATAGTTAAAACAAATAACAAAGTTAACAACACAGAGTCGACCATAACTTTTCTTACAATCTTCTTAATAAAGTATTTAATTTAATAAATCGCATGTTACTAAAATGCAATATTAAAAAAGCTAAAGAGACGAAGATTTCCAACGATTTCCACAAATGTCGTTCAATAGTCTACAGCGGCTACGATCCTAAAATAAATCTAGTCTATGCATCATTGACTAATACGCTCAACAACAATTTATCATATATATCATCTAGATTAGACGCCGAGACCTTCAGATGGCCGAGGCAGCTCATAAAAAAATCTTACTGTAATGTGAATAAAATTAAGAGAAGCATTTATTACAAACGCCGATAGCACACGCGTGGAAGCGACTCGTCGCGCACGGGCCCCGAGTCTAAAGCTCAACTCGTCCTTTCCGACGCTACGCGTTAACCGACGGCCTCATCGCTCATAGAGTATTGAATTTGCTTACAATTACGTGGGCAGGACAGTGATTACTTTTCGAAATATACAGGTGGTCTTAAATACTAAAAAATAAAATCTTATTCATCTAAGCCAACATTCGCTTACATTTAACTTACTTTAATGGACAGAATTGCGTATAGCGTGCCTCTTTGTCAGCGTGCGGCGGGTGATCGAGCGGTACTACGCGATTTAAACGATTACTGGTAACGTGAAGCATTTAAGGATGATTGTATTTTATTATTTTACGGTTAAGTGCTAGAGCTATTGATCTTAAGAAGTATTAAAATATTTTTTATAGTATTTTTAAGGCTGTTTTTGAAATCTGAAGAGACAATAAAGCGACGGAGACATTAAGCGGTTCAGTCACCAGATGGCAGTGGTGCTTCGTATGGCCTAGGGCCGTACGCACGGGCGACTGTATCGTCTTGAATAGTAGTCCTAATTAACTTCGCTCTGGTAAACAAGGGTAATTAATTCGAGAAATTCTATAGTTACAATTGGCGATCGATAACTTTGTATAAATAGATAGATGTGAAGCGCTAACAGTATCTAGTTTAAGAATCTACTAGAATAGAACTACAGTGGGACGTGAGACAAGGGATCAAGGGTAATTTGTACAATTTTCTATAAAGTACTAAGAGAATTTGTTACTAGAATCGTCTACAATACTCTTAAAAGAGTTCAACTTCTAACCTAACAAGGCTAACAGACACAGAGAGGAATGGAAATGAAGGCAGAGCGATAACTTTCGATCTCATACGATAACTGTTCTCTCGACGATCTGTATTTTACAATAGTTTTGGCACAGTTAGATATTAGAATATATATTTATTTCTAGTGTGCGGTTTAAAGCCTAAATCACAGAACGGAAGGAGCGGTGCCGGTGTGGTGATGAAAAAATATAGTTATTTTAATTGATTTTTTTTACAATAAATACAATCGCGTAAAAAACTAGTCTGGTTTGAACCCAGCCGTAACACAATAATTAGCCTTTAACATTACGTACCATCTAAACTCCTTCTAAGTTATATGGACATCGTTAACAGCGAAAATGTCTACATCAGCGGTCGTACCTCTGACTCAACTCGACGAACGACGGCGACGCAACTGAAGTGAAACGAGATCACGGGCAAAGTATGGCGGAAATAAAAAAAAGGAAATAAATAAAAAGCAAAATAAGTCAATATGACCATTTAATAAAAAACAAAAGTGATAAAGATTACAACAATATTAATTAATAAAATTTAAGTACTTCAGCCTAGCTTACCCTCCACCAAAGAATAGAAAACAATTTTGTCGGAATGTTTTTGAAATCATTTAAAATAATAGATTATTGATTGAAAAAAATGTCGAATTGTCGCATAAGAAATAATACCAAATATATAATTTTCGTATAAAGTGATTAATAAAAGTATTGCACAATAAATAATAGAATTAAGTACATAAACGTTGAACGTAGCGTTAAAATAAAAATGGACGTCATAGTGAGGACTGAGGAGATCTATTTAAGGAAAATAATAATCACTAAATATCTAATACCTTTCGAAGTCACTTATGGCACTAAGAAAATAAAGCAGACGTTTTAAATAAAATTTCATTTATATAAATAAAACGAATTATATATTAATTAAATTGGAATGTCAATTATGTAAAATTATTTTACTTACGACTACGTGTCCACTGCTCGCTGCCTTTACATTAAACGAATGCTAAACATTCCCAACGTTAAACTATAACATAGACACACGCCGTTCTCTAGCGTTAGAACGTAATCGATATTGTTATACGTAGTTTGTTTATTAAACCAAATTATATAATATAAAAATTATTCATTTGCATTTTTTTAATTTTATATAAAATAAATAATAAAAGTTATCAAATAAGTTTCATTTTGGTCTATTTTTCAGAATAACAATAGAGAACAGCGTCGTGTCGAAATCGTACGCAACGAGACGATCTGCGCACGCGCAAACTAACCTTTACTACTGCTCACAAACGCGTCAGCGATACTCTCTAAGGTATGAACGCTAATTCTTAAAAGGCAAATTTGAATACGTTCGATTCGCGACGCGAACGTCATAAATAATATCGAACGTCGCCATTCAAGACTCACTCCACGAGACGGTCGGGGCCGCCGCCTAAAAGCGGAGGCCGGGGAACCCCGAGCCTCAGTACCGCTGCTGGTACTCGTGGTGCCACCGGTTGAAGTCGACGTGGAACACGACGAGCGAGCCGTTGTCGAGCCCGGCCAGCAGGAAGCGCTGGTCGTGCGACAGCGCCAGGCTGCACACGGGCGCGCCGGCGGGCGGGAAGGCGTACAGCGGCGCCAGCGTGAAGGCGCGCCACACCTCCACCACGCCCGCGTCGCCCGCGCACACCAGGTACTCGCCGCAGCGCGACAGCGCCAGGCACTGCGCCGCCGGACACGTTTATTTCGAGTTCGTTTGGAGTTGATATTAACGATGAATTCCATACACAAGCGATGTCACTGCGACACTGTGCTTACAACGATTTTAAGCACGCTTACTATTCAGTCACGTGTGAATCGTACAACCAAAAAGTGCCGAAGTACCACACGTACAATTAAAAAAAGGGATGGTGTGACCTCCCACCGGTAAGTAGCCGTTAATTACGTAAGATAACATGTGAACAAGTGAAAATTGTGCAGCAAATCAATTTAAATTGAATTAAATCAACACAATGATTGAAATATGTTCCCGTCTCATTCGTTTACACGCGTCAAAAAGAGAAAGACGATAGCACGCCACAAGAACAAAGTTAGTTTTAAAAGCAATAGAGACGCTAATCATTTATTTTTTACAGAACTGGGTAAAAGTGTTGAATTCATTATTAAGTACTTTTTTATTTTTTATATGATTCTTGTCAAATAGTGGTATTGACACAATCTTCATATAATAAAAAATATTTGGTTGACCGATATCGGTAAAGTAACAATAAAAGTCTTGTTTATTTGGTTAAAATATCAGTTGAGAGCGAAAGTTGGTAGCAGAAGAAAGATTCGAGGAGTTTTTTAAACCCAATAAATCAAGTGTCATTTGCTCGGATCATTTCATTGAGTCTGATATATATTGCACTGAAAAAGGGTTTAAACGATTAAAAAAGACAGCTGTTGCGCATTTAGAGGTAAGCAATCATATTTATAAATATAACCAAATCAAACCACCAACCAAAAAGTCGGTTACATTTCAGGATTTGTAGTGTATCAATTGTTAAAAAAGTTACATTGTGATGATTGTAAAAACATTTTACTAGCCACTCAAAAGGAATGGTTCCATAAACTAGTAGATTTGAAGGACATGGGTGGCCTATGTTATGCATCAAAAGATGTCTTTGTGATAAATACCGAAACGGAAAATATTATAAGGCGTTATATTAAACTCAGCGGCGGTAAATTCATGCTCAAAATGTATAACAAATTACTACTCCACTGCTTTCTTTATTCGGCTCAAATGTTTAACATTTGATCAGCTTACGTAGCTTCAAGTGGTCATTTGTTGTACATTGATGCCTATCTATGGAGAGCTATTCAACTGATCTAAGTGAAAACGGCAATGTAAAAATACAAAACTTGAAGCATTATAGGGTGGAAAAGGGTATGCGTGTTGCTTGCGTCCCATAATTTGGCTTAATTTTGTACGACGTGATTTATCCTTGTGTATGGAACGTCATTGGATATTAATGATATTATTATTTCTATGACAAATGTTCGTCGTGAGTCCGACTTCTCCCCTACCGACCTGGAAGTTGTCGTTGTGCGTCTCGTGCCGCAGCCGCCGGCCGTTGAGCGTGAAGGCGGCCAGGTGTCCGCGCGCGTAGGCGACCACCACCACCCCCTCGCGGGAGAGCGCCAGCTGCTGCGGGCCCGTCACCCCCTCCGCCGCCGCCAGCGAGCGCAGCAGTTCGCCGAACGTCGTGTGGATCAGCACCGGCCCGTCTGCGGGTAGGGGGGGACATGGAGTCAGTCCGAGCCGACGAGCCTTGCGGACGCCTAGTTCCGGAGGCGCGGGGCGACACTCACTGACGGAGGACGAGATGACGAGGCCGAGCTCGGCCGACACCAGCACGCCGTTGAGCGGCGCGTCGTGTCCCGTCAGCGTGACGCGCGGCGCCGGCGTCTCGCCCTCGCCCACGATGCCGCCGTGCCGTGCCGACCTGCGGGCACACTGCGGGTTACGCTCTGCGGGCCGCCGCGGTCGCCGATCCGGGGGCGCACTCACCAGTGCCACAGCAGCACGGTGCAGTCCTCGGAGCCCGACGCGATGTAGCAGTCCGACGTGATGTTGCACTCGGAGCGCGACACGCACGTCACGACGCCGTAGTGTCCGAAGATTATTTGTACTATTTTGGCTGAAGATGAGAGACGAGAGGTCGTTACATGTCGCACACGAAAACTTCGACCTCGAAGCTCGGTCGGTCGTCGGCTTGGGAACATAGCGGGCACCTGTCTCGGTGGAGAAGACGCGGAAGCTGTTGTCCCAGAAGCCGGCGGCGATGAGGAAGCGCGAGTCGACGGTGGTCACGAAGCAGTTGCTGCGCGCGCGCACCCGCTGGGAGAAGTTGTCGCCCAGCTGGCGACGGGTCTGCGCCGCCCCCCCCGCCGCTGCGGAAACCACGGGCAGTTCGAAGGAGGTGTCGGGCGATATATAATACAGGTCTACGGTGACACACAGTACATTTCGAAAACATTCCAATGACACCGAGAGCGCCGTCGGCGGTACTCACCCCACACGGGGTCCATGACGAGCGGGTGGTGCGGGGGCGGGTGGTCGGCGTGGCGGGCGGGCGCGGAGTGCGCGCAGCCGCCGCCGGCCCAGCGGTGGGCCGCGAAGGCGCGCGCCGCGCTCACCGTGACGGCGGCCGGCATGGCGAGCTGCGGGTAGGTGTTGGCCGACACGTGCACCACGGCGGCGTTGGAGGGCAGCTTGAGGCGCAGGCACACGTCGTCGGGCGCGGCCGCGAACATGAGCGGCGCCAGGTGCATGGTGGAGGCGCGCGGCGGGTGCGGCTCGCTCAGCAGCTGCGCCGGCGTCTGCCCGAAGCTGCGGATCTGGTCCTCGATGGCGGCGCGCGTGATCGGCTCCGTTATCTGCTCCAGCCGCACGCCGCCCTCGTACGTCAGGTAGTAGAACACGTTGGTGGCGCGGACGGCTTCGGGTCCTGGTCGGGAGCGATGGACAGACGAGTTAAAGTCAATACTCGCATAGCGTCCCTGGGTTACTTTTACAACTAAATTTTCACACACTCGAATACGAACCTCTTTGTTTGTAACCGAAGATCAAATCGATCCATTGATGTAATTGGCAGCTAACGAATTCTGACTCCAAGGCCATTCGGTTGATCCTAACGAACTCTTCCGCGGACGACGCCCAGGGAGGTAAGATCACATCTCCAGAAGGGGAGTCCGGGATACCCAACTTGTATCCGGAGCTATTCACCAGCATCTCAGGTAGGAAGAAGAGTTCGGGTATGAGTTCCTGTAAAATATAAATATCTGTGTTTACTTTAAGAAGTCCGTAAGAGTTCCTTGAAAATTTGAAAATAGACATTATTATGGTGCATATTTTGTAAATAATCAGCAGCAGTAATGTTATTTGCCAACATTTCTCTTAATAACAGATTGATTGTTATAGATCACTTACAATCATAATTCACCAAATTTATAAACAACCGTTGAATATACCCTTCTTATGCCTGGACAGGGAGGTACCTACCTCCCTGTCATACTCTACCGCCGAACAGAAATACTTAGTATTATTAGTTCCCAAGTTTGGCGGCGCATTGGCGATGGTTAATATATTTTTACAGTACCATTATCTGCAGGCAATGGTGATCGGTTACCATTAGGTGATCCATTTGCCAGTAGGTCTATGACATTGACATTATTTTTAGAAATGGATCGTACTTATGAAACAAAATCTCATACCATGTTTCCAAAACAGATTACAGGGTTATTTAACACCAGTCCCGGCTTCACACGGGTAGAATAAGTGTCTACAATAAAACGTTTATATCATAATATACATCACTTGGCATAACCAATTCAATCTTAATGAATTATACACCTAATCCATACTAACTGGACCTTATGAACCCTCTCCGTCCAGTTTTGGAGTTTAACGCGTACAATATGTAGTTAAAGCTTATGTTTCATGATATTTTCATAAAGGTCGGCGCTGGACTCAGCTACGCCGACACACATTGACTTCTCATTACACGTTAATGACATGTTAACAATAATGTCCAACAATTTACATGGACTAAAATACTTTTGTCTTAATCCGTATTCATTGTAACCCCACCTTTACATCGGACGTGTCTCTTTGGCAGTTTTTCCAGGAAAGTGCAATAGATGAGAAGAGTCGATTGGGATGGTCAAATTTGCCTCCGTGAAGCGCTAAGAACATCGTAGTCATCGGTTCCTGTAAATTAACATAATAAGGGTAATATGAATAATAATAAAGATTTTTTAAGATAAATTAAAACAATTTAAAATCGACTGCGAAAAATCCATTAGGATCTTCTTTACTAGAAATAACTTCATTTAAAGGCAATATCATAAAAATATACTTGAATACTAAACTTAAAGTATTGTATTGAATGCGTCTAAAAGTATGTTTGCTATTATGGAGTTCATTGAAGTATATATTACTCGTGACATTTCAATTGGTATGGAATGAAAATAGTTAAACAGAGCAGACATTCTATTTCCATTTCATCCAAAAACGGTTACAATTCAACAGAGCCGTCACATCGAATCCGGCGCGCGCGCAACGCATCTGTTGCGAAGCGTCGTCTCGGGCGACGCGATTGTTTTGACGTAGCGCTGGCGTCGCGTCTGGTTAATGTTACTCGTAATTCACTACGACCGCTTTTCACTTACGCATTCTCGCAAGCTATGCTTTGATGGTAGCGAGGTATAGACTTTATTGATGCTAAAATGTAAGGATCGGAATTTAAAACACTAATCACACTTAACACATACTTTATTATTTTAATGTATTTGTGCAAAATTTTGCTAATTTGCTTGGAGATTGGTTTTGTGGAAGGCCATCTCGTTAGGTACCATTGATCAGATATTCTACAGCAAAACAGCAATACTTAGTATTGTTGTGTTCCGGTTTGCGGGGTGAGAGAGCCAATGTAACTACAGGCACAAGGGACATAATCTTAGCTTCCCAAGGTTGATTGCGAATTGGCGATGAGAGAAATAGTTAATATTTTTTACAGCAGAAACGTAACGGGCGGTAATGACTACCTACTTACCATTAGGAATTTAAGCTTCGTCACTTTTTATATTTTAATACGAATTATATTTCAAGAGTATGACGATAGGATACGATAACTTTAAACGTTCAACGCTCTTGCTTGTTTTATAATTCTAGTTCATTTTAATCGAATGTGATCAAGTAACTTATTAAATGGCATTTTTTTCTAAAATGAACAAGTTTCTGTAGATTACATGAGTAGTTTAGTAGATGCCAACTAAATTATTTGGAAGAATATTTGTACTTTTAATTTAAGATATTATGCAATATTTTCATTCGTAAAATCTTGATTGTATTTAAAGCAAAAGAAGATTGTATATCTGTAAACATTTAATCTGTCATGTTAAATGTTTCACGACGATAATATATATAGACGAATAACGAACGTAGTATCTACGTAGTGTAACTTCGTGTATATACGTAACTTCTGGTATCTATCGGATTCTGATCAACGCTCTTTGCTGAACTGTAACATCAGTAAGACATGCTTGCAACATTATCAGAATAGCTGTTGTTTTAGTATTAATAGTTTTCAAGCTATTGAAATTTTAATCGCTTCATATTTACGAGTAATTGGGAACGGAACATAAATCAAAGCTCTTGGTGACGGAGCGTAGGGGCGCGGCGTGAAAATGAACGAATATTGCATTTCTCGAATATATATCATGTGTGTGAGACACACTTTATTATGTTTCTTAATTTCAGGACGCGCGTGTTTATAAAGTCGTGGTGTGTTTGTGGGCGTTTATGTAAATATTTTGCATGAATTTTTATACACATCACAGTCATTGTTGATCTATGATTCATCGGACTGTGTCATTGTTGCTGGTTATATTTAAACAATTGGTATGTTTTTGTTTGAATGATATAGTGTTCTTTGTCTTTTGTCATTTTAGGGCGCTAAAGCGTCAGATTGAGGACAGTTTGACATTTGGATTAGCTAAGGCGTCGTTAAAGTATAATAAAAATGTTGTTTTCTTAATCGTTTATATCGAAATATAATTCCTAGCCATATGTATGACATGATAGGAACATTGTTTTCTGACGTAAGTACTATTAAAGTTTGAATTGTATTATAATGACGCGACGTATCATTATACGTTTGATAATATTGTTGTACTTCGTCAAATTGTTATATATAATATAAATCATAACGTGCATTCTTCAGCGTTAAGACAATGTCTCATGCATATTGTATGTTGTACACTAATTATAGTATTAAATAAATTAAAAACTCAATGCTATAAACAGCTACCACTACGCCCAAACCCTTTCCAGTCGCCTTAATGGCGCATCGGGAGTGTTTTATTAAGACAATCCGATTCTAAATCGGGTTGAATCGCCATGAAGTCATTACGAGACAAAAAGGAATGAACGAATGAAAATAATTAACACATTATATCGAGCCAATATTTGTTTCAGTCAAGTAAACCACCAGTTGTGTCACACGTTCAGAAAGAGTGATTCTTAAGTGATCTCTGATTCTAGAAAAGTACTAGAAGGAGCACGGTAACTACCAAAAGGGTCTCAGTTTCAAGACAACTATAACTTACAATAATATTTAGGTTAGTATACACTAATAGACATTGGCGCCGTAAGAAATTTTCACCATTCCTTATATCGCCAATGCACCATCAATTTCAGGAACTAAGATGTTTGAGCCTGTTACAACTCTACACCACTCACCCTTCCAACCAGAACACAGAAATATATCTGTTTGGGGGTAGAGTGTGTGATGAGATCATTTAACCTTTCGATAGTGAAATGAGGACAGAATTCTAAGTACTAATGATAAAAAATAAGTGTATCTAGTTGTCCACCTACTCAAAAGTAGTATAATTGTCTAAGCTTGATTTCTAGTAGTCTTTTAGTAGTCCTATATATTTTAATACAAACAAATATTTTAGGTTCGTTTTTGCTTACCGTTACATTTTGACACCGATGACAAGTAAACGCTAATGAATTGAATAACAGCAGGTGGCGTCAAACCTGAGTCACATATAAGTTGTGACATATAGAGAAGTAATATGACTCACAATGCGCACGAGCCAATTGAGCACGAACGCTGCTGTGGAGTAGTGGGTGCCGTAGTGGAAGGGAGGCGTCGACTCGTGCTCCCATGTGTTGTAACGCTCCTCGAAGTAAGCCCGACGACTTGGGTTCAGAGCTCCAATTGGCTGTTGATCATGGAAAATTGTTACCGTTTTATTGTTCCGTTCATGACACGAATACATTATGTTTTAAAATGTATTACAATAATATATACAAAATGCAAATGCCTTTCAGTATCCCAAACTATAAGTGGTCTTTACAATAAGTGGTATACCCCTCATTACATAGACCACTTTCAGATAGTGGCGATTAACAGGAATCAATATCAGACATCACTTAAAGTCAGACAATTATTTAATTTATTATACAAACAATTATACATTCTACGTATAGCAATGACCAGCACAGTAAAAATTTAAGTAAGCAAGACTATAAAATAAACTATGGCTGCTATAGGGCTAAACATACCTTAGATAAGTCCCTATAGTTCGATGGTTGACTGAGATCCAACTCTTCACTCTCGTAGTTGGTGAGTACCCACGGAAACACCGGGTACTGGTTCAGATCGTTGTACGTACGACCTGGGAATATAATTTGTAATATTTAACCATATATCAATGTATATAAGAAAACTATATCAGAGTCATAAACAGAGATTAAACATTTATTAAAAAAAATAATAAAAATGAGAGGTAATTCCCTATTACTAATAGATGCACATTTAAAAACAATGTTGGCTATCTGTCTGATGATGTAACTTAAAGACTGTTCCGTATAAAAATTTTTACATGACGGAATTGACTTGAAATGAATTTAACCTATTTCAATCAAAGTACCTAATTCTTCCAAAAATTAAATCTATATATATTTTTTGATTTATAATGTCATCTTAGAAACGAGTCGTCAAAAAACTCAGTAGTCGAAAGATGAAAAAGAAATGTGAGTTTAATAAAAGTACGATAAAGAAATTATATTACTTTTATAAGACTGATTGTTTGACTCTTTGATGCAATTGTTTATTGGCTATTGCATGAGAATTATTACATAAACATTAATAAATGCGAGTACATAAGGTGTAGCTATATACTGGGTGGAGAAACTAAGTCAAGATTAGGTATATTGTAGGTAGATTGATTTGAAGTAACAAGTATGTACTATTGAATAGTCATTTCACAAGATCATGTTAAATAAAAAGCTACAACCGCTTCGGATTTCGGAGTACCTGTATATCATACTGATAATAATGCAGAAGTAACTAAGTAGAAACATATTGAACAATTTATTTTTGAACATGTAAGCGGTCTCACAGGATTCAATGACAAGTCAAATATCTTTATAAACAAAGTCATGTCGAGTGAAGTTTCGGGCATATCTTTGTTTATACACTCATTTTTTAATATCCAACGGTTTAACAACTTAAAAATGAGAGTGAAAACTAATGCGTTATAAATAGTTTAACGCAGCGTCTTACAATAACAAGACTCACTTATTATGAGTACTGCACTTGATCATACATTTTATGCATTAAATATATAATAGAATGAATCAAATTCATATTAAACGACGCACATACCAAATTGTAACGAAACAAAAATAAAAATCTAAATATAAAATATTGTTTAGGCAGGAAGGTTAAAAAAACACTTTGAAAATTATCACGTATATCGTTTTGAATACAGCCTTAAATTAAACGTAGAGTTACCACCGCTTCGGAAAGTGGAGTCCACCGAGACGAACCGGCAAGAAACTCGGTTGTTGTGTAAGTGTACCTACGAGTACGAAAAAAAGTGGAAAGTATGTCACGCCAAGTAAAAAAAAAATTCAACATTAGATATTTCTTAGTCTGTCAACACATTAATTTACATAAGAAGTAAACACTGAATTCTTGATGAGTGTACACCGATTAAAATAAAAAAAATATCATCAGAATTATTGTGTTCGTTATATTTCCATTACTTTAAACATACATTTGCGATCTAAAGTTGTTAGAAATATAAAACTGAGTGCATTACTTTTTTTTATTATCGTTACGACGACCTAGTACGACGCTTTGCGTTCGAGATGTGCAATGGTTACTGTGCAAAAAAATAAGCGCGTGGAATGTTGGGACGAATGTTGGCACCAATTCCCCGTTGAATCGCAGCTCCGACTCTGGGAGAAAATGAAGTAAACCACTTGTCACCAGTGCAGTGTTTCATTTTTGGTTCAATACTATTCGTTGGTTATTGCATGGGAACTGTTACTTTTGCCTATCTCACATTTAACATGTAGAAACCTGCAGGCGTTTTGTCCCATAATAATGTAAATTGATGTTCGTCGATGATAGCTTAAATATTAACGATATATTAGAAGAATATTTTGCGTTTTATTAATACAGGGTTTATATTAAATAACAATTTCAATGATTGATCGGAAAATAATTGTTAATATCAACATCGGTCACATAGCACGTCATGGCTTGCGACTATTAGTGGAGGTCGAGAGAAATTCGACCTATAGAGCGATAACCTATGCTTTGTAAATATCGATATTACAAATTTATTTATGTATATAATGACGACAAGGAAATTTTTGATTAATTCAAAAAATGTGCAAAAATGTGACAAGCGCACAATCCTCGTGGTTTTTTTCTCTTGTCTCTCGAGCCTTTGGTGTATCTTTTTATTGGTTGGATTGTTTTTTTTTTGCACCGGAAAGATTTTGTTTCCAGGAGTTGTAGTAATCAGTATAAATAAATCAGTTAAACGTTCGGGGTAAGGTACAATCGATTAAAAAGCATACTTAAACTTAATTCGATTGCAGTCTCTTGCACTTTGGCCGGCACGAGATGTTTGTGTTAGTTAAGTAATGGCCACTTATCGATGTCCCTCTGTAAGCCCATTGTAGTTTTCACGTGATCGCTTCTACTTTTCCCATTTGATTGTCAGGCGAGGCATTCGTCAAATGATTGTCAACTTTCGCGGTCGTTTGCACCACGCCTTAAACTTAAAAAGTAAAAAAAAAAAAACAAAAAACCAGTGAAATTGTTTTAAACGAAAGTACACTTTTCAACCGTAATACAGATTGCAGTGCTTTGTAATTGGTATGGCGTTTGTTTCGCGCGCGTAATCTGTTCCTTTTTTATCTGTGGTGTGCAGTGATCAATTACAGCGATGAGAGTACGCTTTATTGAAATGTTAAAGAGGTAAGGTAAACAAAGTCAGCTGGTTGAGTAAATATAGGAAAAAGTTTTCAGATAATTGTCTTTTTGTGACTATTGTTTGCGAATTCAGCACGCGATGTTTCATGTCACTGACCTTCTGAAAATAATCGTTTGAACACGGATGATCATAATTATTTGTGATTTGACGTGTGCAATTACTTATTATTTATGATCGAGTGTTTATTGTTATTTTTCAAATTGGCCACAGTACATTTTCAAAATCTATAACAGTACTTATTTTAACGATAATTAATCTATTTTATAAATACAATCGACTAGACAAACGATCCATTTGTATTTAAAATTTAAAACATCTTTTTACATTTTAGTCGAGTTTATATCAGTTACAACATACACATAATAATAGGTTATGTAAACTCGTATCACAACGTTGCAAACGTTTTATTCAAGTATTTATTAAAACAACGTCAGAATCCTACGTGACAACCTCATTTATATTGGGTATACAAAGAAGTTCTTAATAGAATATTTTTATAAAGCATATGAAATTTATCGTCACTAAAATTACTGCGACTTTCAAGTAGTCGATAAATACTTACCTTAATTCAATTTAATTTCTGGCCAATATTGTGTTTTCCGTATTTCAATGAATTCCAGATTAATACATCAAGTACATGTCTAATAATAATTATAGTTTTTAGAATTCAAGTCTGTAACGTGTAGGTTTAAAAGTGCTTATAATATAAAACCTTCATGGTATGTATACAGAAATAAAAAGCATTATTAATGAATAATATAATAATATGAGTAACACAATACCATATACTTCTGAGCTGACTTCGAAAAGTAAAGTGTAATAAACCGAAATTCAGAAAACTGGTCACCATGTCAAAACGTACCACAATGGGTACATTTCCTTGAGATCAAATAGACCAGAACGGTTTATTGGCAAATACATCATGAAATGTTATGGAAGGGATTATGAAATTCTGAATCAATCGAGCACTCACAATACTAGGCTCTATTGTGTAAGTTTTAACTTAGAAGCTATTAAACCTAATAAGTAGGTATTATTATTAGTCGCTAAATTATGCGCATTGTATTTCAAATCGATTCGAACGCAACTCGAAAAATGCTGTGAAGGATAGAATAAAAAATACAGAATATGAATATTTATATTATATATTAAAAATTCTCTGTACGTGTCTACGTAACCGAATTCCCCCTTAACGGTTGCGCTGATTTCGATGATTTTTTTAATGTGTGATTGAGTGGATGTATGGTTTATATGGGACGCCGTAAAGGTAGGCGGACGGCAAATGGGCAACCTGACGATAAGTGATCAGCACTGGCCAAAGACAATGGCGCTGTTATAGAAATATAAACCATTCCTTACACCGCCAATGCGCCACTAACCTTGGGAAATAAGATGTTATGTCCCTCGGTGACTTTCAGGCAGAATATATTACATAATGTAATATGTTGAAAAAGAGTAACAACTGAGTTTCTTGCCGGTTCTTCTCGGTAGAATCTACATTTTGAACCGGTGGTAGCTTCACTTAATATAGTTTGTTAAATGACGATTCAAAAGTGCTTGTAAAAGCCTACTCGAATAAAGTATATTTTGATTTTGAATTAATACAAGGATAATTTTTACACCCTATGATATGAATTACGCCGGTAGTTACACTGGTTTACTCACCCTTCAAACCGGAACACCACAATACTGAGTACTGCCGTTTGGCGGTAGAATATCTGATACCTATCCAGCTGGGATTGCACAAGCCCTACCACCAAGTGAAAGTGAATATTTTTTTTATTTCATCCGGACGGGAGGGGCACATAGTTATACTTTGTTTTCTAACATTGTAGTTACTCATGTAGTGCATACTGTGATAATGCACGTTAACTAGTGTATGTTTAGTTTATAACGTACAGCAATAATCGCAGTGCTATTGAATGCGCCACGTACTTATAACTCATCGTACTTACATTTATAAGCAAAAAAGTAACACTTTGTGAATATCCCATTGCGGGGCAAAAGTATTTTGAAAAGGTTTGGGGTGTAGCAATCATAAACACAAATAAGCTTGATATCTGAATAGTGTTCGCCCAGTGTCGAACCGAAATCTTCGGTTAAAAATCCGTTTTTTTAGATATTAGGACATCACGGCTGTATAATCACAACTCCCACGTCTCATGGCTAAAAGTTTCATTGAGTTTCTATGTACTTTGTAGCATTGTCTATCGTCGTAGGTATACAATTTTCTCTTTGAAAAAAATATTTAACATATTATGTCACGTATAACGATAATGATTATGAAATTTTACCGCGTAAAAATGGGCTGGCAACCGCCAAAATTTGCTCAGGGAAAAGTGCGTCATTTGCATTATTAGCGTGTCCTCAAATGTCACGAGCGCTGGCAAGAGTTGCAATAATGGCATCGTCATCTTCTCTACAGATTCCACGTTCCTTTGTTACTTGCATTCTATCTAGCCTCTAGCCTTGCGATCGGGTTTTTGTTCGGCGAGAGCTGTTGCATTATTTGTTACATAACAATTAAACATTACATTGTTACGGCTCCTTACGTTTTCGTCATGACGCTGATGCGATGCGCAATTAGAACATTACCGATATTACGTCTGCGGACATGCAAAACGTAGAGTTCCTCATTAATACAGCAAATTATCCGTTTAGACAGTTCAGCACGCTTTTGGGCGATGTTTTGTTGACTTTTAAATTTATTTTCAGTTACGAAAAAGAGATGAATAATAGTTTGACACGTTGATAGTTGTTAATTGTTATCATCTTTGTTGAAATAATATACATACAATTCTAGATTGGGGCTCTTCCCAATTTCGTTTATATTCTTAAGACTGTATGCGTCTAGATATGTTATAATAACAATTATAGGTACACGAGCAAATAGGCCATCTGATGGTTTGAAAATTTGAAGTTTTCACCATTGACATTGATGTCGTAAGAAATTAGTCATTTCTTACATGACCAAAGCGTCACCAACCATGGAACTAAGACGTCATGTCAATATATAATAAATGGGTGGTAGCTAATTGAAAGATTGATTGCTTCTAAAAATAATTCGCTTCTGATTTGTCCATTGGTATTTATTTACACTACAAAAATAAACTGTTGACATAACCCTGTAACTAGTGTATTTAATAAAATAAATATTGGGCACGAATATGTAACATTATAGGAAGTAGACATAATGATATGACTCTTTGATAGGACAAATAAACGCCACTCATATTTTTATCATAGATTCTTCGCTACTTCAAATGTACCTGGTCCCTTCGACCACGGACCTAGTAGGATTGCAGTCTCTCAACGGTCATTCTAGTAGGATTTAAATTATGTAGAAGAGCTGATAAATTTCCATACAGAAAATACAACAAGAAACAGTAAACAATATTTCTCAATCAACCTTCCCTCTTTTAAAACAATACTTGTAATTTCATTTCAATAATGGAGGTTAAACAGTTTTAATGAAAACGATCACAACATTTATACTTAATATTGCATCAATAGTTCGAAGACTAATCGATAGATTTTCTTTTTTTTCAATTTTCAATGAAAGGATATTTTTGTCAAGGATGCCGAGTGCACGCAACGCGTCAATTATTGTCAACTTCGTCAAACAATATGCGGGAAACGAGACTAGATTATGAACATGAGCTTTCAGGGTCTCTGTGAAGCCTTCGTGTTATCGTTAGTTACGAGGGATATGTTTATACGATTTAATAGCATTTCGTTTAACGCAACATACAATCAAAATAGTAACCGTACAAAGTTGTAGCAAGAATGTGGTGGTGGATCTCGTATATTATTTTCTTATATTTTGTATAGTAATGTTTTACTTTATTAATTAAAAACATTTTCATTATTAAAGTATGGCACATTTTATTTAGATAAGGATTATTTTTAACATTCTGCCTTTCCCTTATTTTTTTAATATTTATAATAAATGATTAATCACTTTTTCACGGCCAGTCAAAGTCCCAAAAGGTACCATTGAAAATGAGCATTCGATTCTACATTAGCAGCCTGTAAATTTCCCACTGCTGGGCTAAGGCTTCCTCTCAATTGGAGGAGAAGGTTTTTAGCATATTCCACCACGCTGCTCCAATGCGGGTTGGTGGAATACACAGGTGGCCGAATTTCGTTGAAATTAGACACATGCAAATTTCCTCACGACGTTTTCCTTCACCGCCGAGCACGAGATTAATTGTCAATACAAATGAAGCACATGAAAATTCAGCGGTGCCTGCCTGGGTTTGAACCCGAAATCATCGGTTAAGATGCACGCGTTCTAACCACTGGGCCATCTCGGCTCATACGATTCTAACCCAACATAAAAGCTAAGAAATCGCAACAAGATAGATAATTAGATTGCATTAATGTTCGTATGTACGTATAAATTGTTTTTTTTTTTTTAAATATATAATTTCTTTTTTGTTTTGTTGTTTTTTTCCTCACAATTATGTTAGCTTTACTGTTGCCGTGTTTGTTTGTCTTGTGACAAATGTTTACTTATTCTTATCGTATACATGGTAAGGCAGACTTTTCCAGATTATTGGTATTATTTTATTAATATTTCCAGAAAATTATACCTTTAACCGCTTACCATGGAATCTAATATATTAATTTTTATGGTAGATTTGGTAAGTGTGCGGTACCCACATGGATGATGTTCCAAGAATGTATTTAAAAAATAGGTAACATTATTGTTAATTAGAATACTTAGCAGACATACAATATATGTTATACAATAGGCAACTAGTTTCTGTTATTGGCGTAATGTCGTTAAATCACCGTCGTTTCAGCTATTGCATATTGCTTTACGAAATCTACGAACACGTGAGATTTACAAATGCAAAAAAAAAGTACACTGTAGGTAAACGCGCATACACTTTTTATATACGATATCATAAAAGAATGTTTCTGTCATATAATTATTATTTATGTAAATTTATATACTATATGACATTCAGTATTATTCAATTACAGTCCTTAGTACTTTAAGAATAAAGTTGTAATTTCCAGGACAAGTCGTCACAAAATGACGTTCGGTTTTAATTTAAAAGATGTTATAAACTCACAATGTAATGCATAATAGGCTTATGCAATAAATAATATTGTTATGTCACCAGTCACTTCTTGGTATTGTAAAATGAATGCTCAATCTTAACAATTTTATAAATTGTTATAGTTGGGAAAACAACTCAGAAATACGTTTGAGTAGGCCCTGGCTTTTGGTCCCTGTGTAGGATCCTACCACTAATAGTCAGTATTGCTGCGACTGGCAACTCACTGGCCTAAAAGGGTCGAACCTCCGGATCTAAAGTATAGTAAGTAGTTAACTAGTCACTAAACCAACGAGCCACTGAATAAATAATGTTATAATGAATCATAATTGTCGTTGTAATTAATAAGCAATCCAATTATTTGTAAATTAAGTGATATTTTCTTGTCTCTTCTGCATTGTTTGCATTTCATTATAACTGAATGCCTTTATCAACATGACAGCATTATGAGATGCTGACCGGTGACGGTCTATACTAATTTTATAAAAGGGAAAGTAACCGTCTTTGTCTGTCTTTCCAATTTGATGAAATTTTTGATGAAAACCATACTTTTACTTTTTAATACCTACCACCTGACTACCAACAAATAAAACACGAACGAAGCCGCGCGCGATAACTCATATTTTATAAAAAATAAAATAAACTATTATTAATTTTTATTACTAAGACGACTAATGAGATTTTAGGATTTATTACTGGAAAAATAGATACTTTAATGTTACAAGATAAAATATAAAAAATACTGAGTGTCTGACAAAAATGACTTTAAATCTTGAGAAAAAGCACATTTTTTTTACGCGTTTTCCCTTTATTCTTTATAGTAAATATATGTATTTGGTTCAGAATAAACTAAGGAATCAGATAATCGTTTTAACTTGTATAAGCAATACATAGTTTAGACGATTAATATAAATAAATATTTTAAAACCAAGATTATAAATTGCCTATATAAGTACTTTGGAGTACAACGTTAAACTATACTATAGTCTGTAGGTATACATGATCTGAGTGAAGGAGTTGAGTGCACTTGTGTTGTAGTACGCACACATTTGAGCCACCGTAGCTGATATTGGTCAGGTAGACATCTTACAAACTAAACCGGTACATAAGTTGAAATGAAAAACAAAACTTACCGGCAATCGTATTCAGAAACATGAGATATTCGAAGTTCGATATCTCACGTCGTTGCCACTTCTGCGTCATGTTTGAGTTGCGCATGAGTTGACGCGGAGACATCATTGACGCGCGCCTGAGGACAAGAGATAAATTGAATTAGTTAGATACATATTACAAATTTTCAGTATGAACGATGGACGAATTACTCGTATTTAGTCCCTCTAAATACAACTTGAGTACGATTTAATTCCTTTAAATAAATAAATTTTTGCTGTATGTTTGAGGACGTGTTTTATTGTGTTTTTGTTTTTTTTTTAATTTCTTATCCGATGGTATTGTACGAACATGACAAGTAATGTAAATATTTTGCAATTTTATAACATATTTTCTTGTTCTATGTTACATTATATTATACTTACATAAATTGTTAGATAAATAGTCAACTAACTTTGAAATTCATACACAACACTACCTCATACTATAGTATTGTAATTGTAAAATATATATAAATATTTCGCAGAATTAACTCCTTAGCCAATATTGAGTAGGTATAGGATTAATGGGTCGCGTGTTGGAACAACACTCGTAAACTCATATCATACTCAAATCATACCATCAAGTACAACGTATTAGCAAATTATATTTAAAGTAACCAAAGATAATTAAATTACAATTATAATTTACAGAACGCTATTAGAAATTAAATTACCATATTATAAATCAATCCAACGTTACTAAGTTATTCTAACTAATTTTAAACGATGCTACATCGATCATCAGAAAATTTCAAATTAAATACATTAAAACTCATTAGTGCTTCCCCGGATTTGGACTCGCGGTGCGATTCTGTAAGAATTCGCCTCGTGAAATGATTACAATTTTATAATGATTACAGTCCATGTAGCATAACACATCCTCACATTTCGTGTTCTGCGGTGAGTTTCGAGTAACTTCTCACAGAATACCTCTACTGTGCTCATATATTAATATTGATTTGTTTATCCACTGTACCGTATCGTCTATCGACTGTATCTCTTCAGCCCTTGATATGTTCTTGAATCACCATACATCGTAATCGTAAGGAAGTGGGTTCGAATTCACAATCATGTCGAAACGAACTAGTTGAGAGCCTTGACTGCTAAATCGAGATAATATTATTGAATAGTACTTTTCCGGATTCAGAATTTCGTTTGGGAGTGGGTTTAATTTTTATAAATATGTATATATTTACGAGATATATATGTTAATATATAATGAAGAAGAATAAAATTTCAGCGGAACAGAATTTACTTTTTTTTTCGTATTGTATTTGTGTTGTTCATATTAGGACCAGCACTTTGATATCAAACAAATTCTATACAAATAATATTGAACTAAAACTTTTATTTATATATTGATTGTATATATTTTTGTTAAATTAAGAGTAGTACATATATGCTTTCAATACGCGATACATATTATGCTTAACATACATATATGCATTAAATACAAGATATTCAAGCAGGCCAATCATAGTTGAATCGTCTTTTTGCTAATTGAAATTAAAATTAAAGTCACCGCCGGTTCGAGATGTAGATTCTGCAATGAAGAACCGACGAGGTACTCAGTAGTTTTTAGAAAGTTAAGTTAACACTTCTTTGTTAAACATTCTTTAATATTTTGTTTTAATCCTCTTTTAGAATATTTTCAATATCGAAATATATAATTTATAAATAAATATCGATTAAATCGATTTCATCGATTAAATCGATACATAAAAAGTATATTATGTTTCCGCGAGTCGAGCGAGTGGGTCACGGCCATCGGGTTGACGACCCGCGTCGCGCAGTCTGACTGACTAGTTCGTGACACTACTCGAATATTCGATACGTATGTTATATAGTACCTACTAGCTGTGCCCGCGACTTCGTGTGCGTTTGAATTTAACAAAAAAATTAATGTTGACTTATTACATCAGCTATCTTCCAGTGAAAGTCCCGACAAAATCGGTCCAGCCGTTCTAGAGATTAGCCGGAACAAACAGACAGACAAAAATTGGAAAAAAAATATATTTTGGTATATGTACCGCGTATACGTGCATATGCATTTAGTAAAAATATTGTAATATTACAAACTGACACTCCAATTTAATTATATGTATAGATTAAAATGTAAATATATGAAATGTTTATAGTTAAATCGTAAATCTCTTAATGGCGGACAAAGTCTTTTCTCGCTTTTAAAAATAATTAATTTCAAGCCTGACATGTTGCCTGACTGTTCAACTTTTACATATTTGGTTGTTAAGATAATATGAGGCTGCAGATCTCGAGGTCCTGGATTCAATTTCCGGGTCTAGCCAATAAAAGATTTTTCTGTTAAGTAAATCAGGGGCATCCCGGAAATTGAGAGTAAACATCATACACAAAGTACTTAAGGCCGTCTTGCGCCTGAAATCTCTCAGTCATATAATTAAAATATTTACTCGTTATATTAATAACTTATTTAAAAGTTCTCGATGAGTTCGTGAATCATTCTTAAGAACTATGATTTATATAAATCATCTTATCTGTGCCACATATTGTATTTATGAGTAGCGACCCTGTAAGAATACATTCGAAACTGAAGTACACGATCGTGATATATTATATAATGAATTGAAACATTTGTTATAATCATTCATTATTATAGTAACACATACGAGTCAAAACAGCGTATAAACAACGATTTTAATTTTCAGCCCCGTCGTAGGCGTTTTCATTTTATTTATTCAAAACATAACACAGGTAATATGAATTTAACCTGCCGCGATCCTGACACAGTTACAATTTATTGACAGAAATTGATAATCAATACGTAACGAAGCCGAAATATAATCAAATATATGACATTTAAAACGATTACAAACACCCGAATTAAGTCATTATTTTATAATTATACTTTAAGGTCAAGGTATTTTTTGGTTTTTCGTATTGAAATTATAAAATGTCACAAAATAATAATTATTTCAATATTACAAATATCACGCAGAGGAAGTGGCCGTGATTCGTGAAGTAATTTACAAATAACTGTATTTAAGTAAGAAATGTTTTTTTCAAAAATGTTTTTTTCAAGTAACAAACGTTTCGTCAGTTGAATCAGAAACTTACAATTAGGTATCTGTACTATACTAATTATTTTAATTTTATATTTTTTTAAATAATAAAGTCCGTAACCCAATGACGAGTTTTTGCTATCTAAGCATAATGTGTTTTATATGTTTTAGTTTTAATTACAGTGTATGACGTAATTAACATTAATATGTAAAATGTTCATATACCTAAGGTTTGCCTCGACTGCTGTTACATAATAAACACTAATTAATTAGTTATGTGCGTGTGTCGTAGGGCGTACTTTAGGTGCCCTTATGCCGTGGTCTGTACTTCTGGCGACGCTTTTACATATTTGTGTACTATATGTACCTATTTCGTGATGATCAGTTGAGTAGTTACGAGGTAAGTGCGTAACAAACAAACTAATAAACATACTCACTTTTATTAATTCAAGAGCAAACAAAACAAACGTACGACAGATCAGATTTAATACAACATTCATTTGATATAAGTAAACAAACTTCAAGCGTAGGCTCAGTAAAAATTGTTCCAACTATGAATATGAAAAAATAATGTACGTGACATTGGCATAATAATCTGTGCCCTCTTCATAAAAGACAAAATTAAAAAAGAATCGCTACTGCATAAGGCTGTTAAGCCGTTATGTACTTTCATAGTTAAATTTATATATAACGCTATGCTCGCAGTACCTACCAGCTAACTATTACCAGCCTGAAAAATGAACATTGTTATTAGTGAAGCACTTGTCCTATCATTTTTATGAGATCTCTTTTAATCTCAGTCTAAATTATATGTTTGAAGAGCTATTATTATTCTTGAAAAATGTTTTAAATTATTGTTATTTATATAAACACGAAGATATAGTATGTTTCTAGCATAACCTATACATTTTGTCAACGAGATCACTTCATGAACGTGAGACGATTTATAAATTTATAAAACATATTTACCTACTACATAGCTTTCGATAAATCTTAATATATATATATATATATATATTTATAAAAACAAACAAACATTACTTCCCCAATTTCAATATTAGTATGATAATAACACCCAACTAGATAAAGCCGAATACGAATAAGGCTGATGTAAATTGCTGTCCGGAAATAACAGCCGCCACATAGATATATACTGTTTAAAAAAAAAACTCAACAAACTATATAATAATCTTAACTTCTGTCTATACACTATATATGTATATTATAACAAAACTGTAAGGTTGTACGTATATGGATGTATATATAGAATGATGAACTCAAAGTAATTGAATGAGCATATTTTTAACTAAAGTCTAAGTTTATAACTGAAGTCATATAATGTCTGTATAGTTTTTTGGTTATATGTTACGTATCAAAAGAATCATTATATATATAATACAATAGATATAGAAGACAATAGGCTATCAATTTTAATATGATATATTATCTAAGTAATAAAACATTTTTTGAAGAAGATTTATTTATTATACTCCGATATTTAAAGTTTTGGTTTTAATTTATATTATTATTTCATGTATAATACATTCCAAAATAATAACCACCGTCATTTTTCTTCAAATTTACTGCTCACTAAAAAACAAAATAAAATCAGTTCATAAATTATAGAGTTCTGAGGTAAATAACAAAAAAACAACATAAATAAAAAAACAACCACAGTATTGATAACCTCCTCCTGTTTTTGAAGGCGGTTAAAAACCTATCATGAAAGAGGATGGATGTATACATACATAACATGTATATTGTATACATATAAACGCATGTACAGTTCAATGAAATATTACAAAAGCGATAGTCGAGCGGTTTTCGCCGTGTCGTGCCGTAATTTAAAGCAATAACATTAATACGAACCGTGGTGACCATTCGGAAGTGTTAACTTCCTATTAAATCTCGACATTTATTACATGTACCTGAATGCTAAGGCTGGCCGCAGACCTTAGACTTTCGTGACATTGTATTATTTCTTAGCCAATTATGTCTTATTTGTTTTTAATAAATGGAAGTACAATTTAATGTCTTAATAAATCAATTACATTGAATATATTCTATTTATTACTAACAATAGTTCACATTTTATAATTACAATATTTTATTAAAGAACAAAGAACTATAATATATTAACAATGGGTCAAAATATATGAAGCCCTTTAATAAACACGCATATGACCTTTTTAATCATCAACCTCAATAAGTCTACTTAAATGTCACCGCGTATAGTGGTGAGAGAAAGTGTTACATTATCATATATAGTATCTTGTTTCTGTGTTCAGCTTTATTTAGTCGATTCGAGTTAAATACACATACTGTTTGCATTACATACGAGTATGTCCGTAAACATTGACATTGAAAACCGTACAGCGCAAAACAAACATATAAATACATGCGGATAGTAATAATAAATATTAAATTGTTCAAAAAATGCTTAAAATTTTTCTTTTACGCAAACGAATCACAATAATTTTGGATTTGTGTGAACTTTTTGATGTTAACGTATGAAGCTTTCAACCACTGTATAAAGTTTGCAAGAACCCATAGAAAACGAAAAGATTGTTATAAATGACATTGAAGTCATCCTGACTGATTTCAGCAATCTCAAACGATACTAGCTGATTTGGACACTTTATAGCGCACTAGTATGTGCGCAAGACAAACACCCTATTTTCTCACTCTCATAATTCGACGGGGCGGCGAATCCGACATAACTATGCAGGGCCAACGGCAATTCGTGCTTGCGAAGCAAGGGAGTAAACTAAACACCGACTAAATCTTGACTTCGGGTATACTCAATGACATTTTATTGGCCTAGGGTTTTGAGATGACAATTACATAAACAAGCACATTTTAAAAGAGACAATACACAAAAGATTCGTCTGCGTCATTTGATGATCAAACATTTTGCAACACAAATCTCCTTTATTTCAATCTTAATTATTATTATTTGCACGTCTTAATGACGATGTTCTAGTATTACAATTTTACACGTTAACTGATACCTATTTATACAGAATTTTAAAGATGTTTGAAATTTATAGAGACAAGTAACTGATATCCATACAATGGCAGTTTGTTGTTTACTTACAACGTGCATACTAAGTATTGTCATCATAGATTTATAGCATGCATTGTTAAATGATAACATCAATCGGCGTAAGCGGAAATTTGACGCGACATCATGTTACATCGCCATAAACTTTACAAGCACTCGTATTCTTTTTTCAAATTTTACTCAGGACGCGGCACGTGCCATCACATTTGCGAAATTATAGTTAATCGGTTTTATTGTTTAAGAAACATTCCAATCCAAAGCAAAATAAATAAAATAAATAATAAGCATAACATTATCATCGAGCACAATTAGAACCATTGATATTATATTGCATATCAAAACTTCAATTCGGATAGTCACCATGTACAATAGTACAATATCGTATTAATATACGACTTTGTTATTTTAATATTAAATTAGGTCACCCAATTCCAACACGAAATCCGTAACCGTAATTTTGTCAAAGAACGATGATAATAAATAACCAGTATATTATCGTTACGATAAGCACTTGCGTGCTCACATGTACTAAACGGTGTCAATTTACATCTTAGGCGTGATGTCAAGACCTAGAACTCGACTGAGATACATACAAGTAACTAACGAGATTGCTTCCATCACGACTATACTTTGGGAAGAAAACAATTGTAGATAAACAGACGTATTCATACGAACAGTGTATCTATGACTGTAATATTGTTACCAAGCGATATGGCAATGAGAAATGAAATATATATTGCATACTAAATAATTTACTATGCGGTAAAATACTTTCATTTGTATTAAACTTAAATAAAATGGCGTCATATTTATTTATTTCGACCAAAGATACGTTTTCAAGTTATCAATATGTTTTTAATAGAAATTTTGTCGAAAAAGCAATTGGTTACGACAGATACTTTGTGCCAGTAATTACACTGGTTCAGTCACTAGTGTGTAGTGAGTACCCCCAATCAGGAAGTTCTCTCATCAAGTAATGTAGTTTTATTCAGAATAAATTAAGGATAACTTCGACTCTGATAACGATAGAACGATATCCGTCGTAAACATTTATTTTATTGCTTTAAAGTAATACGAGAGGTTCAAGAACGGTCATAGTTATATTTAAAGGGATCAAGAACTTTATGTATTTTATATTATTGGTAGAAAACGTGGCTTTTGACCAGCCGTGACCTGATCGGTTTAAGTCACACCACTGCACATAAGTGCTTAATTTATAATAAATAAGGAAAACACGACAAGTTAATCTGCATGCGTCGGATGCAATTCTGTAACATGCGTATCCACTAATCCGCAGGGAACATCGTGGTGCAATAATATCCAAGGGGGAGTCTTAAGAGTACCGCTGCTTTTTAGTTTTCGTTGACGATAAGTCTACTGGGGGCCAGCTGATGGCAAGTGGCCATCAGCGACACGATACGATTCCAACTGTGAGGCGTACATACAAACGTCATTGTTATTTCGCAAGTTCATTAACCCTTCATACCGGAACACCACAACACATATTACTTGGCAGAATATCATGTGCGTGGGTCGTATTTAACAAATGGTTGCCATCTGGCACAAATGCCGTAAATTAACTTTCTTGTAACATCTTTAAATTGCTTCATAGAAGACGTCATTATATTTGTAAAGTTCAACAAGAGTATTAAGATCAAAAAACAGTGTACGAGTAGCCTTATTAGTATATATTCTTATAAAGGCCTGAGAATGTCTCGACGTCTGTAGCAGTCTTTATTTAGAGTAAATGTAAAAGATTAACATAATAGAAATCCAGGTATACGATTTAAGAATAGAATTTTCGCGCCAAAACCTGAGTTCCGGTAGATACGTAGGCTGGGGATATGGAGCGCGGAAGAGCGACTGGTTTATAATATTTCGTGGCGCCTGAATTAATTATTTCCTCGAGGCGAGTTTTAATAAATCATCGTCCGAGAATTGTTATATCAAAATTATTTAACTAATATTTGTCGGTATTTATTTGCAATAATAAAGTTTAAAAAGGAAGTTTATGATGTTTCAAACCATAAATGTGTTCTTTGGTCAACGAATAATAGTAGCACAGATTACAAATGACCGAAGGTTGTTTAAAACAATATTCGTTTCTATCTGCTGAATCGTATTGTTATTTTAATATAAGGCGATATAGGTACTCCTAATTTAAAAAGGATTTAGACCTTCCCACTTGTTTTATTTGTCCTCTGCTCAAATGTTGCCTGAAAGAGATCGTTGCTTTAGCGGTATGGCCACCTGATGCACCGCTGCGGCTTATGAATATTTCAGTATTAGGTTTGAACTAAAAATAAATAAAACTTGAAAACTTATTATAATTGAAGGCAAGCTAAAGTTAAATGGTTTCATTGGATATTTGGATGGAATCTTACTCGTAGAATAGCATGATATACTTTTCATTGTAAGTCATGAATAGGTTTTAAGGAAAATTCAGATGCGTGAGTAAATACCTACTGAATTTTGCGTAATACCTACTATTGGAAGAGGTGACTACGTAAACCACATCATGAATTTTAAATAAGCAATCGTAAAAAAACCCATTCCTTGTTGAAACATTCAAAAGTGGTAATTCATTGTTTATTTTTATTTTAGACAACATTTGCTAAAATAATCAGGAAATCTATCCTAAAGAATATTTTTTTTATTTTATTTACTGAATAATATATACGTCATAGATATCTAAACTACAAGCAAACCAAATGAGCAATGAATATATATTTATTAATAGCTTGATATATAAATATAAAATCCTTTACTTTTAGGTCATTGAATATTTTCATCAGCATTACTCGCATTGGTAATTGGCCCCACTTCAGATCGGTCAAAGGAATGTTCGAATCCATTCATCAAAGAAATGACATGAAAATTTGACATACGATATTTAAACCGGAAAGATAAAATCAAACATTAAAGTCATAAAAAAAGATAAAAAAACATGTCACCGAAATTTTAGAAATTAATCCATATTAATGCGAAAGTAACTTTGCCTGTTGCCTGTTCGAGCTCAAATCGCTGAACCTTAGATGAACTTTCGTACGGAGATAGTTCGAGTCGCGGCGAAGAACGTAGGTGAGGTTTTGATCGTATAAATCGTAACTAAAGGGTGGAAGTTTGTATTATGGTTGTTATTAGAGAATCAATCATTTGTTAAATAAGGAATATAAAACTCATTATAATTTAATATTTTGTTTAACTTAAATAATGTTTGTGCATTTACCAGACAGATCTGGTATTAATAAATTTAAATTTCGAGTAAAGTTTCGGGTTCACACACACACACACTCACTAAATAGCAATAATAAATAAAACGTATTATATATTTTATATATTGATACATACCTATTATTTACATTTAATAAACGTGTTTGCTAAAAAAATTTAATATTGGTGACTAATTTTATTTGCTGTTCCAATACATAACAAAATTAATTTGTACATTGCATGTGAAATCGTGTTAGGCATGGTTGTAGTAATGAGATTACTGAGAAAATAAATACTGTACGCTTCGTAAGCTATGTCAAACATTAATGACTAATACGTTAATTATTTATACCACTCAGTATTAGTGGACACGTTTATTTGTGATATCGGTAGGCGGACGAGCAAATGGGCCGTATGATGGTAAATGGTCACCACCGCCCACAGACAATGGCGCTGTTAGGAATATAAACCATTCCTTACATTGCCAATGCGCCACTAACCTTGGGAACTAAGATGTTACGGCTCATTCACCCTCCAAACCGGAACACGATAATAGTAAGTACTGCTGTTTTTTTGTTGAGTGGATGGTACCTACCCAGACGGGCTTGCACAAAGCCCTACCACCGAGTTAGTCTAACCTAACCTAACTTAAAAAAAAGTTATTTAGTACCTATTAAAGGTTTAAGCATACAATAATATTAGCAGTTGCGCTTTGAAGTTTCACCCTCTTTAAGACTATTGACGTCACAAGTGAGAATTTCATGTTCTTGTGTGATAAATATAAAACGATTGTTAAACGATTAAAATCTCGCCTTAATCGATACTATGACGCTACGTAAGACGTAACGAGGCAAACAATATGACAATAGTTCTTATGGTGAAGTATACAAAGAAAAAAACACCCTGTAAATTTCCCTCTGCTGGAATAAGGATTCTTCTCCCTTTGAGGAGAAGGTCTGGAGCTTATTCCACCACGCTGATTCAATGAGCGTTGGTGGATACTCATGTGGCAGATTTTGCTTGAAATTAGACACATGTTTTTCTTCATCGAGCACGAGATGAGTTATAAACACAAATTAACAACATGTAAATTCAGTAGTGCTTGCCTAGATTTCAACCCGCAATCATCGGTTAAGATCTACGCGTTCTAAACACTGGGTCATCTGGGTATAGTGAAGTATAATGCGTTCGAATATAATTAAACTCCTAATGGAAATATGTTAGCTAATGGAAAAATTGCACGAATCGTTTTAAAATCTACTTCGTAACTTCGTAATGATAGCATTGAATCAAAAATGTTCAATAAATAATAAATTTAAAAAAAAAAACCTTATTCAAGTAGTCGCTTACGTGCACTCTTATGGTTTGTCATTTAACAAGAATTTATTAAATAAATGTACCGCAGTTTCGAAATGTATGTTATTTATATAAGAACTATCAAAAAACTCAATATTTTGCTGTTTTTCTCTAATATAATTTATTTTTTTATGATCTGTCTCATTTACGAGGAGTTTTAATAATAATGGGCTCGATCAATGTGAAGTAACATAGCTTATATTATAAAACGCATTCATGCGATAACGATACACGTATCGGTCTGGCATGGTGATTACACGGGGATCGGATCTTCTTATGTAACTGATGGCGTTTCGTTACAACGATCGGTTTACGTTTCGTTTGAATTATATTACTAATGGTTATTTACTTTGAAGGTAATAGAATAATTGTAACAAGAACAGACTTGCTATAATTATGACGTATGTACGTAATGAGTAACTTATTATTGAGAGGGCGAAGATTAAGCGACGAGGATTATATTTGTTTGTGGATATAGAAAGAGTATTTTTTTAGTATATCCTATTTGCAAGGTTAATGAGAACTTTACGATCGGACGTAAACTAAATCGATACTTGTCTAGTTTACATAGTTAAATGTAAGGTTACGGCCCCCTGCGGAATAGAACCGAGCGATTGTTATTTCCGTTCCGTTTATCGATCAGCATTTAGGCTTTTCCCAAAAACTTGACTTCAAAAATATTTTATTCCTCTTACAATTATCTTAACAATATATATTTAATGGTGTCACTACACCATTCTGTAATAAATATATATTTGTCTTTTGGAATTTGATCCCAAAATGCAACAGCGCCAGTCCCTCATAGTACGCGAATTTTACATTTTTTACTAATATTATGACTACTTTAAAAAAAATCAATAACAAAATATTTTTTTAAATCGATTCCCAGTCGGTGACCATCACGTAACATACACAATAAAAACCTTCGAGTTTGAAACCTTCTCCCTTTTGAATACAGATTTAATATACACGGGATTACAAAACTTAAATAAATACAGATAGCATTTTTATTACTAAATTTCAACGAGCGAAGTATTTACGTCGTATTGTCATCTTTCTGCAGAGGTTCGACGACTTGTTTTATTATATGCTTCAATTTGGTGCGAAGTAAAATAAATAAAATAAATGGCAAATTATTTATATGAAGGTACATGACAATTTAAGTACGAGGAAATAATCGGTACTGTCATGTACTAAGAGCAATGTATGAATTTAAAAGGGTCAAGAATCAAGATCTTTTTACAAATTATATTTTAAATTGAATATAAATTTTTAAAAGTATATCCGAAAAGGCCCAGTGTATAGAACCAGTGGGTCTGAAACGGAATATCGGACATGCCCTAATTTGAACCTGCTCCTTGAGTCGAGGAGAGAAAGCAAAGTAAATCTGCAAGTGTTGTGGATGGTAATCTTCTTTTTAACAAGAAATTTCCTTTCTTCTCCTTTTTATATGATATGTAGGCGAACACGTAAGCAGGCCACCTGTCAAGTGGTCACCAGCGGCTATTGACAGTGGCGTTGTAAAAAAATTAACCATTCCATTATAGGAAAATATCTTTAAATGTATTTGAAAAGCTATTACAGAAAACGTACATGACACTTACGCTGATAACAGTTAATTATTCTAAAAAAATATGTACTGTTTGTGGATTACCTACGCAAGCTTAATGAAAAAAAAAAAAACAAATAAATAAATTTATAAAGACAAAACGAACCTTGAATCTATTCTCAGCTAATGTATAATATAAAATAAACGATCGTATTTATGATAAACTATCAACATTCTAACCTACATGGCTGATGCGGAACTGTTTCCGATTTCCGCGTCCCCGTATTGTGCGGACGACTGTACCGCGAATTATCATCTAATCGCCGTCGTTTACTCAGAAAACTCTTATGACGACGTACAGACGTAATATAACATGTATTGAATTTTTTTTATAAGTTTATTTTTATTGAGCTTATGATTATATTTACATTCTTAAGTATCAGTATAATTAAGTTACATATTTCATATAAAATCAAAAGGGAATAGTTAATTATGATCAACAAAGCCCCCCTTAATCTACGCCACATATTGCAGATATAAGTTACTTAATTATTTTCTATATAAAAGATAATTATATTGCAACAAAGTCCTTTCATGCTTACAGTACCTCGCACTGAGATAAACCTTCAGGTAAAGAAAAAGCGATACGTTCCCTCGATGGCGACCGTTCCCCATCTTTCTCATACTCTACTCCAGCTTTTTATAACATTATTTCATTTATTTCTTTTTTTGTTTTATATCATACAGTCATAGGTAGGCGGACTGGCACCTGGGCAACCAGATGGTAAGTCACCATAAGTATGGTAAGCACTGCCCATAGACGTTGGTGCTATGGGATGTATTTATTTATTTGTATAGCGTAGAGGTTTAATATAACGCCGTAACGAATTTAAGTCCGTGTATCAATGGTATTTATTTTTTAATATTTTCTAAAGAGAACAATTCATTTGCAGAAAACTTATTAGTATCGGTGCAGCAAAGCCACTAGAAAACCTACCTCGCGGACAAACGATCAAATCGACCACTAAAAAGGCAATTTCTTTTAAATGTTTAATCATGACAAATACGATAATTAATAAATATTCCAAATTAATTTTTAAACATAGAATGACTTTTCCATAAAAAAATTAACATTTTGAAAAATGTTTTTGTCGTTTTATTTTTTTTAATAGCTTTCCTTCAATTTTTTTTTAAATAACGTTATGTTAGATCAATTTAGTCTTTTATTTAGCGTAGTGCGGTGTTATATTCCTGCTGATGTCATAACGACAGTAATTAGTGCAGTAAATGCATGTCATGTCAATTATTCAGTTGCATGTCGTGATCGTAATGAGAGTATTATCTATATATATAAATCATACATTTCGTCCGGGTTTTGTAAAAGACATAATTATAAGGCAAAGTAAGGGTTTCGTTTTATATACACAAAATGTATAATCTCAAATAGATAAGGAATTAAATTATTGGACATAAGAAAAACTGGAAACCGTATTTTACTCTCAAATCTAGATTAGATCTGTCACACAGGCCACGATAAAAAAAACCAATCGTTCTCTTATCTGTTAAATATCATGACAAGTATCACTAATGCCTCGGTGTTTCAATTAAACATGATTTAATGGCAACGGTAGAATTGAAATGAAAACAATTGCTTGTGTCCGATGATATTTATAAGTGCATATGTAATAAGGTATTTTTTGTTCAACTCCTGTATAATTTATAATAATGTCACCTATTACACGTACGTAACAAAACAAAGCACTTATCAACGCTTATCAGATCAAGACAATGCGAGTCAGCTATCTCGAAGTCTATAAATATCATACATGTACTCAATATGATGAGATGCTGATGACCAACCCTCATTAAAGAACGTGCTATGAAAAGCTTTTTTACGCGGGAAAATGCATCTGTCCCACTTTAAGTGTGGGGGGGGGGGTATCCGTTATTCCAGGTCGAGTGGAAACTAGTGGTGATAGTGGGACGTCAGGGGATCGTATCAGTGCTACGAGCTGTGTGTCTATAAATTTATATATAGCCTATTCCAATGGAAGTAGGAAAAAAGATAAACAAACCTTAGATTTACGTATTTCATGCGATTTGCTAATAACTCAGCTGTATTGTGCACTACTAAGAGTTTATGATTAATTTGTCTTTATTTATAATACAACACTATTGCACTTAACTACTTATTTTCACTTTAATTTTACTTCCAAAATTCCGATAACATTTTCGTCGATGTTCAAAACGGCATTTTTTCGCAAATCCATAGTGAATATCATAGATTAATCAACTTTCGACCAATGGTGTCGTGTCAATTTGCTGTCAAAATTCGTTTATTTGGTTATTTTCCTGTTAGGTTTGGAATAGAGTATAGCTTTTAAAATAAAATATATTTTTTTAGGCTTAGTCTCCTATCTCAAAGAAAATAACACAAACGAGCACCGAGGTACGTTATAATAATTAAAATTTCACATAATAATAATAAATAGCACAAAATCGCTTTCAATCGCTCGCGTCCAGTGGACTATTTCACATGTGCCATTGTATTGAGAACTCTTTATTTAATCTGTGGCTTACATTTACATACAAATAAAATGTCAATTGGTCTTTGTTACTGTTGTACGCTTTCTTTCTTCGAAACAAACGGGACAAGTGAATATTTTAGATTCTATATAGTTATTCGTAATATATGAGATTAAGTAGGCATTATTAACATAAAAGGGAGTCATTATTTTTAAATAAGATGCAGGTACTTATATTATATTTTTATATTCTTCAAATATTTGATTCATATGCGGTAGATTTTTAAAAATTGTCCTAATTTATTTAAAACAACTTTACATAGCTACAATTCAAATACATAATTATAATACACTTGTGGCTGCTTCTGAACTAACCCTATTTACGTGTAATAGACATCCATAAAAAAAAGTTATGCAACTCATAGTACTATTTAGTTCCACTAAAAATATTGAAAGGGTACACATTTTGTGAGCCCCGACGATATGTTTTCAAGCATTTCCATTAATATACGGAAATTCCGTGACGTTGCTGTGATAGCTTGAAGAACAATTTTCGCGACTTGTTTAAACAGTGTCATAGAATTACGTGCAAACGTACAAAATACGTGGTTTTTCAGCAAATATTTATAAACAGTAACAGTAAGTTCATTTATTTAGTGATAAATTTAATCTTTTCGTTCAAAATCACAAATAATACCAAACAACGCGAAATAACGTGGGTCAATAACCAATCGACGGTTTGATACAAAAATATTATTTTTTAACAGTCTCTTTGGATATTCGATCGTAAATTAGATATTAGTGATCATATAAAGCTGTACGATACTTTATTGGAGTGTATATGAACAAGGAATATTACAATTTACTCATAAATATGCGATACAATTACAATGAAAATCAAACTATACTTTGTTGAAACAGGCTTTCACTAGTACTTTCAAATCGATTCTCAGGTCTAAATTAAAGGTAAAGCTACCACTGTTAGGTATGTTTTTTTATTAAACTGAGATTAATTTTTACTATCGGGCCGGATTTATTATAAACGTACTTATAATGTACTTAACTTACTTTGATAATGTACTTATATGCTGTTTTTATTTTTGTTTTAATTTTAATTGTAAATATATATATATTTTTTGTGTATTAGCTTTAAGTGGAAACTTGATTGATTTGTGTTTTATGTTATATTTTTGTTTTATATTACAGTGTTTTTAAAATTGTTTGTTTCCCAAATAAATAATTATCCTACAATATCCACAATATATCGACTACATACTTATTCGTCTAACTTAATAAATATTATCTTCTATATTTGCTCAGCTTTTAACTCGTTTATCACAATGCTACATATAATCTTTGACCTTCCCAGGAGTTGAACAATCGGACCAATGGATATGACAAAAATATGTGGGTTCCGTACTAAGATACGCATTGAGCTTAAAATCGTTCTTCTCGAATCGCCTACAGGGACGCGTTAACACTAGCGGCCATCTAATACTTGATAAGCCTCTAAGCCTTTCTGTACTTTTACAACAACAAAAAAACATAACCATAAAAAAAATTACAATGGTTTATAAACAGTTATAAAAAATACCGGAAATGATATTCAATAGTCTGAATTTAGAATTTGGTTACAATTCGAAGCTAAAAACATAATATTACAACGCACATCTGTGTGCGAAAACACAAGTGTGCTCATAGTTCAATGGAACGGAAAGAATTCAGGTGCTGGTCGAACGCCTTTAGGTGTTTGTGTAAACCAGGTTGTTATTAAAAACTGACTTGACTTAAAATTTTATTGGCTCTTGGGTGAGATCTTAGGACCTCGGGTTGTGTCTGCAGTTCTCTAAGCTGAATACGAAACGTACGTACGTAACTTTGAAACGTACACAGTAGAACTGTACAGTTTAGCTCTCCTACTAGCTGGATAGGTAGATCACTCACTCGAGAGTAATTTCAGTGCTACACATTATCCGGTTTGAAGGACCACTGTAATCGCAGGCACAAGGTGTAACATCCCTGGCCCTATGGCTAATGGATATGCCGTAAAGAATTGTTATTATTTCTCACAGCACCAGACATTGCTTGTTCATTAATAAATCCATTTACAAATAAATATATTTAATATTAAAAATCATCTGTATTGACCGTATGTCATTGTAGAATATTCTAGATATCCCCAGTCGTCTAATAACAGTTCTGTCTTATCGAGACCTAACACGAGCATTATAAAAAATAAACATGGCAGCGACTCGTGTTTAATAGCGTACATTTTTGTTATTTCAGATAATTGTTCTGTTTTGTTTATGTATGTGAAATGACCAGGTTACCTTATTCACAATGTATTTATTTAATTGTTATACGTTATTTATCAATAAGTATTTTCTGCAAATTATGACTTTTTTCCCGCCATCGTCATTCAGCCAATCATAGTTCATTCTTGGACACACTAAGAAAAAAAACTTTAAAAAAATTAATTATTGACTCAATAATATTATCTAAATTGTGTATTCGTAGCCGGTATGTAAATCTCAATCACTTACTAAATACGATAAACAAAATCGAAACCCAATACAAAAACGTGCAATGCTTTACAAAAATATGAAATAATTAATTATGTACACAGATTAAATATTTAATCCCATTAACAAATGTGCTCGGCGGAGACGTCCCTTAAACGGTTATCAGTGGCTGAGTCGGTAAAAGTTCCAACAACAGTGCGTTATAAAACAGACTGTGTGAACGAAAAGCGGCTTCAGTGCGCCCGAGAGCAGCGCAAGGTCAAGAACACACAACCTCTTTCGAAAACAGTCGATCGCCTGGCTTTAACTGTGATGTGATTGTCACAGAAAAAAATAAATAAAAAAATAAATTCACACTAGAAGATATCATCTGTGCCTAATTTAAAAACAAAACACCAGTGGGATCGCACGTGCGTTCCAAATTTAAACGCTGTGCGTCGCGAGTTTTCCCGCGTAAACATAGTGTTCTTAAAAGTGATAAGACAATTTTTATGAAAAATATTTGTTTTGTGCAAAGATACTGCAATTTGTCAAGTTGGGGACAATTACAGGAAATAGTTCAGAGTAAGTTGACAAAATTATTGCAATCTTATTTCGCGTTTGTAATAATTGCATTATTACTTCAAAAAAAATGAAAGTTAAATAATATATACGTATTTATTATAAACATTTTATCAATACATTTGTTTTTAAATAGAGATTATATGACCTTTGAAATCTTGAACAATACGATTCTGATCTTCTAATAATAGCGTCAAAAACAAAGTAATGGATTCAGAAAAGTAGAGCAAATAATTATTGATGTTAAAAATTTACATCTAACGAATCTTTTATTAACTAATAATAGTTGTGTTGCGTAAATTAAATATACTTTGTTATAATACATAGTAACTTTTATGTCTATAATAAATGATTAACGTATTATTTTATTATCCACTATTATTTTTTTTAAATGTATTAAATAAATTTAAAAGAAAAACATATTTTTTGTTAATTATTAATATTAAATATACACAAACTAGACATGATATATATTTGATTTAATAAAGTGAAAATTTTCAATCAATCAGTTAAACTTCGGCGCTTATAATCGATTTTAATATAGACATTTGTTTTGCTGTGATATAAATCAAAATAATTGTACTCGTTTGAGACTAGCCACCTGCTTCGATTTTGTACTACAATTATTATTATTTTATTAAATGGATTTTTGTGAAAAAGTATTATAAAAATATATTATCCATAGCAGGTATATCATGCCCAAACATTTGGAGGTTGTATATACAGCATCGTGTTATCCTCCGTAGAGGAATGTATGTACGTTTCACGATGTCATGTTCTTTTCGAGTTTAAGTATAGTTATTACAGCAATAATTTAATTTAGTTATTTTGTTCAACATTCTGAATAAAGCAAAAATTTGTAATATACAAATGCCAGATCATTTGGTCGGATGATTTTATATAAAGAGCTAAAATCTCATAAAATATTTTATATATAAACGTATCGTTTTGCCTTTTTTTTTAAAGTAACCTCTAAATTGAAAGTTCTGGAGTTTGTAATGTTTGTATAATGCGGGAAAATAACACACGCAGACAAACTAAACTAGTCTAATATTAATCAGTAATAATAGTTATAATACTTTGAATGACATTCAATTAAATTAATAAAAGTAGAACTTCGTTCAAGATAAAAAATACTAAATAAGAAATCAACGTTACGACCAAATCGAATTTATATAAAAGGCATTCGTATATTTGTATATAAAATTAATTAGATCAAACACGTGTATTATTTAAACTATTTACGTGCAGTTAATCTGTGACGTTCTGATTCACGGCTGCTGACGCGGACAGAACTCGTTAATTGACAACTTTTTATATCCTAATGTCTCGTTCGGTTAGTAGTGCGAATACTGGGCCCTCTATCGAGCCCTGATGGGGCCAATTAAGACAACAAATTCTAAGCAATCTCAAGTGCTTTCTTTGCGAACACACAAACAGTTGTACACTATAAGATCTTCAGCGAACACGGTTTGCTAATGTCGTTCTGTAACGTGTGTCCTGAAATTCATTCGGGACAAACGTCTTAGTCACATTTGTTTTGCTTGATACTAGCTCGTAGCTCTGGTATAGTCGAACCTTACTGTATACCGATGCGTAGTATACATATATAATATATAATAAACAAGTCTGGTAAAACGATCAGTTTCCATATCAACTGAGCCTTGAACTTGGAAACACGTTCAGTATTTTACATAACGTGCATATTTATATAAATCAAATTATTGCTACCAGCTATACCTCTGATATGAAGTCAGAGTGAAGAATGTATTTTATATCAGATTGAACCGAGTATTAGTTAGAGTGCCACTTTGATACATCATGGACCAATAAAATCTATAAAGTAGTGCTAGCAGTATTGTAAGGAAAGTAAATTTTTATTCAATTATATAAAGGCATAGAGTGTATGTTGGGCGAAAAATACAAGCCCGTTTATGTCAATGACATGAATTACATAGAATTACATTAAATTACATATATAATAAGCTACTGACATAAGTACTGCAATTTTAATAATAATATATTACGTTAATTTTATTTTACTTTGGTTTATTAGAAATAAGTTGTCTGCTGACCTTGTATAGGTATCTGCTGAACATCAAAACCTCAGACATTGTTTATAAAATATGCTCATCTAATAATCTCACAAACATTTATAATCAAATTACACAAATGTTTTAATGTTTCGCCAAAACGTTTCACCGTATTGCTCCCGTTCTAAACAGGGAATCTATATACATGGACATACATATATTTATACATAAGAACGACACTTCATAAGAGGCGTGACAATACATGCAAAGGCGCAAATCTGTGCATTAGATCGATATGAGACGAGAGACGAGAAGTAAAACGTACGTATGTTGTATGTTATATGATGACAAGTATATATAATAATCGTATATTATACAACCGAATGTTTAATGAGAGTTCATTTAAGACCATCGAACATATTGACATTGATGCAGGGACGTCTTAGTCCATTCCGGGGCTCCAGGGTACACCAGAGTATAGGACTCTGGCGTAAAGTAACCTGACCAAGTACAGTCGAACTTTTTTTTATTAAGCAAATATGCCTTTATATAAGCCTTTATTGGACTCATGAGAATGGGGCCCCCTGAGCCCGCGCCCCGTGTACCCTTATGTTAAAGACTATACTGCATTGGTGACGGTTATTGGTGGAAAAGGTCAAAATTGTACTAATTAAAACAATATGCTTCTTCATTTAAACATTCAAATGACATTTATATAGGTCTGTTTTTTCAATTGTCGCATGACGCCATAACGATATCTAAATCAGATAAAAGCATACAAGCAGAACAAGTTTATTCAATTTATTTTATAATTATTATAAATATAGCTTAGCATAAGTCATTTTTTGTGTCAAGAGTAATTCATATATATATATAAAAGACCATATATTGTCTGATTGTATAAAAATTTGACAGTTTATTTATTTAGACAGAGATTTAATATAGATTTGGTGTAGATGACTTTTATTTCGTAGTGTAAATTTCTCATAAAGAAATGAGTTTTTTTTTCATTTTACGTATTCCAATTCCTTTCAAAGTGACAATCCTTGAACACGTCGAGACAAATACTTAATTTTACTTTCTACAGCCGAAGTTATGACAAACATAATTCAATCTATTATAAAATATTCTTCGTTTAATCAATGCCAAATTAAAACAAATGCAGCTACTAATTAGATTAAGACTTGACATAGTCGTGTATATAAAATACACAAAAACTCCTTCGACGCTCACGTCGAGACATATTATTATAAGATATTAAACATGATTATATCTTCTGATCCTACTCAATATTAATTACTTCGAAGACACAACCCACAAAAAAGAACTGCATAATTATTATTATATTTATAAACTAGGTATATAACCTATATAAACTATATATATACTGTATATAAACCTATATAAACTGTATATAAACTATAGAAAGACCAATGGGCCAACTGATGGTGAGTGGCCACCATCGCATATACATTGGTGCCGTAAGAAATATCATATAAAACAATAATAGCACTCACAGCTACTCACTCTTCAACCGGAGCACAACAATACTGAGTACTGTTGTTTGGCGCTAGAATTTGTGATGCAGACACCCTATTTAGACGGGCTTGCACATAGCCCACAAACACCACTAAGTATTTTTATATAATTAATGTTTTAATGGCGTCGAATAAATACTATCATACTTTAATATTAACAAGTACCTTTAAATTTTACAAGTTCTTAATTACGAGAGTAGGCTGTGATCATACCTACTCGTATATGTTTATTCCTACTAAACAACTGTGACAACTTTAATAAAGTAAAATATAAAATATTAACATACAATAAACTGTTTGTTGAGGCAAATAATATAGAAAAACTTTAAACTAACAATTATCACAATAATAATCAGTCAACTTAATCACATAATGGACAAATCAGAACGAGATCGATGGTACTGAGTAATTTTCCTCATGACGTATTTGCTAAGTTAATGCTAAGGCCCTGAGCAATACCGAGCGGGTACACCCTAAAGCTCTACCGCCAGGTGACAACAACTTGGCTGCGATACTGTACTGTTGTGTTCCGGTGTGAAAGGTGAGTGAGTGTATGATTAAAAGTAGAAACATACCATCTATGGTATCAAGGTTGCCAGTGCATTGGCATTGTTTGCTTAATGCCATTATCTTACCTGCTAGTTCGACTCACTTTTTTAGCATATTTTTTGTCTAGACAAAAAAAAATGCTATACATATATTTTTACGATAAAATAATTTAATTAAAACATAATCCTTTGTTTGAATCATTACCATAATCAAAAACAAACTACAGCAACATCGTACTGTTCGACTTTTTTATGTATAAAAATATAGCTCCTATAATAATACAGTTTAGTTTTACTTCTACAGTCGTCATGTTTGCGACATAAAGGCGAATCCTATATCAAGAAATGTATGAGAGTATTTTCGTTACGCGTAACTATTAATACCAACAGCTTTTAGCGCTTTAACAATGGATTACTGAAGCTGTAAGTGCTGTGGACAGTACCATTACAGCGAGATACTTGTGCCTACGAAATATTTTGCAGTTGAAATACACTGAAACATAATGAGCTGACCCCGATTAAACAGGAAAAGCAAGAAAGCGCACCAGCAGCGCTGAATAACTCGTCCCAGACAATAACTAAATCTAAATTTTCTTCACAGAATCACGAAAGCCTGGTATGTAAAACATTGTTAATTAAAATATAGTATGAATAATAAAATATAGGTCAAACATTATAAAACGTGTAAAATACATTCGTAAGGAGTACATAATGAATGAATGAATGAAGATGCGTTGCTGCGAAGGTCTTGGCAATGTGAGCGTAAACATTTCTATTTGTTCTGACCTCGTACCGGGACTGCGATAACCGCTATCGAGTCACACGAATCGATTATTATTTACAATTATATATCGATTATTGAATCGTTTTATTTATATATACATGTATGTTTTTAAGAGTAGTGCCTATTCGTTCACGTTAAGATTATGACATAAATAGATTAAATATAGGTATATATTCATATATCAGTATTTTAACATAAGCTAACATATTGTTAATATTTAAAAAAAAATGCCAATCGTATCGGTGTTACTATTAACTTGCAGCTAAAATTATAAATTAATGTAAAATATGTAATATGCGTATGCATGTGGTGTCAACTGGCATTTTAGTTTAAATTACAACAATTTGTTTAATGATTTAAATTAAACGCAATTGTAATTTCTATACAATTAATTATTAAACTATAATGCACAGCTGTATAACAACATATAAAAGAAATTGACAACATCCGGTTATTATATTCAAGAAACGAGTCGTTTTGTGTACCGATGCTGGAATTGTCTACGAGACTTATTTCAAAAACATTTGTGTAAACAAGAGTCTTAAGTTCCAAAGTCGACTTTAACAACTCGCAACTCGTAACTCGTTAAATATAGGTTCCGACAGAGCATAAAAGATAAATTTTTTAGTATAGAACTATGGATAGATACAGATAATATCTGAAATTGTATCACGTGACAAACTCGACACGAATCGCTAAGTACGAATTTCCTCTTAGCGACTCGGAAATGAATATTTGAGATCGTTTGTCGAGGAAGTGAATGTCGCAAATGTGCTATACTCGTTTATTGGATATTAAATATGATTTATGTTGAATATTGTATGTATGTATTTCGTATCATTTACATAAGTAATTACATAGTATTTATGTACGGGGCGCTGTACTAAAATAGCATATTTGGTTTAAATATTATAAATAAAACATATTTTGATTTATTTATTATAGGATATAGAGAATTTATATCATACAGTAAGCTACCTCTCCAGCTTACTGAGCTTAAGTCTGTGACTGCTGTAGAAGTGCGGTCAAGTATTGCCGTGTTCCCGTTTGAATGATGAGTTTGCCAGTGTAACTTCAAGGACAAGGGCATACAATTACAGTTTCGGCACAGTTAATATTACAATTCAATATTGATAAGAGACAGTAGATATTATTAAGTGCTTATATATAGATTAATACGAATTAAAGAATTCTTGATAATAATACGTAGCAATAAACGAAATATATATTGATTTGCTTACAAATAGTCTTAATTAAACCAAACTATTGTTTAGATTTCATTACACCGATTTATTGTTATTGTTATTTAAACAATTATAGTTCAAATCTAATATCAGAGCATAGCACTGAGAAGAACGCGTTTGTTCAATCGAAACGTAAACAGCGGTCAATTCGGTCGGTATCTACGCACGTTGAAGTTATTTATATTCACGTATCTTTTGAATTAGATGTGAGCGTGTGCTCGTAAAATGTGCTGAACACCGTTCAGGAAACCTATTTCTTTTAATGTATATTTCCATTTAGCATAAATAAAAACGTTGAATCGATCAAGTTGATTCAATTTAGATGGCTATAAGAGAAAACCTTTTATATATCAAGCTTTAAGGTAATCTATTAACTCAGTATACTCTAGTTAAGCCTATATAACGCCTATAAACCTATATATATATATGTTTATAATTGATGTTCTATTAAAACGGCGGCAATATACAACAATATGCGTGTCAGTTTAAATAGCATTAATATGTATTAAAATATTAAATTGTATAAATCGCAATCATAAAGAGGTTTTATAACGAATTAAAAAATATTGGGAATCTGTGAAAAAAGAAAAAATATGATAATACGCTTTATTGTAAATTGCTATTAAACGTGTTTGCGTTTTTTTTAAATTTTGAATTAGAATGGAGTTAGATTGTTGTAGTAATCTTATTTATAAAAACATACTTGTTTTTTTCCATATTTTACGTTTAAAATGTTTATCGGCTCGAGTTGGAACTCTTACAACTGTATTTGGCACATGCGTGAACGTTTCTGTCATAGTAAAATAGTATCGCAAGCGTACAGGTGGCGCGCGAGTCGTACGTCGTATTTATAAAAAATAAGCTTCCGTCACTCCGTAATCGGGAAGTTACGAGGTATCAAATTCATTTATTCGATTGATAAGTATTACATTTACCCATTGATGATTAAAATAAAAACCATCACCCGATCGGAAGAAAATACTTGTATCTTCGTAGAACCGGCGTTTTTTTTTCATACATCGTATGGCGAGCATCAGTTATTTATTGATAATATAGACGTAATTCGTCCATCATAACATCTCAACAGCAATGACGTCTGTGCAAATTGATGACCTACATCGGAATAAGTTTTAACCGATAACGTCCTTGTCTTGTGATAACAATACTATTTGTTATTTGGAAAAAAAATGGATGTTAACTACTATTTGTGGATGAGTTACGATATTTAAAAAGCTCTTATTAAAGTTTTCACTAAATTTATTTTATCAAGTTTGATAGTCTATGTAGTTAAAGAGCTAACCTTAGGAATTGATTGATATGTTTGATAGAGTCTTAAAAGCCAGGCATATACACCTGGAAAGCTTTCCGTGATTCTGTCCGCAAATCTCAATGCTTTGTTTTTTGTTTCCGGTTTAAGTCAGTTTAATTACAGGCAAAGGTTACAAAATCTTAATACTCATTGGTGGTGTAGGGAATGGCTAACATTTCTTACAGTGGCAGTCAAATCGGATATGGTGACCACTTATAATGAGGTGGCACGTTTTATGGTTGCCTTCCTATATTAAATAAAATTAAAATAATTAATAAAAACAAAGGAATAATTCTAGTTTATAGATACGTGATTGCTATCTGTCGGGATTATAAAGCTGACTGCTAATACGTTGGAGTGATATAGACTAGAGTTTATCGTTCATTGTTTGTAACAATTACCACAAGCAGTGGCTTAACGCCTAGAGCACTTGATAGGCTTAATCAACTAAGTTTGCAAGCATTATATTATAGACATCAATGTTATATATAATTAATCGAGCGTTTGGTTCCGCAGGAGGGTTGCAGCGGCGCGCTACGGGGAGCGACGCGCGCGCACCATGCTCGCGAGCATCAAGGGATTTTGGAAAGTGTGCCGCTATGGGGATCTTTACATGGTAAACTATGTTGTATTACATACTATCACACACGCGAACTATTACGAGTTTTGTTTGTGATTTATTATCGTCATAACGGCTACTAGCTTCCCGTCTTGACTACAGGTAAAATTCATACAACGGTAGATCTCTTATTGTACACCCTTAAAATTTAAATTTTCAAAAATCTTCTCTTAGTGAGCTTACGTTGCGAGTAACTATAATTAATTTCAAATCAATTGGACTTATAGTATTGGAGATCACGTGACGAGTGGTATTTTTCTTTTCTATATGTAGATATAAATTAATTTTATATAGATAACATTTTCAAATAATTTAATGAATATAGCATTGTTTTTTTTAGTTAATATAATGAATTGTTTTAAATAAAGCATATTTAAAATTATTTATAAGTGTAACATGTTGAAATTTTAATTTAATAAATAATAATTAGTGACATATCGGTATTTTACGCTTCAAGAGAAAACTAGAGATAACCTAATAATGCATTGTTGTAGAGGAAAAATACTTATCACGGAGTGTAAAATCACATATTAGCACGTACTTACTTGCGTCAAATATTTATTTTGTAATTAATATTGTGTAACGCGTGCATTGAGATATACAGTTTCGTACTTCATTAAGGAATCTTATTTATTCAGAATTAAATCTTCACATCACCTCTTTGATTGTTCCGACGTTCAGACAACGCCGTTCTCCATTTATTTAAACTTTATTTAAACATTAAAACATTTATTTAAACTACTATTCATTTATTCGGTCATAACGTACTTTAATGGCTGTGTGCCTGACTGAAGTCAAATCTCCTTGGGAATACTTTGGCTTGTGAATTGGTTCGACGCCCTCAAACGCTTGGTAGAGACACTCGCATATTTAATGGCTTAAAAAAAACCCTTGCGCTGCTCTAACGATACTGTTTTCAGTTTAACTTTTAAATAAATCGATACACAGTACCACATACGCATCAGTCAGTCTTAGATATTTGTATATAATAGGTATAAATAAAATAGTTGTGCAATATATTACGATGTTTTATTCAAAAAAACTTATAATTAATATATTATAAACGGCTCGTGTACGAGGCATTGTGTTAGTGTAAGATCGAAATGATAGGTCTTGCATAACCGTTAGGATATGAGGATAATTGGACCTATCACGACTCCACGGTGGATTCTCCGATACCATTTGATTGTAGCGCCATTATATAACAGATATATCTCTTATTTAATATTAAATATGTATTGAGTATAAATCATCATCTGGTCCGAACTTTAGGCAAAAACGACAAAATTCAACGGCTTACCATAGGAGTAGGAGATATAAGTACAGTATGTTCGTATACACAAGTGCATTATAGCACAGTTCGTTGGCATGGCAACGTGATAAAGCTGGAGAGAGATTAGGCGCCTAACCATTCGCTTTGTATTAGAGTTTAAAACTGCATTGGCAGTTACACTCTTAAGTAGAAACTTAAATAATATTTTTTTAGCTCGATCTGTGACTTCAACCAGGGTCCTTATGATCTACTGGCTTAAAAGCAAACCACTATAGATCAAACATATGTTTTTAATAATTACTTGTACTTCGGAATAAGTCCAATCGCTTTGAAATTGATGACGTATGTGAAAAAATGCTGTTATTAGTTAAATCACATTAATATCAGTAAGAATTTGACTTAATTTTTCTTTCGGATTCACGCAAAAACTAATAAACCGATTGTTATAGAATTTTTATATTATGATAGGCTAGGTTTCGATACGGGCGTAGGCTATACAGTTAGTTAAATGTTGTATATTTTTTGAGCTTTAGAAAATAAAGACTATGTAAAGTAAAAATGATGGCACAGGTTACCAATACAGGTTGAATACCTGTGTTGTTAACCAAAATAAATAATAAACCTAAAAACAATAATGTTATAATTACAAAATAGTATAAACTGAAACTGTTGTTAGTTTGATCAGCCGGCCGTGATGCGCTGCGCTATTGAACTTGAACCGCGGACTGACCGACAAGTCATACCGACACGCGCGAAGGATACTTTAACTTCAGGTGTAATGTGATAACGAAGATATATCTAATACAAAGTATTTATTACAACATAGAAATATACATCGACTACATTCGAATGTTTAAATTTATTAATATATATATACGAAAGGAAATTGAAAATAATTGTGTGTTATTTATGTAATTTTAAAGGAAATTTCTTGTTTAATTTCAAAATACAACCAAAAACAAGTAGCATATTATTTTAAAATCTCAAAAATTTTCGCCTCGGGACTCTTTTGTGAATACATATATTTCAATACTTTTATGTTATTCATTATATATCGAGCAAAAATAATTTTAAACGTCGCAATAACACAAAATATCATATTATAATTACTAGTCAATTTTTTATTTGAATGTTCCATGAATATCCATCATTATAATTTTCATTTATGTGTTCATGTTTCAAAAATATTCAATTGTAAAATTTCTTTAAAGAGCTTTTGGGGATGTAACAAAACTAAGAAGAACTAAGAAGTAATTTCTTAGTTGATGACACACCTTGAGAATTAGTTGATCGCCTCCAGACTGTTTCAAATAACGAAAATATATTTCTATTATATAAATACAATAATTGTACAATATCACAGTGTAACGCTTCTATATTGAATAAAGTTTTTTGACTTTGATTGTTACAAAAGTGATTATTGTCGGGTGCAATCGCTAGTGTCAACGTGTGAAGGTTGTAATGCCGACACCGTAGTGGACATGACTCGCGTTATTGAACTTGAACTGTCGTCGGATGAGCTCAATCACTGCAACTGCCTTGTCAAGTTATTACTATTTTTTTGTGATATACAAAAAAAAACATTTATTTTATTTTATTTATAATTATTTAATACTATAAGTACAATACTATTCTTTTTTTTATATTAATTCATATTGTACTAGTAGTCGCCTGCGGCTTCGCTCGCGTTTTAGGGTTTGGCGGTCAGTTAGGCGTACAAGGTAGCCTATGTGCTTTCTCGGAATTTCTATACTAAGACTCATTAAAATTGGTTTAGTGATTTGACCGTGGTAGAGCAACAGACAGGCGGACAGGCAGATTATATATAAAAAGATTAGACATTTATTAATGATTATTCGTCGGTGTTTGACAGATTATTTATGTACATTTTTCTAGTGATAGGTTTTAAATTGTCGAAGTTAAACAAAGAGAAATGCTACAATTTTTTATAAACATAATTATATCGTTATAAAACTAAGTCATTTCGCAAGCGGCGGGTCGAGAATAAGGCAGATTGATTTTCTCGTTACGTTCCATTTAAATGAAAACAAAACAGCGTTAAGCTACAACAACGGAGCTAGAAATTAGATTGAATACAATACAATAACAAGTTACACGCTTTAACATGTGATTTTACACTGTCGCGTAATTACAGTCTCTTGTGTTATGCAATACTTTATAACTTGTTTATATCGACTACTCTACTACTAATCTACTAATTCGTTGGTTACTTTTAGCAGTTTTCGTCGTCGAGCCTTATGTGCATTGTTCATTTTCTTCTTTATCTTTCTGTATAATATAATAATGAGTGGGCAGAACCTATACAGACGGGCTCACACAACGTTCAACTAAGGAGTACAATTTTGTTATCTTGAAATTATTACATAAAAAATATATTATAACTAAAATTGTTTTGTGCCTGTTATATTCTACCGTCAAACAGCAATACTTTGTATTGTTGTGTTCCGGTTTGAGGAGTAAGCGAGTCAGTATAACTACAGGCACATATAACATCTTAGTTCCCACGGCCGGTGGCGCATTGGCGACCTACTTCTTATAGCGCTATCTATGGCTATGGTGATGGGATATGCACTTACCATTAGATCCGCCTAACTTAAATATAAAAAAGCAGTAGTCGTTTAAAGCAAGTGATTTTTATTAAGTAAAAATTAACATTTCCAAAAAAAACCGAAACTTTTGATTCTAAAATTCTACCCACCGACTCCTCGTACGTGTGACTCAGTTTTATGTACAACTTTAACATCGATTGCATAACCATTGCAACAAATTGTTTGCAGAGACTAACGAGACAATAATTATTAAACGTTGTAAATTATAATCTTTATGACACACGTAAGATTTAACTAGATTATTGGAAAGATTAAGTATTAAAGGAACAGAACATAACAGACGCAATAAGTGTGGTCAATTTATTAGTATTATACGGAATTCGCTTTGAGTTTAATAGTTTTATAAAAAAAAATAACCCGTTTCTATTTTATTTAGCTTATCTATTCACACGATGGATCGGAAATATTGTATTTGTGCAGTTCATTGAAGACATTTTATACGCAAACGTATCTATTTTTGAACCAATAACGATATATTTTTTATCGTGTAATATGTTTTGAATGGTAAAATTTGTAAATTTATTTTCATTAAGGTTGTCATGGAATCGTAGGACTGTAAATTGTGGATATAAAATGATATTTATTTGTAATTACCAAAAATAATCTTTATTGTAACTTTTTTATGATGCTTACGTTTGACCGCACTGCTATCAAACCATTGTAATTATATCGGTAATAAATATATGTAAATTAATTTATATTGTGTTACGTATATTAAAATAGAAACAGTAAATTAAATGATAAGAAATATCGCTCTGATACGATTTTCATTAAACGGTGTAGAGAGGCATGAGTCTGCGTGTGTAGTATACGTATGAGTTGGATGTGAATCAAACGTCGGAAGTAGAGAATCACTTTTTCCTATCTTTCCGTCTGTCTCATATTTTCATTAGCGTTTAATAAAGGCCAACGTTCGATCAATGGGCGACCATTAGTTTATATTAATACTTGCTGCTGAATATACATTTATATTTGTCCTTTCGATATATGCTTTCCTGATTATCGGAGTCATAAAATTGTTTTTATCTATTCATAATTTATTTATTATTAAATAGATATATCTATAATTAGCATATACTCTATACGATTAAAGTAATAATGATAAGGACTCGGCTATTTAACTCCATCTTGACCTTTCAATATTATGATTTTGCTTCCAACATTGATATAAACAGACTCAATTTATTTATTTAGCAGCGCTTTTCAATTACAAAGAGAATCATTATATTTTTAAACATCTATCGCATGGCATATGTATAGATCTAGAAATGTCAATTGACAATTAAAAAAAAGCACATGACCTTACGTTCACTTGCCATTGCAGTGCAGAATTAAAGATACTAGAAGTGAAATTTGGTATTAATACTTTTAAACTGTGTCCATTTTAAAGTACGCTCAAGTTGGTCCTGCGACTGAACTCCTTCCGGTCTTGTAGGATCTGCCGTCCCTTCGGATTATAAGACTAAGGGAAACGATAGTGCACTTGTGTTGGCGTAGCCACCAAATATCTAGGATTTCACACTCGTATACACATATGAGTATGTCCTGTGCAGATTAGTCTCCCATAAGAACAGAAAGGTTATGAGAAGACATCAGCATCATACTCATTTCTGCACATTATGTATATTAACGTACATTAACAGCCTGTAAATAACCCACTGCTGGGCTAGAGCCTCCTCTCCCTTTGGGGAGAAGGTTAGGAGCTTATTCCACCACACAGGAATACACATGTGGCAGAATTTCGTTAAAATTAGACACATGCAGGTTTCCTCACGATGTTTTCCTTCACCGCCGAGCACGAGGTGAATTATAAACACAAATTAAGCACATAAAGATTCAGTGGTGCTTGCCTGGATTTGAACCCGAAATCATCGGTTAAGATGCACGCGTTCTAACCACTGGGCCATCTCGGCTCAACCCTTTATGTACCCTTAATGTACTTCATGTAATTTATTCATATGTTTTTAAAGTAATATTTATATACGTCCCGACTCATTCAGTGGTTTTATTTTCGTGACCGAACCCATAACCTTAAGTACATTCGCGGTCGCCCTACCTCAATACCACTGTGCCACGCAGTCTCCAAGTAAACGCATTGGGATGCATACGTCGAGAGTACTAGAGGTTTATTTCGATTCGATCGGAGTTAATCTCACTGTAAGTACTGTGTATTACTTAGAATGCTTCATTAAATTGACGATAATATTGATATTTGAGTGTTACTTTTTCTTATATTATACAGTAATTTAATTCCTCTTTATTTACACTTATAAAGGGGATTCGTGTTTGATTGCTCTTATGTAAATAAGAAACTGTTTTGAACATGTGTCTCTATACTATATACTATATATGTATATTTATTTTCCTACCGTCAAACAGCATTACTTATAATCACCTAGTTCCGGTTTTCGAAGTGAACTATTGTACTTACAGGCCCACGAGATGTAACGTTTTCGTTCCAATTGTTGATGGCACCTTAAAGTTGTAAATAATGGTTAATAAATCTATCAGATCCCGCTTATCATTTAGGTGGTCCTCTAACGTATTTGCCTGCATTACATAGGCGCAATCGATCCAATTCCATTTTGGTCTAATGTATTAAATCCACAATCGAACCATATGTGAATTGACCATGATTTTGACCAATTCAACAAAACGAGAACTTATGTTAATCGCACTTAAATCGCTTTTCAAATTGTATCAAAAAAAACATAGTTATGAATAATTTTGTAGCTTGTGATAAAAAAGTTAAGCAAACAGTGCTATTTATGTACGTTTAAAATAATAATTTATTATTTTACAAAAGTTCGGTTGAAATAAAAGTAAATGGCGTGCACGGGACATTTTCCTCGTCATCTCGAATAATCACTGTTTAACAACAAAACAATCACACAGCGGATTGTGTTCCGTTCCGGTGGTTAGGTGCGATTATTACATATAAATGACCACTCGACGATTTTGCACGACTGTCCGCGTATACATTTCACATCGTGTGGAAAATTTTCACATTACCCTATAAATAAATAAACTTATCTCCTATAATATTATTCGATTCAAATATAATTCTATAATACGATGTTAAAACGATTCTGAAATATAACGATAATGTATTAATATATTCATCCATCAAAACGTGTATTGGTTTGTGTCTATTATAGTAAGCCGTCATACCAATTATATGTTATAGCTTAATAGAGATTAGGTGTAAATGCATATTTAAAATATGCAATAAAGCATTTCGCATATAAACTATGTATAAATTAATGATAACTTCCGCAAATATAATTTAAATTGTACATTGATGGAAACAAGTTTTAATGAATTCAGATTAATGTTTCGAAAGATATGTAAAGTCGATCAATGGCTGATATTTAAATACAGTGAAGTGGGTACATATAAATATATTTTCAAGAATAGACTATTTAAATATATGTTTTATATACTGGTAAATCTGATAGAGTAGCTATTTATGTAAGAGATCTATATATTTCACAAGAATGTGTGCAGACTGAGATCACTCACTGTTCATTTAATACTACAATATAAGGAAGGACCGGTCAATCCCATTCGTTTTACTATCACAATACGAGATTCATATCCGGAATCTGGAGATCTGCAGCCATACAAACTAGCCACTAGATCAATGAGGATCTAGTCACCCAGCTACACTAGAGCAGTGTGGCGGATGAACCATCAAAAACCTTCTTCTGTTTATACTATACAACCCAATGATGCCTTGAATTTTAATTTCATATAAATAAACTATAAATTTAATTTATTAATAATTTTTCTGCACGGATTATGTTTTTGAGTACGATGACAATCTTAAGGTACGAGTAAGGTAACGCACTCATGCGTCCCTAATACTATACCATTAACCAACTCGTCTTAGCCACGTGTCTGAGATCGTGTCAGCTCACGTTTCACGATAGAAATCTATTTCAAATTACAAGTTAATTTATAAGAATAACAGTGGATAACGTAATTTGGCAACAACACGACATATATAAATACTTTCGTGTCGATGATCTATTTAAACATGTTCAGTTTTGATTTTCCGTAAATATTATGAATATAGAGAAAAATATATATATATATATATAAGAGTACTTTTATAACATTCATATATTATATTAAATAAAATAAGGCATATTATACTCATTAGTTGTGTTGTTGTTGTTGGAATAAAAAACGAAAAGATCGGAAACGAATTTTTTTACGTTTATACTTTAAATATCGATTTTATGACTGTTTCATCGAATTGATTTAAATGAACTTTAAATCGAGTCCGAAGCTCAAATATTAATTTTATGAAGTATTTATTTGATTTTTAAATTAAATTATAAATATGTTTACAATTATTTTAACATAAATAAATATTTACAATACCTAATCATCAATTATAAAGAAGTCCTTCATAATAGTTACCAAGTAATACTAGTATTTTTATTTATGAGGAAACCTTTTGTAATTAATTAGGATAAGTGAAGTCAGATTAATTTTTTTAATAATTAATTACCAGGCTTTCATAAATTTACAGGTGCTTGCAGCCCTCGCAGCGCAGTCCATCAATATATCGGTTGGCTTTTGCCAGGGCTTCTCCGCTGTTCTGCTACCCCAGTACACGCATGAATTTCCTTCAATTTCATATGATGAGATCTCATGGATAGGTGAGTTTGTCACATTTCGAATGTTAAAAAAAGTTTTTGGGCATTTATTGCAATTGATCTTTAAAATTTACTTCTTCTTTTTCTACCAAAACGTGTAAAGCAAATTATCCTGTACGTCACAGAATATATTAATGTATGACATTCAGGCGCCCTTTGCGTTGAGACAACTACAAATACACATTCATCGTCATTATCAAACAAGTTTTTATTTCAAAATAGTAATATTAAAAGTAGCCGCAATCATTTAAAAGTATCCACGCTGCCTAGCAAAGTTTAACTAGCAGAAGCAGAATTTAGCCGTTAGACTATAATAGGTACATAGTTGGCTCAACATTAGAAGCTGGAATTATTTAATGGGAAGGCAAAAAAGAAAAAAATAGAAAAATTTTGGACATGCATTGCTTTTTGTCTTGAAGGATAATTAACATTAAATCAATTCCTTGAAGATTGTTTATGTTTTAATCTTTGGAACATTTCGGTTTATAACAGAGTCAACTATAGCCTATTACAATAGAAGAAGGAATAAAGATAAATAAATCTTATATTCCATGCGATTTGCTAACAGATCTGTCCACTATTAACAGTTCTTGATTCGATATTCCATTTTACTACATAATTGAGTTTTATTTTTCTTTTCTTAATCCAAATAATATTTTTTCATGAATCCATAATTATCGAGATGTTGAATAAACTAAGGCATAGTTTATACAACATCTCTCGACCGCCTCGACATTACGCTAATTCAGTGTCAAATTTGTTTACACTTCTTTACTGATCCTGTGATTGAACGGACTATACTTATTGCGAATCTATGCATTTCTCACACACCATAAACATTACATATAAACTCATAATCTAAATCAATAAATTATATGGGTCCCAGGTCATACACTAGCTGTCTGCTTTTATCAACAAGATTAATATTTGAATATAAGTAATGTTTGAATGTCAATGTTTACTGACGGGTGTGCAAACATTTGATAAGAGAGTTTGCTTTGTATCAAACAGCGCTTTTGTTGCTGATAATGTGGCGGTCCTAAGCGGCTAAATTTATTTGTAGGCACGTTCCAGTTAATGGAAGGGGAATATTTGGCTTAGTATTTATGGGATATTCGAAAATGGAAATGTATGGTGTAGTTAAAGTGCTATTTTGATTACAAATAATTGTCAGAAATATAATAAGTGAATCAACTGGAAATTGTAATTTTTACTGCGTAAAAAGTAACAGCCTTTAAATGTCCCACTGTTGTGCTAAGGCCTCATTTCCCTTTTAGGAGGAGGTTTTGAGCCTATTTGATGGAGTAAAAGTTGTGTAAACTTAGTTTATAAGAGTTTCATACGAGTGATTCTATTATTATTACTGATTTCCGATTATTACTGTTAACAGCCAGTTTGGGTGTGATATCGAACCCCATCGGTGCCCTACTGGGGGGGATGATGGTAGATGCGGTGGGTCGCCGACTACTCCTGCAGTCCATCGTGCTACCGAACTTGATAGGATGGCTGGTCATCGCATTCTCAGAGACCTACGTATTTTTGTGCGTAGGAAGATTCATCACGGGATTCACTATCGGTAAGATATGCTGTCACTTTTAGTGAAATTAAAAATATTGCAAAATCAAAAATGAACGTAAAATTATTATTTTCCTTTGTTACAGGTATGTCAACCGTTTCGTACATTTACGTAGTGGAAATCACAACGCCAGAAAAAAGAGGAGTTTTGAGTGCATTGGGTCCTGGTCTAGTTTCGACAGGCATATTTATCGTATACTCCCTCGGAGCCTTCATCCACTGGCGACGAGTGGCGGCCATCTGCGCGGCCTTCTCGCTTCTGACACCTTTCCTCATGTACTTCGTCCCGGAATCGCCATTATGGTTGGCCTCGAAGGGACAGATGAAGGAGGCCTACAACGCCATGTTCTGGCTGCGACAGAACAACAACACGGCTCAGCAGGAGTTGATGGAGTTTACGAAGGATCGCAAGTCGGACGAGTCGATGACGTTCAGACAGAAGTTGGGCCTGTTCAAGCGCCGGAGCGTGCTCAAGCCGTTCTGTCTATTGATCGTATTCTTCGCGTTCCAAGAGATGTCCGGCATCTACGTGATCCTGTACTACGCGGTGGACTTTTTCAAGTCGGTGGGCACGAGCGTCAACGAGTTCACGGCGTCCATCATCGTGGGCGGCGTGCGCGTAGCGATGGGCGCGGTGGGCGCGGCTCTCATCAGCAGCTTCCGGCGCAAGACGCTCGGCTGGGCCTCGGGGCTGCTGCTGGGCGCCGCCATGCTCGGCGCCGCCGTGTGCGACTCGCTCGACGGGCCGCCGCTCGTCAAGCTGGCCTGCGTGCTGCTGCACGTGTGCTTCAGCATGGTCGGCTTCCTGCAGCTGCCGTGGATCATGTCCGGCGAGCTGTACCCGCAGGACATCCGCGGCGTCATGTCCGGCGCGACGTCGTGCTGCGCCTACGTGCTGATCTTCCTCAACATCAAGACCTACCCGCAGCTGGAGAACCTGCTGACGAGCAACGGCACCCTGTACCTGTTCGCGATCTGCGCCCTGCTGGGGGCCGCGTACTGCTACCTATTCCTGCCGGAGACGAAGGGCAAGACGCTGGCGGAGATCATGAGGCAGTTCGACGAGGAGAAGAAGGAGGCCGACCCCGAGGCCGCGGGGGGCGCGCGCGCGGCCGCGGCGCCGGCGCGGCGGCACAGCGCCGGCGCCGCCGTGTCGCTGGACCGCGGGGGTAGTTCCGCCCCGTTGTGATTGTGTCCTAATTTATGAGGGTAGCTCTTGCCTTCAGCGAGATTGTATATTGATTAAGTACATTTCGCGCGATCAGTATTATAGGTTTTGACTGTTTATTAGCGATAAGCGAGTGATACATTCCATTGTGATAGATTTAGCTCGTATACATGGTGATGTTATTAAAGTTAAGTATTAGAGTATGAGTTACCGTTTTATACACTGTACCGTTTAGTGTTGAAATTGTTTATACATATTTATTTTAATATTTATTATTTATTTACTCGACGAATGCGTCCGTTTCACAATTATCTTAAATTGTACTTTTTTATTTTTGTTACTTTAGTAGGTAAAAACTATTACAGAAAATATTTTTGTATAGTATAATAAAATAGGAATTTAAATTGTATGAGTAATATATAAGAAAATACTTTTTTATACAGGAAGTATGACCGCAGTGCCCTACACGTTAATATATACAAACTACAATAATAGATGTAATTATTTTATAGTTGTCTTTGAATTCTGTGATGTACTACAAAGGACTGTTGTGTGTGAAATAAAGCGTTGTTTTTAAAAGAGTTTTTTTTATAAGTGGGTTATTGAAAAATAACAAGGAAGCATTAAGTAAAAAATAGTTTTTTACTTACTCCGGAACAACCACTCGATTTGAACAATTCTCTTGTCTGTATACACATGAATCAATGACTAAGGAAGGCTGCGTTAAAAGTAAACACTAACAGCCTCTATATATCTCAATACTAGCAGTGGCGGGAACAACATATACCTTTAAAAAGAGGTGGACGTCGTTGACTTTGCTCGATTGGGCGTTACCAATAAATATGACGCGGGCATACGTACATCCCTGTAATTGCGGATCAAAGTAAAACGTTAAAACAACGTTAAAAATAATTAAAAAGTCAGCCTGCATAAATAAGCCGAAGGTTCCCTTAGTATTGTGTTACTTAACGTTCCAATATAAACGAAAAAACGTTGTGAGAGATAGTTTCGAAAAAAAAACAAGAGGTGTCTTGGGACACCCGGTTGGAACGAAGTTGCTCTCGTTATATATTAAGTATTGAATAACAGACAACGAAATAAATTAACAACGTCTGTCAATTAAAATGAACAAATAAAAAATTAGTTTCTATAATATTAAATAAAACGGTATACAATAGAAAGAGACAGAAAGAAAGGTCCCCTCTTTCTGCGCCGCCTAGGTCTAGGTCGCCTAGGGAGTAAAACGCTTTTAATTACAAAATTATTTCTATTTCTACTAATTATTTCATTTTGGAGAAGAAGAGGAAATGCTGTGTATGTTATTGGTTAACATATATGTATTTATTGTTTAAAGCTTTGCCGGTAACGATTACTGAGAAAAAAGGTACCAGTGAAACTCAAATTACGCTATTCCACGCATATCGCCTTGATCAGAATGTTTGGACCGATCACGTCCCTCAAATGCGAGATATTAAATATGATCCGACAAATGAAGGTTTGTTTACGATATTTCTAAACCCAATGAAATTTCTAAACAGTTGAAAATATTAGTGCTTGAACCCAATTTGAATCAAAGTTTTCGAAGAGCAAACTCGGCTTTATTGTACTTTTTGTAGCAATTATGTAGCAATACAATCTGTATACATTTTAAGATTTCTTGGGGATTCATAGTTAATTGTAAGGAACGATATATACATAATACAAGAGTATCACCTCGCTAAATTTCTTTCGTCGCTTCTACACAGATCCGAGATATATTTTTCCGAAACGAAATCAATAGTCAGGTATAAGGCATCTATATTGTATAAAAGTGACAAATTATGATGAGTTACAAAAATTCTAGCGACACGAGTTGTATTTGATCAAGCGAATAATAGCAATAGCTTTTAATAAAAAAATTGCTATTTCATTTTGTCAACTGTACTTTTATATAAATGGTTTTGACATTACGACGACGCCGTACGACTTTACAATGTTACAATACCATCTGTGGATAAGAATGAGAACCTTAACGGATCGATAAACTAATCGTAAACGTAAGAGAGCTCGCCTTGAAGCCTTCTACTACAAACCTTCACCAATAGATGGCGGCACATGTTCATTATTTAATATATTAAAATGTTTATATTTTCGTTCACATATTAACCAGTTTCACCATCAATTGTGTTTATACTTATTTTTATCAGATAATACGATGAGATCGCGTATTTGACTTATGATTTTTTTATTGCTATCGATGTTTAACTTAACTTGGTGCCGAGAAGTGATTACGATGTTGTCTTAATTATGGCGCTTTTCTTTTAAAATAATTGGCAAATTCCGTGACGGCAAGTTTAATTGTTGAAAGAAACAATTACAGCATTGCTTAATTTTTATTGTCATTTATGTCACCAACGCAAGTTGACAACACAAAAGTTTCCAACTCAATTTTCTTTAAGCAGAGACGTATCATCTGTAGGTATATTTTATACATGTTTTGTATCTTCGTTACGCTTCCTATAAGAACTATGTGAAATACATTATTAAAACTAATATTCCACATAAATCCCTGTCAAGTGAAATAATCTAGAACTCTATACGAATCAAAACCAAACAAATGTATACTATGAAATATTAAATGGAATAGTTTCACTGACCTGGTCTGCGGGATCCCGTACTTGATGCCGACTCCGACCCTCGGTAGCGCTTTTATGACTTTTTTCACCGTAGCCTGGTCGGGGAACGCGAAGAATATTGACGCTGGAAAAATAATTGATATATTTTTATTCTATGTTATCAATATATACAAGAAATGCAGTACAAAATCTAAAGTGGCCCTTGGTTAGAAGGTTTTTTTTTCGGTTGTTCAGCAAGTACCACTGACTTGTGAAATACGCTTAATTCAAGTTTATAATTCATCTCGTGCTTGGTAAAGGTGAACATCACATATTAGTGTGTGTATTTCTGCTTTCCCAAGCAGGGAAACATATTATCTCAAACAGATGATAATATATGCCTTGTTTTAATATTAGCTGTCTGTAACGAGTTCCGACTTCGTAAGAGTCAAATTCATACAAAGTTACCCTTCCCATTTCTCTTTATAAAGTTGGAATTTCGAAAATCCTTCGAAGCGAATCCTTTGAGCGTCTACATCGCAAAAGGACTGCGTTAAATTTCAAGTCATACTGAATGAAAGTTTCGGAGACCTAGTGATGAGTGGTATTTCTTCTGTTATATAGGCGAAATGTATGATTTATAACATCTAGAAATAGGTCAGAGCTCGAAATAAGCTAACTATCTAGAAATAAGACTTTCATTGAAGATCCACGTATTCAATTTACTGGAGTATATCGGCTACGATTTAGTAATGATGAAAAATATAGATATGTATATTTACGAGACTTACTCCTGCTAGCGAGGAACATCTCGATGGCGATACTCTGCAAGAGATATCGACGCGAGAAGATCGCCCGGATTTCGCTGAAGTACCATTTTCCGTGCAGATGTTCGCAGTACTTCAAAACCTGGAATCAAAATATTATCGTGATTAGGCGTTATTAAATTAAACTTAACAATAATAATGTTTTGGTTAAATTTATAAAACAACTTAAGTCATTTCAATTCAATAATTAAAATTACATATTTTAATTGTTATAATTAAAAAACTAGAATATTATAACTCCTTAGATTGAATATTTTGAAAAGTATGGAGGATTAATTTATCCTCCTCTTCTGTTAATCTATTATTCAAAAATAATATTTTCATTCTATCCCTCTGTTAAACAACATCACTTATATCATTTCATTGTTGTAATCGTGTGTGGTCTTTAAGTTTAATCAAATTGTCATTTATTTTCTATAAGGTTTTTCACAAATAAATCATAAATAACATTTAATCGCAATGCCACTTGACAACCAATTTACTCTCAAATTTTACGACTATAAATGACGGAAAAAGGTGATTGATTCACGTCTTCATTAAGAAATATCATGAAATTAACGACTGTTTAACCAATTTCGAATTCTTAAATGGAGTAAAATAGTCGTATCTTGAAGCTAAATTAGCTTAGGAAGCGTCACTAAAAGCCGATATGTAATTTCTATATTATAGTACTTAAATGACAACACATTTAAAATATTTGTACTAATAGACACGTTTCAATAAAAAAATACATTTATTTTATACGACAGCTTCCTTTCCATCACGTCATTAGGATCTAGTTGAGTGCAAAGAGATAGAAACGCTACATCCATACGAGATGTGATCTTATAAACGTTGTATTAAATAAATTCTAAAATAACATCAGATCTCGCGTCGTAAACACGAGGACGTCGTAAAATCTTCGTTAGCTCTTTATTTCGTTATATATGGACGTTATTAAGTAGTCCTTTGGGATGAACTAATTGGAATAAGTAACAATTTTGGTTTAAGCGTCTCAATAAAAAATACTTTAACGTGTTGATTGATTCTTATTAATAGATATTATTTTAAAAGCGGCCGTTCTATTTGCATGGTATACTTGAAATTGAAATAGCAGCTGAACTCGCGGCTTCGGCCACTTGGAATTAAGTTTGCTTAACTCAAAGGATGAAAAAGTAGTTTGTTTTCATTCCATCAAAATCGATTTACTGTTTACGTAGCCGTCATAGCGTTGATGTGTGGATAATCAGATATTATATAAAATAAAAGTTGTTTGTGTAGAAAATGTAATAAGTATGTCAAGTCGGAATCTATTGCTCTCAATTGATATCAACTTGACATAAACAAATATTTGTCTATGATGGTCGGCCTACGTGCTAGTCATATAAGATATTATGTGGCTTATTAATAGTTTGTTTGTTGTATTCCAGCTTGAATGATGAGAGTCAGTAGTAGACAGGCACAGGAGACACATACAATCTTAGATTTCAAGGTCAGTGAGGCATTAACAACTTGGGGTATACGTTGATTTCTTGCAACTTCAGTCAGTTCTGTCTATAGGCATTTGTGACAACGCACCATCAGCTGTCTGGCTTAATCCAGCGCTGATTACATTCTCGATATCATAAAAGCTAATTAACCAATTCTCTGTGAAATAAATTTAGTACAGTTCTTGCGTTCAATGTCTTAGGTACATACTAGGTATATAGGTAATATAGGTAATATGACGACCCCAGTGGTCGAGACTTGTGTACAGCGGTTTTCATGGGTACGCCACTCCGAGGTCCCGGGTTCGATTCCCTGCCGAGTCGATGTAGGAAAAGTTCATTAGTTTTCTATGTTGTCTTGGGTCGGGGTGTTTGTGGTACCCTCGTTACTTCTGATTTTTCATAACACAAGTGCTTTAGCTACTTACATTGGGATCAGAATAATGTATGTGATGTTGTCCGATATTTATTTATTGATATCTATATGCAATGTAAGTATTATGAAATTGTATTTTTGTTATTTGAAATTTTAACGCAGCAGATCAATCAAATTATATCCACATATTATTCTACCTTTCTCGAATGCAATCATTCACTAATCACTATAAACAAAATGTTCGAAAGCACGTACAACAATAGTTCGCTATGAGGAGGGATCTCGTTTGTATCATCTCCCTCGAGTGTGCGGAGAGGGCCGCTGAGTGACTTGATCGGGACATAATGGGACGTGTACCGATATTGTTTGTGTTTCGATTTTAGGTTTTTGATGATTTGTTTTAAATACAGGGAGTATAAAAGTAATTATTTTGGTCGTAAGGGTTTTACAGTTAGTTGTTACAAAGTTAAATGTTTAAAATATTAGTTATTTGACTAAATACAATTTGAATCATTGTTTAAATAAATAGCATTTAAAGTGTTTACAATAATTGATGCACAAGTCGTGCATTTGTTTGGTTAAATACCAACACAACGCACAGCTTATCTACCAGGTAACTACTGGGTACTACACTTTTGGAAATTGTGTTTGTTGGTGAGCCTACATAAGTAACATTTATTTGTGTACAAATTTGCACTTATTTGGTCTAAACCTACTGTGGTTGAACTAATTAATGATGGCACAAAACCTTATACATGAAAGATAGTTTGTACATTATATAGTAATTGTTGATGTTATTGTTAGTAACGCGGCGAATAAATCAATGTTCGAACAAACAGCAGTGAAACCCAAAAAAATCCCTAAACCCGCGTTGTTTTCATTCTCATAAAGTACGTATCCACATTGCTGGGGAATAACAAAGGGCTTGAGTGGAGATGGGGCGAGAATGTCGGATTCAATTGTAATGTAATTTGTCAGCCTCGCCCTCTCGAGGGCCCTTTGCTGTAGCCTTTGTAGCACCCTCTCGATAGTGCAATGTGTTCTGGCGAACTAACAGGTGTTGTATATGGAATAAAATTTAGTTATATCATACAATATGAGATCCATTAAAATACGAAGGTTGCAGGAGGTCACTTCGGCAATTATGTATATTAGGAATATTGTGTACCTTTATAATACGAAGTAAAAGTTTGTTCAATGATTATTATAAAGGTCAGAATGATGACAGTCACTATTTATGTCGTTACTAGAAACCAGATAATGTGCTAACTACTTAATTTATGCTGTACACGTGCGTTTAAATATAGAATAAATGTTCGTTTACTTGTCAATTTAATTCAAAAGTCAACGTTAATCTTATATATGTAATTGTTTGATGATTTGTATAAACCAAAGAAATACACAGTTAAGGTATATGGACGAACTTAATACTTGAATGACGGAGTCATGTATCCTGCGATCTCATATTTACACAGGCCAGTGTAACTATTTGGTATATATAATATTTGGCGGTGTAACTAATGAGTGGGTGACCAAACCGCACTCAGTGCATTATATTGTTGTGTGTTATAACGTTGCGCAACCTGCAACACTTAGTAGTTAGTCAGTAGTGGATATGTTTATCTTCTGTAAGAGTGCTAAGGCTCAAGCTCCGTAATCAGATATAAGCGCTTTTAGTGCGAACAAATACTCGGTGGCAGAGTTTTCGCGGCTAACGTCTGTGTAAGAGTAGATGCGCGAAGCAAAGTTGGCGCGCGAACATAAAGTTGGCACACTTGGTAGTAAATCTTAAATCCCCGCTAAAAAAATAAAATTTCCTACTGAATATCAGTAGTAGGTGTAGTAATTTATATCGAACACACTGTTCTATCATCTAGTTCACACATTAACGTCATTTTATCACTAATGGTCCTCGGTCACGCGAACGTTACCGAGATGAATGCGTTGCCAGATTGTGGGAAGTGACACGTGTTTACAATAATCTATTGTTTGAAATATTTTAAGTGCTTTTTATTTAACACACGTGACCGAGACCTTTGCATTATATAAAAATTTCATTATAGTGTTGCCGTGTAAAAAATTGCGATGGCATTTTTATGCAATTATATTGAACTGTAATTGCATAAAATGCACTGTACAAATTCTTTAGAAGCATACATTACTAGACCTGTGAATAATTTTAGCACACTTGAGTCAGTAATCTTTCAATCAGATAAATTTACTGGGAGAACAGAGTATGTGAGAAAGTAATATTCTATTCTAAACCTTATTTTGTATGCGTAGGATGATACAGTCTTTGAGTTCACATAAATTGTCACATAATCTCACAGTTTTCGAAAAGATCTACAAACAGATTAGCTTGAATTATCTCTTCACCGTGTGAAGAATACCAGGAAAAGAGAACCTACGTGCAGATTTATTTGCTCTATTTTGTTTTTCGCACGAACGGCTCACTCTCAGCATGCTTAAGTTTAAAGGCGTTCTACAGGTCCGTCGGATTTAATTTCGATTAAGCAAAGTATAAATATTTTAAGAAACGCAAATATTTGTTAAAATAATAAAGGAATTAATATTGTGTCCATAGGTAAATATAAGTTATACCAAGATAGTGATTTATTGTTAAAATGTTTCTTTAATTTTAAAATTCTAAGGACCGCAGAATAAAGATGTAATTTAGTGCTTTAAAAGCATTATAATAAAAATCAATATTCAATAAGACAAACGAGGGTTATCAATAACGAGTGGTCGTATGTACCAGGCGCGCATCGCGTCTGAGGCAGTCGATGGTTATCGCGTATCGTAAATAAGGCCTGGCCCGTGACAAGTGCCCCCATTAGGAACGGACGGAAAAAAACATGCGACCTTAGTATGATTTGCATCATAAAAAGTATTGAGTTATTTTAAAATTAACATTTATTGTCATTATTTGATTAGTTTTTTTATTTTATTTTAGATACGAAAGTTATTTCTGATTTAAAAAATAATAATAAGCTTGTTAGCAATATTTTATGTAGGTTTATCTGGGTGACAAGACAAAAGCGCAAAATGTCAGATCAAACAGTCAGTTGTTAGTTGCTTTGCATTGTAAGGTTTCCGAACGTATGCAACTACAGAACCTATGGCCGGTGCGGGTTCATATTTGATAGGCCTGAATTTATTGCTATCCGTACACGCCGACGAACAATAATGGTTGCAGGAAATGTAAAATCGTTGAAATTGTCATCAGCTAGGGCGAGCAACGCTTGTGAATGCTCCTATTAATGTTAAGATAACGCACGCGAGGGTGTCGAATGCGATGACCTTAATCGCATCTGCCTCTATAGACTCGTCTCCTTAACGGCCAATTAAGTTTTTTAGAAACTTCGTACTCATTAGTATATACGAGGTTCTCGTTTATATAATTGGCAATTTATTTGTTTGTCGTGTAAGATCTTAATTTATTAAGGGTTATTTTTAAACGTTCCTTGTTAATGCTATAAAGATTATTAATCAATTTATATGGAGGGCGTACGTAGGTTATGATATTTGAGGTATTTATTGCATTTTATGATATACAATATAAACGTAATCGCTGGGTAAAATGATTAAACGAGAAAGATCTTTATGACAGTTTTATTTAAACCTGCACTATAGCGGCCTATAATATTATGTAAAGTTCATAATATTCTTCGTATGTTGTAATTATTACAGCGGATATAAACCATTTTTTTTTTTTTTTCATATAGTTAATATGTAGGTAGATGTAAATATTTCTCGTGGGACCCGAAGCAACGCATCGGTTCCACGAACTCCGCTGGGACCTCAGCTACGCGTCCTGTCGCTGTCGTCGTATGCATTGTGAAGTCTGGGATACATCACAGTCCTCTGTGGGAATGTCTGTAGGTATATTACGTATATACCAGGAAATAATCTATGCTTCGTTATACTTAGTTTGATCTTCGTGTGACGATACTAAGATTACTCTTTAAAATAATAATAACCAGGTGGACGTTCAAAAGGACCACACAATTATAAGTGGTCACCACTGGCTATAAACTTTGGTACTGTACTGCCCATAAAAATATTAACGAGCCACCAATTTTAGGAACTAAGATGTTATGTCCTTTTTGCCTGTAGTTACACTGGCTGACTCACTTTTCAAGCCAGAACACAAAAACAATAAGTATTGCTGATTGGCGGGAGAATATATGAGTATATAACCAACCCAGGCGGGCTACCAAGTAAAAGTTACTTTCTGTATCGTAAGAATAAACGTAGACAATTTTACAGCGCCTCTTAAAATCATATATTCATTCAAAGCCTTATTAGGCTTTTGGTTAAAGTACAAAACTTTAACTAGATGGACGCAAACCTACTTAAAGTGCTGTACGATTTAATCACCATTTAACATCCATTCATCCACCATAAACTGACTATCATTTTTACATACTACGAATCGATCAATTTCTACTTCATTAAATATCAGTGAACCGATATCGGTTATATACCGGAAGTCCGAACAGTTAAATCACTGTGCTTGCAGAAATAAAAATATAAACTGCTGAAATATTTTTAAGCTAAAGTTGTAGCGCTGTCATAGCACTATTCATAATCTTAAGGGGGAATTCGATAATTGTATTTCTCTTAATAAAAGCGATTGCAATTCACTTATAAAATAAAAAACTTTAAATTAAAAAAAAATGTTACCATAACTTAAATATTTTTAAAGAGAACTAGGATAAATTAAAAAGAGGAATTAAATAGCTAAAGAAATACTTTACATAAATCCAAAACAAGTCCAAAAAAACCTACCACAGGCCTTACGAACCGTCGTCGAAACGCACACAAATTTATTGCGGAACTTTTATGGAAATCGAGCGACACGCGGTCGACTGAAAAACTCCAGAAATACACCGGAGCGATGACAGGGAATTTATGAACCGTTCACGTTGACTAACTGCGAGATGATGTCGCGGTCCTACCACTAGTTCTAACTCAACTCGCTCCGTACTCGAATATAATGAAAGAAAGACACAGATTACAAAAATATTAACAGAACACCGGGTCTGATCATGGTTCATTATCCATACGCTTACATGATAATTTATTTACGTTTACCAATAATTGTTTATACCAAATAACATACTATAAAATAAATTAATAATCGTAATTGCAGTGTAACAATTACTTACGAGGCATAAATTTCGCAGGCGCAACTTTAAATAAAAATACAGTTCAGACACGAACACAAACAGTGCACAATGAACAAAAACAAGTTGTATGTATGTGTTATCACATCACTGTTCAATAATTCGAATGTCGATGCATTAAATTAAATATTATAGAGCGATTTGTAAGCGAATTATCGGCGAGAACCGATAGTTTACCCTCAAGTAATAGAGGTAGTGAGTTCGCGTCTCTGTCGACGGTGATGTACGAGTATTTAATTAGGATTTCCTTTGACGGCCACCGGGGCGTCGCATGCGCAGCATTTACTGGAATTAGTTTAAACGCAATCTAATTATTGCTTGTTTTCTTTTGTATCGCGACACGACGTATGAAATATTTATTTTTATTATTGAAACGGTGGTCGCTGCGCTTAATCGTGCTCGCGATTAACGTTTATGTAACATTAGTGTGTTTCAAACAATTTATCGTATGCTCTCAGTTCTATTACAAGTGAATATTTTCATATTAACTTGTTTTTTAATGTTTACACTGACACTATTAACACTCGTGAAATGAGATGAAAATCCAAAAATGAGACTAATATTATACTATACACATTGCAGCTCTACCTATTTCGTATAAATATCTGGAAATACTGGGTGCATTGGTATGACAATGTTTAATAAAAATCATTAAAATTATTTCAACTAGTGTCAATAGTATACAATACGTAAACCCAGTGAATCGTAATATAGTATAACAGGTAATAAAGACATCTAAAAAAAGGCCAATTTGTGGTAGCTGAACCCTTCAATCTTTTGTTTTGGTGAAAAGTTTAATAATAACTTAAGATGTTACGTGTGTGACGCGGGCACGCAGGCGTGAGAGACTTCACGAATGTCTATAACGTGTCACCATTTCTTGTCATGCTTTTAGAAAAAAACATTTTCTTCAAACTTCAAACGGTATCTCTTGTTCGTTTGACCGAGTCCGCCTGCGTGTTCGAAAAACTTTGTTATAGGTGGTAGGTGAGGTATTTTGTCGCTCACATCGACATGTAAGTACCCGATCGAGGCCGGGACTGACTGCTTGTCTAGAATTTAATATTCTCTCATCTCATGTAAGGCTGTAGTCAGCTACAACTCAATAAGTATCTATACGTTCCACATTTTATTGCGTGTCGCGGCTTATCTTAACGTTTTGAATTATATTATTTCTCTCGATACCGTCACGCTTATTGAGTGAATAGAAGTGTATATTGTAATCGTAAATTAGGTATTTACGTCCTACGGAATCGTGCTACTATACTAATGAAGCGTGTTTTTCTTGTCTTCTGTAAAAAAAAAAAATTGTAATAATTCAAGTTGTAATTCGAAAATCTAAAAAATTAATCTCCAATAACTAACTTAATTTTCTACTAAACACTTGGTTTTTCGATATTTAATAAGGAGTACGATGGAGTCAGGGTAATAAATGACCAGGTGGCAGTATGCTCGGCTGTTTTCTTAGTAGGGAAGGCAATTGATGATGGTTTTTGTTATCTTCTGTTAAAATAATAAATAGCTCGTCACAAGATCACGACTTTTTTGTTTCACCTTTAGGCATCTCGTAAAATCCGTCACATTAAAACCGCAGATATAGGAGAGATTTACGCGCGGGATGTGCGCAGGCGCACCGTCTTACGATCGCTGTCATGTCGGGATTAACTTGGATTAACAGTTTCCTCAGTGTGTTAAATGTAAAATATTACTGTAACAAATTAACGGCGACATTAATTTGGTGACATGGTATTCCTAAACCTATTAAGAAATCCCGACGTAGATAGGTAGGTACTTAAATGAAATTTACGCAATTACGTACAGGATATTTTAACATTCTGAAAGATATGTTGCCGAGATAACTACTAAGTAGTTAAATCACGTAAATCATGAACGTAAATTATGGGTTAAAATTAGACAATAACTACTGAAATTTAATGTAGTTAATTAGTATTTATAACTCACAGATTTGACAGTGAAGGGAAACATGGCGAAAAAACTAGCTTATGTCCGATACAAATACGCTGCATGTGCATCCACCGCCGCATTTGTCGTAATTTAATAAGCCACGAACCGTCTCAAACTGAAAAAGAACTTAGTTCAGCAGCGAGACTTTAGAGTTACAGGTTGCTACTTAAGCGTTTTCCTATTTAATATTGCCAAACGGTTTAACTCGGTGGTAGTACTTTGTGCAGCCCCGTCTGAGTGAGTACCACCTATTTATAATTTGCTCTACCGCTAACAATAATAGTTTCTATTGCTGAGTTTCCATTTAAAAGCCGAGTGGACCAGTAATGGACGCACAAGGGTTGTAATATATTACATTCAATCGCTGGCGGCACATTAACGGTGTAACGAGAGGATTATATTTCTTGCAGTAACAGTTTCTAAGGGCGTTGGTGATCATTTACAATCAGGTGGACGTTACCTCATGTAATAAATACTTGAAAAAGAGGCGTCATATTAAGTTAATTTAAGGCATCGCCCTAATGATTAATTTCAAATGCTTCTCTAATAAGTTTTTCAGCAAATATAATTTGAAATCAATGGTTTCGTCAAAGAATATTGAACCATAAAGAAAATAAGCGAAGCTGGTCGTGGCACGATTCATAGTAAATGTCGTCGTCAATAAGTTTTATCGAACAACACTAAATAGTCATCAATCGGCAATAAATAAACAATTGTCGCCTCACGGCCTGCGCGGGCGCAACAACCGAACAAGCGGTTAGAGATAAGCCGGCTCGTTCGTTACGGTTTACGGTGTAACCGAGTTAAGTACCACTGTCGAGATAACCGCCCGCTACCGATCGGTGTGAACTAGTATCGTTGATTAGGTTTAACTGTTTACTGGTTTCATCTGGTTATTTATAATCTATATAACGATCCATTACCTTTTTTGGATAGATAATGAAAACGTGAGCCTCGGACAGAAACATTTGATTGCTAGTGGTCTCTCGGAAGTGGTAGAGTCGGGAAATATCTTTAACCAAACGTCAGATTCACAATACTTAAAAGTTGACATATCTTTTAACCGTTTAATTGACTAACTATTAGGATAGCTTCGTGTATATAGGATTTTTTGTTAATAATTTTGTTCTACAGTAGTTATTTAATGTTGGTTTTTCTAAACATTATGCTACGATAAAGTACAGCAGCGGTATGAATGGCTATACCTAATAGTATTTATTAGTTTATGTAGGTAATAGATTTTTTGAATGTTTATACCTATATAATCGATACATACGTCTCTATGGTACTGTTTTATGGCTCAGGTAAACCTTTTCTCTTGAAATATCTTCTAATGAAATATATCCTATTTTGATAATATTTTACTTATAGCTACTCACAATTGCAATTAAGATATTTATTCTTTGAAAACCTGTCACATGGAAGATCGGTCAAATATGGCATTAATCAAGACATAATTGAAAAAAGTCTCTTAATAAGCATAATATTTTGAAAGAAAACGAATGCGGAGATAATTATAAATCGGTGCGTTTCAAACGGCCTAACTCAATATAGGAATAGGAATTAGTGTAATTTGGAACACGTGTAGACGCACGCAGATGGGCGGTGTTAGGGCGGCGGCGCCACCGCGCGGCCGGATATCGTAGGGAAAATATTCTAATTCATTTTAAAAAAAAGCATTTGATATGCAGCTATTGTTCAAATAATATACTTTAAATAATTAAAAGTAGTTTCTTACACCTGTTCCAGGTGACTTTTAGAGAAAATTATAGAGTATAGAGATGCTATAAAATCTGCTATCGGAATGAAAAACAGACCAACCGTAAATATCGACCATAAATATATTTAACAATAACTACTTTGTTATCAGAAAACAGCTCCTTACAAAGTCAATAGCAACATCTTCGAGTTCTGATATGTTTCAAGTAGGTGCGAGTAGTAGGCGTTTAATTATACGTCCTTCTAAAAGCAAGGAGTCGTTTCCGAGGTGCATACATTCAATTAAACGTTACTCTTTATTTTTTGTTCGTGTGCTTTATAACTATATCGACTCGCATTGTTCCATTTAAATTTGTTTCGTTTAAATGCACAAAGGCCCGCTAATAATGCGAGCAAAAAAATACACGAAACAAAGACGTGTATCTTTTATCTGGAATCTTTATAATAATTACACGAGACAGGACGACTCAATCGACGCATACCTTAACGAATACGAAAATGCATCGAAGTATATCCTTTCAGATAATTTCGATCCCAAATGCAAGGTAATAGAGCCCAACATCGCATAGCTATAATCAGAGGTTAAATTGCGTTGTCCATTATACGCCTGAATCCAATTACTATATGGCACACCGAAATATCTTTGCATTGCAAGAAAAATAATTATCGAAAAAAAAATACTTGTCGCGCAACCCTAATATGTGCGTCAAATATAAATTAACGTAAAACCATATATAACAGCTATGTTATAAGGTTGAGATTTTATTACGAAAGAGAATTGGACGTGCGCCCTTTGTATTCCGGACATTTCAGACGAGTAGGCGGAGCGTTATCCCTTCTCCAGCCAGAAAGGGTGGTGCGTCGTCAGTCGCTCGCCGACGGTGGGGGAAGACAGATGTTCGTCCGAACCCATCTTTCATACTACACGATAGCAAATTCAATACACCATAAATATCATCGCGTACTCCTTTTACAACGTGCTCTGTCATTCTGTTGGTACAGGCGTCCGTTGATGAAATTCAATAAATTTTTTTGGCTAGTTCAGTAAGTCAGTGACATATATACAAACTGTTTAGGTTTATTAATAATTGTCGCACGCTGTGTATCGGTACATCGCTCGTAAATTAGTCGTCTCTTAAAAGCCGTTATGTTAAATAGACGTGATTTTAATAGTTCGAGATGGTTGAACGTTTTAACGACCGTCGCGACACTAAACTATGAACGCTGTGACGTGTTTGTACAATTATATGGATTGGACGGTGATTAAATTAATCCGAACGGACGTTTCTAATCGGATATCTGTTTTATTATCGTAATGTTATCAGTGTTTCGTGCTCTACATTCGTCTATAAAACGTGTCTGATATAAACAAACACTGTATAATTTGTTTATTTGTCCATGAAATAGTTGCCTTGCGATAGGAGTAACTATTAATCCGTTTTATTGTTGAAACGTTTCGCGTCTACATATAGGAAATCAAACTAATGACTAAACTGGATAGTTGCGTATTAGTGCCGGGGAATGGTCAGTTTAAGACAGGGAACAAATAAGATACATCAGAACCTTACTGTTTTCCGTAGAGATTCGTTACTCAGATGAATAACATACCCATAAAATTACTAAAAGGAAAACAATATTAAAATGTATTTAATATGATCGAAACTTATTAAATAATAAGATATTTAAATGCCGTTCGATTCGAGAAATCCTCATACGATTTTGTTATGATTTTTCTTTAAAAAGTTTATTTTAAAACTTTATGTTACAATTTAGAGAGCCCGTTAGCCTAACACAGAGAGTAGTTTTTTTCACAATTGTCTAAATAATTTCTCAGAGATTACGATGACTAGTGGACACATTGAGCCGTGGACGGAACAAACAAACAATTTCACTACCGTTTTTATCGTATTAGTATTATCTAAAACAAGTTTTTTTGTAACATTATTATAATAACAAAGGTCTCAGCCAACACCGTGAAGATAGCGTACCCTATCTAGAGAATACATTAATTTAAAGGGTAGGCTTCAGGGGCGGTGGCGGACATCCGGCGGAAATGGGCGGGCCTATGCCGCCGCCATTTTGAAGACGCGCATGCGCGCCGACGGCTATCAGTTTAATGAATGGGAAATATAATATGGAAGGATTTCTAGAGGAAAATACATATTTATTAAAGTGAGAAATATCGAGATTAATAAAAACAATGATATTAACTGGTTATGGTTTCGTTGATAGAATATAAATGAAAGCATCGAACAAATAATTTAATCAGATAGGTATAATTTTTTTATTTAGGAATTTTCTAGGAGTTACGAGATTGAAATTGAATAATCGGATATAAATTGGTGTTGTTTGTGTTGGACTATACGAAAATACTGATCGACTGATACCTATTTAGGTATATATTATTTTTTATATGGAGTCGTTAAATATAGGCATCGGATCCCTCTGGTTAATAAAAGATTAATAAAGTAAATAATCTTATATTTGTTGAAACTTTTCTAATTTGACTAGATTCATAAACAACACAGTCTAATTCGGGAGGCATTCTCACAGCATCCAGGTACCAGGGTATCATGAATCGCGAGGACGTCCCGTAAATCAAGCGAGCTGGAGCCATCCATCACGTAGTGCCGCGCCATCAATCCTTACCGAAATAGGCATTCCCTTAGCGACCATCGGGCGAACGTTTAAGTTTGTTGTGGAATGGGTGGAAAATATATAAATATATGTACATCTACCTACGTTGGTATCTCTTTGAGGACGTTCCCGTTCGAAAATAAATTTTAAGACGGTTTAAAAAAATTATTCTACACTAGAATGTTGGTTTTTCTAAACATTGTGCTAAGAAAAAGTACATCAACGATATAAATGGCTATAATAGTATTTATTAGCCCGACTTTCCATGGTTATTTTATGTAATATGAAAACTAATATAATAAAATCAATCTGATGTAATTTCTCCCAGTCTTTGTGACGGAAGGTGTCGGTTCATTCAATATTTATCAATAGTAATGTAGAGATAGAAGGGCGATATTTTTATATTAAGAACCTAATTCTTAAGCTCCCTATGTAATATATTTAACAAATATTTATTTATCTATTTAAATAGTTACACCATCAACTTATCAATAAACCCTCAAAATTAACAATTGATATAGGTAACAATCAAAGTGATACGTCTTTATAGGTGTAACCAACATTTAAATATAATGAGATAAATATTTTTACTAAAAATTACTTACAGACTGCTATACATTTTCCATTTAAAACAATAACTAAAGGCAGATATCTAAAATCCACGTCTGAAGGAGTACAATAGCCGAATAAATGTAATGCAAGTAAACCTTAGAACGACTAGTTAAACGGGAGAACGAATAATCTTACTGGTGAAAGGACTTTGAGTAAGTCGTTTGAATAGATAGCACCTACTGAGTTAAATGTAAACAAAAAAAAATGTCTTTATTCGTCTTAATAATTTTTAACTCGATACTTTCAGCTACAATTTAGTCATGGTTAGGCTGTCTATTTATGTCACATAATTGTATATCGCTATGTCATTTTTGAAGGGTGAGCATTTTGAATATACTTACAAGCACAAGTGGTATAACGAACCCTTAGTTTCCATAAATTTCCAATAAGAATGAGGAATTCTCACACTGTTTAAGCGGACCACCTATAGACAGATCGCTCTATTGCACGTCTGCGTTCCAAAAATATTATATGTTATTTTGTTCTACAGTAACATAATCGCTGATTGATTATAATTCTTTGAACATTACGTGTTACGCTCGTGGTTTGAATACTAAATTGTTTAGAGATCATTTTAAACCGAAATATTTATTTTGAATCACTAATGTCATACAATTTATTACTTTGGTATATTTTATATGACAACTTCTTTAACGATAGTCGTGGTCGGTTTGGGTAGATTTTATTTAACCTACCTTAGAATAGCCTACTTTTCATTTCAATGTGAAGGAATTCCAAAAGAGCAAAGTCGTACTCAAAAGTTGTTTTGAGGCAAAATTAGATGAAGGTTTGAAGCTTAGGTATTCTAGTACATACATGTAGTGAAATTACATGTCATAAATACCATCTGTCAAATGTTTCTAGAAGTCACTTTCCTTCTTCACGAGATAAAATTAAAGCCCAAATTAGTAAAAAATGTGTTTGTTGTTCTGCTGATTATAGAAATAGTGGTCAAAATTTGACCATAATCATTATTAGAGAGTCAATATAAGAAATTTTAAAATAATGTTTTAGGTTTATTTTTTATTTTTGTAATAACAATTAATTTTGATAGTAGTGACTAAACAAATATATATATATCTATAATATATATTTAAAAAAAAAATACTGAACTGGTTTGTATGTTTTTATTATATTTATATAATCTACGTTGATATCTCTGGTATAATTGAGGTAGTTATATTTTACCTACCTGATATCTGATTACAGTTGTAGGTATGGATTTTAGAATCTACTAAATATAGGTAGAAGTGGTCACACGGATGTCGTTTAAACATTTACTTTGCTAATAAAGGGTTTAATGATTCTTTTTGTCGATTAACAACATTTTCGATGACATTTACCTTCCTCGACATAATTACAGACTAGCAAACATGTCAACATTATTTATAGCGCGCATCGATGTAAAGCAGCAATGTAAAAAATTAAAAAGGAATGCAATGTTAACTATTACAGTTTATAAAAACGAAGTTTTTAAAATAATTTGCGAATTAAATTAAGGCATTAATAATAAATTCTTAAAATAATTGTATGTGTTTAAATATTTCGTATTTAATTCTCAGAATTCCATCGAATAGGCTTTAATACAGCACAGACGAGGCGGCGCATCCGCTCGAATCTAAATATGGATAAAACATGCGACAAATTACAAATAGCGACTCATCAGATATTAAAAATTATGACATGGCGTGCCAACTTCCAGTTAAATTAGCCGTTATAATTAAAGACATAAAAAAAAGCTTCCGAGGAGATGTAGCCGTTAATGGCATCAAGCTCGTTGGGCTACCGAATTAACGAGTATCGTTCTAAACCGATCATGTAATTACGATCACCTCGACCTTAACGCGCCGAATACCTATCCGAGCGAGGCGGGGCCTGTCGCAGATCAATACTGAGCCGGTGCGAGCTACGCGAACGCCTCGGTGGAGAGATATCGCCGTCCCGTTCGCGTGAAGGCGTTCCGTCGCAAGCGCGAGAGAGAAGCGACGCCCTCCGCTCATTCGCTAGCACACATCCCCATGGGCGTACACCGTCTTTCATCGTGCGATGACTCGACATGGCTCAGTCTTAGAACGTCTGCGTTCCGTGCGCGTGCGTGCACCGCCCGCCGGACAATGCGAACCGGGTGAAGGCACACATCCACCATGCTAGTGCCACCTGAGATGATGGCGGCTCAATCGAAACTAGTCTACCAGATGAATAAGTACTACAACGAGCGCGTTGCGAACCGCAAGGCGCAAATCGCCAAGACCATCCATGAAGTCTGCAGGATAGTGCAGGATGTCTTAAAGGAAGTCGAACTGCAGGAGCCGAGATTTATATCCTCCCTGACTGACTACAATGGCCGATTCGATGGTCTCGAGGTGGTCTCGCCTCACGAATTCGAGATCATTATCTACCTGAATCAGATGGGAGTTTTGAATTTCGTCGACGATGGCTCTCTGCCCGGCTGTGCTGTGCTTAAGCTCAGCGATGGCAGGAAGCGCTCCATGTCCCTGTGGGTTGAGTTTATCACCGCTTCGGGATATTTGTCGGCGCGTAAGATTAGGTCAAGGTTCCAGACTTTGGTCGCTCAGGCTTGCGATAAGTGCTCCTATCGTGATTGTGTGAAGATGATCGCGGAGACCACGGAAGTGAAACTCCGTATTCGAGAAAGATACATAGTGCAGATAACACCGGCTTTCAAATGTGCAGGTCTATGGCCCAGGTCGGCAGCGCACTGGCCTCTGCCGACGATACCGTGGCCGCATCCGAATATAGTGGCCGAAGTTAAAACAGAGGGCTTCGACCTACTATCGAAAGAGTGTCTTACTTTACAAGGCAAGAACTCAGCGATGGAAGGCGATGCGTGGGTTTTGAGTTTCTTCGAAGCCGAGAACCGTCTTCTTCAGGGCGGCTGTCGTCGAAAATGCTTAAGTATATTGAAAACTATCAGGGATAGACATCTGGATCTGCCCGGGAACCCGGTCACGTGCTACCACATGAAGACGCTCCTGCTGTACGAGTGTGAGAAACACCCGCGAGAACACGAGTGGGACGAGGCCGCTATCGGGGACCGGATAAACGGGATCTTCCTTCAGCTGATATCTTCGCTGCAGTGCCGGAGGTGTCCGCACTACTTCCTTCCTCACGTCGACTTGTTCAAAGGGAAGTCTCCTACCGCTATGGAGAACGCCGCGAAGCAAGTGTGGCGGTTGACGAGAGAGATGCTCACGAATTCAAGGGCCTTCGAAAAGCTGTGAACTGTTGTATAGTATTCCCTATGCTGATAGTGAGTGAGTGAACTAGTGATGTACCGCTAATAGTCTCGAGTCATTTTAGTTATTTAATCGGATTAGATGTGCGTTAGTTTATAATACGGTGATAGGTCGATACAGTGACTACGTACGCGAGGTTAGTTCGAGCTATCGAATGTTCCGTGAGGATCGAACAAACTGTAAGTAGACGTGATACTAATAATTATTAGGTCGTTTCAAATATTATTTGTGATATAATGTAAATAGCTTAATTGTTGTACAATTTTAGTAATATTTATTTAGATGAAAAAAAAAACGAAATTTCGTGTATTTATTTGACTGAGAACTTTTAAAGTAGGTGTATAATCTATATTATAATAAATATTTGGAAAATTATACAAAATCTTTTCATTCCACTTCTATAAATGTACTGTAGTCGTAGCAGTATAACCCGTAGTTCTATTCTATGCAGTTTGAGTTCAAGAGAGATTGGCTTATTAGTACAAAGTAAATAACCAATTTGGTTTTGGTTCTTACAAAATAACGATCGTAAACTAACTCTATTCGCTGTAAGAACATTATAGTCACACTGTTTCTAAGATCTATATTACTCAAATCCAATCTCAATGGTAACTGCTTTTAAAACAGATCGACTACCATTTGACTTATTGCAAATTTATGTGTACACACTTTGGTACCGCTACCCATGGGTACCGTCAAAACAACTATCAACACAACCACAACTCTGACTATCAAAAATTGCAGTTTAAGAGATTTTACAATAGCAATAATTCCTAATATCTTGAGATTGTGTGAAAGACGATATGGTTAGAAAGAATGTTACTTGTGAGATGACGTCCGACAGAGAAGTATGGAAGAAGAAGACATGCTGCGCTGATCCCAAGTAAAATTGGGATAAGGGCAGGAGGATGACATATCCTAAGCAATTGCACGTGGGATAAGAAAAAGAGACCGTCGGCGTCGCAGGCACATTGGATATCACAGAACATTAGTACATGGGTATATGTATGACTTCACGTTATTCGCGTCATGAACTTATTAAGTTGGTAATGTTACAGTGTGGATGCTGCATTAAAAAAAATGCAGAGGTTTGTTGGCTGCTCGACTAACGGAAGCCTGTCTTGGGAATAATTTCGTTCGTGACTTATGGTGACACCATATGGATAGTTGATGAGCTGTCGAGCGCATTATGAATATTTAGTTGTTTATACGAAGCTACAGGTTGCAGTGGAACGACTCTATTCTCCTAGAAAACACATTGGATATATGTACATACATCATATATATAAACTAAATTAATCTTAAAATAGAACTAGAAACGAAGTTACTACGGATGCGTAATAAAACAGAGCCGGCGACACCGAATAGAAAAAGAGGCCTCGTGTATCTTCATAATATATTATTATTTCATTACAGTCGACGCGTTGGAGACTATTATATTGCTATAAATTAAAAATACCTTTAATTTAATAATAAAATATAAATATATGTATAATTGTATATGTATGTAATACAGGTTGCGTGATAGGGCTGCATCCTAACGGTTGGGATCGCGATCTTATAAACGAATGAGAAGAGAGTCTGAATGCTTTCTTCAACAATCGAGTGCGTTTAATTCTTTTGAAGGATCACAATTTTATTAAATATAGTTGTTATTTTTTTTGTATAGTAAATATTTAAGATATTAGTGTATATAGATAAATCTATACGGTAACTTATTATTCAGTAAAATCATATTAGTGTCTTGTTGCCTGTAATTTTGATCTACATACAAATTACAAATAAACATACAAATTAACCAAAGAATTCAAACTTATTAGGTAACTTAACTTATTAAGAAAAGTGGCAATAAGTTTACTCTCAAAGTTCTTTCATGTAGTCCCGAGCACAACGTAAATAAGCTTGAAAATATTTTATGTGTAAGATTTTTGAGTAAACAGCAACAAATGTTCATGTTATTTAACTTAAATAAAAGTTCTTAATTTAAAATTACATATATTTTGTACTCATTAAGTTAAAGGTGAAATGTAGCTATAAAAACTATATTTATAGTTCTATTTTACAGATATATAAAACAGGCAGTAAAATGTTTATGTACGAGTAGGTATTGAATTCCATCGTAAATATTACGATGATTAATTTATACACTAGTTAAACTAGAAATAATTGTTGTAATGAAATAATGAAGGGTACATCCTTCATTATTTCATTACAACAATTATTTCTATACATTTATTTATGTATGTTGCACTCAAAAGCGCATGAAATTTAAGGAGGACGCTTTAATTATAAGAGAACTTTGCACCCCGACATCATTCATTCATTCATTCATCATCAGTAATGTAAGATTTTTTCTAGCTCGCGAGCACACATGCGTGTTTACACAGTATAGGTATATGTACATACATATTTATACCTACGTACCTACATACATATTTATAGCTCAGTCCTCTGCAACGAAGCGACTCGGGTCGTAAGTTTAGTATAAAATCACAAAATATTTAATGTAAAAACATCTAGACACATTAATTAAATTAAAATTTAGATAGACATATATTAACTAACTTCAACGCGCATAAAGTTGTGTCAAGTTTGACATAATATATACCACTAGCTGTGCCCGCGACTTCGTTCGCGTAGTTGTCGGAAACACTATCATGATTATCGTTTGATTGCTCACGTTGGTTTTTGTTATTATAATCGTCAATAAGATTTAATAATATGTTTTACAGTACTTTAGCGTAGATTATATTTTTAGTTTTATTTTCTTGTGGTAGAAGAACATACTGATTTTGCCCGCAACCCGATCTTGACAACGCGACATATAGTTGGCCGTGTGAAAAGCAGTCTTGACGTAAATCGATTCCTACGTGTTTAAATGTTTGGCCCTATGATTTATTAATGGTTACGGCAAAAGATAACTTAATGGGAAATTGAATTCTTTTAAAATTAAAAGGTAAATCATTTGGAATCATTGGGATGCGAGGTATAAGCACTGTTTGACCAACTGCCGGACCAGTCAAAACTGTTGCAACGATCACGTTATTGCGAAGGAATTTTACTTAAAGGCGGGTCCCGTTACATAAATTTGGTGGTTTAAGATTTCTGAGTAAAATTATCGCAGCACCTATTTTTAACTTCAGGGAATGTGGTGGAAGGCCGCTCGGGTTTAAAGAATTGAGAAACTCTTGTGGGTAATGGACAGCATCTTCTTGATCCATTACATTATCAATAGATGGGTAGGTAGTTATATCGCCTGGAAGTTTGGTTAAAATTAGGTCGTTAATTTCGTCAACGCTACTATTTCTCGCCGCCAATATTGCCCTTTGACACATCCATTGGTAATCTTTATTTTCTATTTCGACGATATTAGGGTAAACTTTTGATATTAAATCCTCTATGCTAGTCACTTTTTCTCCTAAATCGCGATCAATTTCAATTTTATTTTCAGAATGAGGTACTTTTCCATCTCCTATTAAAAGTAACTTTGAAGGAAAATTTGTACTTCCTCCCCCCAAATGTGCTCTCATATTCGTAGATAGTTTTAAGGTATGGACAAATTTCCATAACGGTGAACTTTTAAGGCAAGACCTTACAATGTGTGCTCTAGTTCCTCTTAAAATTACCGGTAAAGTTTGTCTAAATAAATTACCAACATCTGTGTTTTTATTGCTTATTGTTATACGGTCAATTATGACAACCCTTTTCTTAAACATAAAAGAAATATTGTACAATAGTGTACGATTGCGAATATTTTTTTTTTTAACAATTCGATGCAGGTGTATCGACATCTGGATGTAAGACAAAAGAAAAAGTCAATTGTAAATAAATAAATCACAAACAAAATTCATACTCTGCCAAAACAAACAAAACGTTCAACAGGAAATGTAATAGTAAATCTGAATGACTTTTCTTTGTCTTGGATTAGGAGAAAAGTTCTTGAATTGTAATACCTGACGGTAGACACGTTTGCTTAAACACTCAATTTTGATTCCAATTTTCTGTCATTATATAGGACCACTATGTACGTATAGGGTTTAAAAAAACATCAAGAAGAAGTGTATTTATCGATAGACCAGATTTACAAATTTGGAGTATATCATATATTTACAAACCTACCTTGGCTGACACCGCCTCCAAAAATAACAATAATTTTAACTATAATATATTATCGTAATAACTTTGCTGACTTTTAAATAGTCTAAATATTTTTAATTTCATTTTACATAGTATAAATCTAAAAAATATTGTGATCATTGTTTGTTATTCATAGGTTTGTGTTAAGTTAGATTTAAAGTGGGTAGGTACATACTTATCTCCTTGCGTGGAAACACAGAACGTACCTACATATTGGTAAGTAGAATAAGTTACTTGATTATTAAGTTGTAGAATAATAAGCAATTATTTTTTACTTTTTAGAGCATATTATTTTTTTTCTCTTTTGAAGTCGGTTTTTTTTTTTTTGTAAAAATTTTTGTTTCTAAAAGATTCGGCCGAGTATCGCTAACGTGCTCCTTAGAATTGTTCCGTTCCCTTCCGTACCGTTACTTTGTCATGGATCCTATGCTCAGAACCTTACCAAACTTTCACCATAGTACCCTTGAAGTATATCCTTTATAATAAAAAAAGAATCATTAAAATTGGTTGGCACAATTTTGAGTTATTCACCTATTTATCGCGCACATACATAATGCACATTTAAGACTTATATCGTTTTCATAAGGATACCATCATCGTAACAGGATAAAATTAAAATGGGGCCCCACGGGAAGCACTACCTTTCAAACAAAAAAAATTTATCAAAATCCAGTGAAAAGTTATGAGGTAACCGACATATAAAAAAAAAAATACAGACGAATTGATAACCTCCTCCTTTTTGAAGTCGGTTGAAAACAAACAATATTAACTTAAACGTAATAAGATAAACAAACCGAACAATAAGAAGTTTAGATTGTTTCTCCTTTGGTGTTATTATTTCATAAGGTGATTATAGTACAACCGTGTTGAATATGCTTGAACGTAATAGAAATTACTTGAAATATTGAACTACTTACTAATTTATTTGTGTAGTCATTTTAAACGATATTCACCTATTTGCTTATTTGCATAATTTATTTTCTCTGTGATGATTAATCTGCATCGGTGAAAGTATCGCTCGCCATTTTGAACTTTTTTACGTGTGTAATGTAATTTTTATACCTTATTTATACCGTGAAACGTTTGAATTGTTTATTTGCAAAGTACGAAGGATCATGTTCATTGAAATTTTATCTTATACCGTAAGTTAAAACTACAGCAGATTATGATTTAAATGTAATCGATTTTAAACGATAAAAAATAATGAGCAAATAAGCTGATAACAAAACCTAATTTTGATAAATAATTTAACTATTAAGAATGTTAATTTTTTTAAGTCGTTATGTGCATTGCTACTTCGCAGAACTACACCCGCGGGTGAGAGTGGCGAGCGCGGCGGCGGGGCTGACCCGCCTCCCCCTCAGCCGCCGCCGCGCCCCGCCTGCTAGCACACTCTTAACAAATAGACATATAGTGTCACGGACTTTTTTTTTATTATTAAAAGAGGAATATATCTTTCATACACATTTTTTGAGTAACTTAAAACGTTTATGCTGCGCACGCATCGAAAGTCCATAAATGTGAATAATTTTCCCCGTTTTTGCAACATTTCTCACTGTCGCTGCGCTCCTATTGGTCGCAGCGTAATGTTATATAGCCTAAAGCCTTCCTCTATAAATGGACTATTCAACAAAAAAAGAATTTTTCAAATCGGACCAGTAGTTCCTGAGATTAGCGCGTTTAAACAAACAAACAAACAAACTCTTCCGCTTTATATATTAGTATAGATTATGTATGCAAGACACGAGTTATCACTTATAATAAATATAACTTTATTTTAAACTCCGGTAGCCGCAGACTGTATATTAAATGTACCTACATGTTTCTTCGAGCTACCGTACACGCAGTTAGTATTGCTAAAATATTACGCACGTTGTTCAAACTTATTACATAAATACGGTTTGTGGATATGTAAAATATTAATATTTAAAACGAATGAATCTATATTTGTCATTTTTAATACATATTAATTCGAATTGATTGAATTCGCACGAAACACCATAATATACCTACTGAGTAAAGAATAATATAAATCCATACATATTTATTGGAAAGTAATATTGTTAACACATATAGCCCTATTCAAATTTATGATATAAAAAATAGCTTAAATGATTTGTTAGGTATATATTGTTATTTATATTGGTTTTCCAGGTGGAACCTTTACTCATAAACGTGGTCATCTCGGCACTGCTATTGGGACATTATTGTAATTATCTCAAATTCCTTTATTCAACATAGAAGCATTACACTTACTTATTGATTCCATTGTGTTATATTTATTATTACAATTTTTAACAGGCCATTGGGTTACATTATGGTATATGGTCACCACTGCCCATAGACTTTGGCGCTGTAATAAATATTAAGCATTCCTCACATCGCCAATGCGCCTCCAACCTTGGGAATGATGTTATGTCCCTTGAGCCTGTAGTTACTGTAGCACTCACTTATTGGTAGACGAACTAATAGAACTGAATATAATCATTGAAAAGTATGTGTCCTACGCCAACAGACATCACGAAATTTATAAAAAAATATATAATTTAATTGAGAACCTAACATGTAAATCTGAGTAAACCCACACATAGGTACAGCGACCCGTCTCAAGGATTCAGTGATTCAAAAAATAAATAAAGGACATTTAAATGAAACAAGCGCGTTCCAAATACGCGATACAATTAAAGACGTCCGCATAAAGCGTACAGTGCACCTGAACATGGGCTACAGGTGGCCTCAATTTCTAAAGCAGTAAGGTCGAAAGTTCGAGGCGAACATCAGCAGTTGTGTGACGGTATGTCCGGCGCGGTCGAGCCGTCGCTACATAGCCGCCTACACGCCTTGTTTTAAACTTTTGTCCTAAAATTTATGAACACTTGAAGCGAAAACGTTATAGGTTCCGATATTATTCAATATATTTATACGAATACGTGGACAATGTCACTGAATGGCGTCTCGTGGCATGTCGTATAAACAAAATACCACAATTTTCATCTCTACGAAAATATTTTGTTTATACTTTCATCGGATATATACGACCACGAAAGCATTATACGACATTATTTTTAATATCAAAAGGCAGCTATTAATGATTATTGTGAACAATTATTGCGTTTAGACTCTGTCAGTATACTATACGTTCGCATCCAAAGTTAGGAACGATTTAAATGTACTTATTAGTATGAAGGGATGCATTCGTTTAGGTTATGTGATACGGTAGAATCATGCAGACATCAGGATCATTTCTAAGGTATATTATATCTATATTATTATACATACAATTCATTTAAATTAAAATCAACCGTTAGTCGCAGATGATTCCGAAGTTTATTACTGTCGTAGTAGGTAGGTGCTTATAATTTGCAGGTTAGGTTACCTTATGACAATTTGTTCGCCGCAAAATTTGGCTTAAATTTGTATATTCCAATTTACAACAGAGAGATATTATTATTGAAGTAACCTTTTGATTTGGGTTCTATTTTGGCTGCACAGGAGATATATCGAACAAATATTTGCACAAATACGCCCATAATCCGATGAGGCAGAAATGCAACTCGACCATAAGAAAATGAGACGAAGGGCTTTATTTGCTTTCCGAGACAAGGGGATAATTGTAGCTACTTTCTACTATCGGACTGCTGATGAGAAAGTTCTAACAGAAAAACATACTAATTTTATATTGACCTGATCTGGGATTTTGTTTGCACTTTTATAGGATAGACTCTAGGCGACTAGACCGACGAGACAGACAGATGATATTATTAGCCTACTACTATAAATATATACAAATGTATCAACGATTTGACACATTTAAGACAGGTAAAGCAAGTGTGTGACGGAAAATTTCACTTTTTAATGACTCCAACTGATAACAGACACAAAGACACACTCTTTAGTATCTCCCGCGTAGGTGACGAAACTTAATTAATGTTAATTTTAAATTATTTTATCAAAAACGAAATACCCGATACATGCATAGCGCCAGTAAATGAATATTGATGTGAATTTCGATATTTTATGATAGCTAACTAAGACAAGGTCAGAAAAAATAAACGCGGCACGAAATATATCTAAAAGAAATTATACAATATTAAGTCCTTTGTTTTCAGTTGTCGGTATAATTTTATGTGGAACGTGTGACGTAGATAACAGCCAATAGTATACTACACTAAACCCTGCCTCTGAGACTCGCCGATAATATTGTTAATTTATGTAAGAGATTTAACGAGCTTAATTATCTTTTAAAAAAAGTAATAATAAGATTTTTTTACTTTATATTATATGCGATAAAATTAAATATCAAATATCTTGTTAAAGCGTTTTAACGACCGCAAATCTCGTACCGAATACAGTAAACTACAACAAACGAGACGGCCGACGTTACACTACTAAAATAAAGATAACACGGGCCACAAACAATGCGATAATAACCGGAGAACCTTTAAAATACACCCAATAATACTGATAGCCGAGATATAAGAAATTACATATAAATAAAACGAGCCGATGTAGATAGCGAAGTGTCCCACATACCATAACGGGAGGCGGCGAAACTAGAATTTAATTTTATGTTTATAGAACCGCTTGCTGATATTTAAAGAACTTTACAGATAAGAAAGGTGATTATCCAGAATATTAAGATAATCGATTACTCTGTTTTGAAGATCAAGATTGATCAATAAACATCATATCGAGACAACTATATCAGAAGGAGCTGTTTTCTTTACCGGCGACTTTATAACGTAGAGCTCCAGGATATAATATAAGAGAATACCTCAATTCTGAAAGTATATTGATTCTCGGGACAGTATTGCTACGAGCTGCCAGACAAGTTACCGAGATTTGTGAACAAAAACACGCAGATAATAATTTCAAAAATAGTAAAAGACATTCTCACTAATAAACATACAATATATGCCCCGACACGAAAAGGTTCTCTATTATTATACGTATCTAGATTGATCACTTAATCTTGATGTTTTACGTTACTCTTGCAAAGCCCATTGCTGGACAAAGAACACATCCTCTGTTGAATAGACGATCATACATTGTTTTTTAATGTTTATATTGTTCGCTAATTCAATTTAAGTTATAATATCTCTTTAGCAAGTTGTTTAAAGAAGTTAAAAACATAATATTATCAAAATTGAAAACATATTTTTTGTATAGAGTTTTAGTGTATATTTTCAAATTGATTGAATTTTAAGTATTTGTGTGTATAATTATTATCGATGTTTTATATATATATATATAGTATGTTTATTTATAGAGATAGTATGTTTGGTGTTTGACGCAGGATTTTATAATTTTTTTAATAATATTTTATATGTATAACTATTTAATTGTAATGAATTAACCTATGAATTTAATTGGTGGAAATAAATCACTACTGAGTTACTTCATTGCCGTAGAACATTTCAAATCGGTAGTAAGTTTAAATTTATTTTAATATTGTTGAAAATAAAAATTGCTTGTAACAATCTACTGAATAAAAAATATTTTTTGATTATTAAATTTGATGTCATGATTGTTTATTTTACTTTATAATACGTATATTAAATCCCATAATAATAAATTTGATACTGTATTTTGAAATGTTCGAATTTGTATTCGAGTTCTAATTTTTAAGTGAAAAAATATATTCCACGCCATCCATTTGACCCAATTCCTTTCATCGTCAAATTTATAGTATTTTTTGTTCACAATATTAACTATATCAATAATATAATGGGCGGACGTGCGGCTGAGATATTGAATGGTACACAAATTATTGTAATAATGAGGAGGCGAGACGGGGCGTGGGGCCCGTCACAACACCGACAAAAAATATAGAGCACAAAAAAGTCAGAATAGTATTGACACTGTCCTTTTTAAATGATACTTTTGTAAATATTGTTTGTACATACAAACATATTTTCATGCATCTTTATTAATGAATTCGTTTTATATCTTAATTCAGTCTTTTATGTCGTAAAATCAAAGAAATAAATAAACAGTCGCTATTTGGAAGTCAACGTACTAATATTTAGTGCAACCTTTTTGCAGTTGAGCTGGGGGACATAATAACTACATATATAGAGTGAAATATTCTTACTTTTATATATTACTAACAAAACCCAGACGATGTGTATACTGTGTGACTGAACGGTATCGAACTTGAAATGCTGCAGCACTATTTAGCGGCGACATACAATTAAATGGACTGCGTTAAATCATCTCGATAAGAATCGAGAGTGATCTCAAATAGTTAGCACACACATATATATAAACCTTCTTCCGAGTAATCGATGAAGTGACGTTAAATTCTTTTAATGACGCATATATCAAAATATATTTTTAACAAACGACTTTCTAACCACAAATACGACATTGATATATTAAATATATTTGGAAACGGACTGTATTTATAATTATAAATTTATAATTATAAATACAGACAGAAATTCGTGTTTTTTGTAGTTATTGTTACCTGCTTGAATTTAGTTTATGTGTATTTTAACTACAACGTTAGTAAGCGGAAAGTTAATTTTAATTGTTAATTGGGTGGAAAACTACGAAATTAATCTTCTATTTGATATAATTTATATCACAGTTGTTATACAAGATTGAGATTGTGGGCGTACAATTATAACTTTATTTTTAAATTGAAAATATGATTTTGTTTGAGTCATAGGTAATTGTTTATTTAATTCTATTTATTACAAGTAGAAGTAAGAAGTACGAAATCTCGGTTGTGATGATTTACCTATTTTTATTTTTATCTATGTGTTATTTACATCATGTTCTAAGCACGCTTGATATTATGATAATACGCACTATATGGTATATATCCGGAGGATGGAACACTAAGACTCCGTCTGTCTGTTACAGAGGATGTAAAATGCTGCATAGCAGAGATATCATGTTAAATTCAAATTGACACACTCCGCTAAGTCAACACATCCTATTTGATTATGTAAACAAATCGTGGAAAAAGTAATACATTTACATTTAAAACTTATGTTAAAGAATCAATGAAAGACAAATCTTTTTATTATGTATAAGATTATATCAATTATAAGTATTCGTTGGTTTTTATGCGGGATGTATAAATTTGTATTAAATTAAAAAAAATATATCTAAGTAACATTGTGATATCTACATTCCAAACTGGTATATTAGGATTTTAGATTTAATTTAATTTAATTTTCATTGATTTCCATTTAGGACATCATATACATACGTTTTATGTTTATACGTAGTTGACTATAAATATAAAATATATTGAAGAATGAATATTAAAATAAGGAAGGTAACTACTAAGCCATGAGACGAGAAGTAGTTATATATTGTACGAGTAGTCGACCGCGGCTGCGTTCGCGTTTTAGGGGTTAGGCATAAAATAGAGCCTTAAGGAAATTTCATCAAATTCGGTTCAGTGGTTTGGCCATGAAAGGGAACAGACAGACAAACAGAGTTACTTTCGTTTTTATAATATAATATTAGTATTGTATGTAATTAAAAAAATAAATACTGGTGGTTTGGAATCGAAACTACGTTACTAATGAATATTTTATTTATATGATTTGTAGACGGAGGGACAAACGTGCCACTTCATGGTAAGTAGCCATCGTTGCCCATAGACATTGAGAAGGCAACTAATTTTAATCACCCCTTACATCGCCAATGTAACATTAACCATGTGAACTCAGATGTTATGTCCCTTTTGGAACACTGGCTCAATCACCTCTCAAGCCGGAACACGACAATAGTAGGTATTACCATATAATATTGTGGTACCTACCCAGACGAGCTTGTATAATGCCCTAGTACCTAGTCATTTATTAATTAGTAAATTTAATTTGTCAATGTAAAAGTATTTGGTTGTGTCTTAAAATATGATTGCTATCGATTTAACTTTTTAGTTTCCTTAAATATAAATACATTAAAACGATATTCGCCATACAATATTTAATGTACGCCGGCTTGGAATAGAGTTTATTTCTATACAGTAGGTATATAAACACAGGCCCAGCATGAAAATAGCAAAGTATAACAATTGTTGTCGCAACTGAAATGAAAACGAGACGATTTCAATGATAGCTCGAAGCTTAATTAAATGCGTTAAGAAAATACCTCCCCCGACCAGCCGTCCCTAGTTGAACCGACATTAGTTAGACTAAAAAAAACCTTTCCGGCCACCAAAATTACAGCAACCGTCGACCTCATTAAATATTCAAAGAATAACCTATTATTAACTGTTATTATCATATTATGAAATTCATTATTATGCGTCGCAGCGGCTGCACCGGTGGCGCCGTAGCCATATTACGCAGCTTATACTTCAAAGGACGCCGTTATTGTACGCGGTGGACGAGCACGTGACTAGATCCTACATCAAATAATATATATTTATTTACATATTGTATGTTACAGTCGAACTATTCCCCGGTCAAAATTAAATTAAAATAAGAAATTTTGACCGGGAAATAATGTTAGGTATACATAGATAGCAATAATTTTATATTTCATCTATTCAATATATTCAAACTAATCTTGGATTTCATAAAATATATGTTTTATGTGTACAGTAGGTATACATTATATTACAGAACGCTCATTACAAGTTAGCTTATTTTGTAAAAAAAAAATTGAATTGAAATTGCTGTAATTCCCCTAAAAACGAAAAAATAATTCAATAGAATTTGTAATTCAACTGGTGTCAAGCTCTTCAAAAATTTCAAATTATTTGTTTCCAATAAGCTATCATAGTCATTATTCATAAATACAATTTGTAAATACTTGTTTTATAACTATAACTAACTATACGTGCTTGAGAGCTTGAGACAAATATAGGTATAGGTACAGAAAAGTCCTTTAATTTCCCTAATATTATCGTGCTTGAATCGAAAAATCTGCTGTATCTAAGTTGACAGAATAAATTATATATCCTCATATATATATAGATCATGCCACTTCTAAAGCTATACCTATCGCTATGTCTTTCACATAACAAACGGCAACTAAGGTGTACACCGGATGCGTTAAATGTAATAACAGTTCAGCCACTTTGAAAACGCTGTATAAAATTCCCATGACAGTAAACTCATAGTTATGATGAAAATTAAAAATTAAAAATATTTTATCAAATGGACGTTGATGTTGTAAAAATATGAAATCCTTAAAGAATACTTTTAAGATTTGTGCCACAGTGCAATTAAATTGTAAATTATAGTTTTTATAAAAGTTATTACTTTTTAAAGATATCGTGTACATCCAACGAACATATTATTATTAAAAATACGGTGATTTAAATGTTAAATCCAGTTCCCTGTTGTAACATCTGATTGTAGTTCAGGCGTATTAATAATCATAGCTTCTACACTTTAAATTCATAGTAAAACAATTTTCACACATCATGCATTGCATAAGGATGCGAACGGAGCGAAAACCGATGTAATTTGTATAATATTACGATTTGTTATATGAATTATTCAATATGGCGGCCGCGGGTCCATCTTTATTCGATTCCAACGGATTTACATACGATGGGCAAGTAACCTGCCCGCTCGAGCCTAATGAGTAAGTCGGTAGCGTTTAGTCTAGAATTAAGAACGTCCTAAGCTAGACTATGTTAAAGTTAGCTTATTTTATAACAAGTTTTTGAATGTTAATGGAGTATTTTGTTTTAATATGATTATTTCTTATTATATACTATTTTAACATATACACTGGTTAATACCTGGTATGCGATGTTATAGCTTAGCGAGATATTAGCTTGTAAATTAATTATCGATTATTTGATCTGACTTGCGGTTAAGTATTTTCTATCATCCATAGTGTATAGTGTATAGTGTGTTCAAATACATGTTACTGTGGCAATTTTCATGGTGATCGATCTAACTGAGTCGAAGTCTATAAATCTTTAACATATACCTACACGAACCGACATTTTTATATGTAAGATTGTTTAATTCTAGCCGTACTATTGGTTTACTTCATAGAAGTAGTCATTTGGCATGTTTAATTTAATTTGTGTTTCAAGTTTAGAGTATCAATCAAATCACTTGTACGACGAATATAATCTTTAAATAAAATAATTTGTGATAATTATATAAACATTTTAATATGAAAAATGGAATTCTCCAATTAATGGCGTTCAAATATTAAGAAATTAAGGATTTATGGTCATTTGACTCGCGGTATGGAGAAATAGTACGTAAGTTTGTATAAACTCGTTAAATAATTTTTTTTTTTTAGAGAAACTACCAATGATATGACACTTATGGCATAAAAATATACAATATTACATACATCAGCTAAGTTTCCACTGATACTTGATATTTATAAGATCGTTAAAGTTTTGACGGTTTTATTGAAATCGTGGGTAGCTTATAGTTTTAGATAAATGTGCCTGCTTCGAATGAAATATCTTTTTATATGAAGTTAAATAAAACAAGTCGACATAGTTTTAGATCTGTCTATTAGGTACATATTCGTGGTGGTTTTGATATTGACATTTATTTTCTTAATGATTTAAGTAAAACAAATCTACACTTTTCTGAAAGAGCACCTTTACAAACTGGAATCAATTTCTTTAATTACAATCCTGATTCGAATATTTCTAATATTAAGAAAATGTATAGTATAATTATTACACAAATTAGTAGTTTCTTCTAAAGGTTAATTATACATCAGAAAAACATTTTTGAATCTTAACGTTTTTTAAGATATTCAGTGTAGTTATCCCTTCGGAATGAAGATTGAGCAAATATAAACTGGCAAGAATTTCAGTAATTAGGTACTCTTGTTTATATATTATATTATTCTTTATCAAAATTTGTCTTTATAATTACTATTAGAAGTGTTGTCTATTTATATTAAATACCTTTTATATCAAATTATTCTAATAAAAATATTGGTACCAGATTAGATTATTTTATGTTTTAATTTTAATACCCTTTTCTCTTATTTATGTACGCACATACATAACGTGCTAAATGATAAATATATATATAAAGATGAGTTACATTATTAATGTTTGTAGTCACAAGTGTCTCTGAGACCTAGGTGTCTAGATAGCCGATATCTGCTTTAGTGCTCAGTTATTGTATTACAAATACTAGAATACATTTAGCTGTCTAGACATTCAAATTATTCTAGAACTAGCGTCATATCCGTTTGGTTGCTATGGTTTTATAAGTAACAAAAAATGTTTTACACTTTCTTATGTTATTGCTCGCGGGGACTTAACTTTCAAAAAGTACTAAACGAAGGTTCGATAGGTATGTGCACACACACACACTTAATAATGTTTGTGTTCGTAAGTACTTTTAAGTGACAATACCTGTGCTCAACTCCGATCTGAAGACAAAAAATTCACACTACTAGTATGATTATTTACATCACAAAATTAGCCGTGCTTCTAAGAAAATCGTGGCACTGCAGTTAAAGTTATTAATTTACTGAGCAAGCGACAAGCTAACCTCGAATTGCTTGTTATGTCTGTCGCTGGTTCGTTACTCACTTGGGCAATTAACGTGTGTAGGCACAAACTCACTTCTCGCACAATTTTTATACTCATTTAAAATGGAATACCTTTGCAGTACCACAATTCGTATTGTAAATCGAGCGGGATTTTTATTTTTAATACTATTTTAATTTGAGAAATACGCACGAAACGAATCACGCTTTACTCTTAGGCCACTAAAATCGCTTGAAACGGTAACGCTTTTGGAAACGTCTTAACAGGGTAAACGCATTAACTTATTTATCGGCACACCCGGGTAATGATAAAGTTGATTCGGCAGAGCAGTGCGTAGTCGAGCGAGCGCTGGCGGTAAGACAACACCGGAACATCGCCGGTTAATATTTAATATACAATAAGTCAAGCGAACATTGTGTGTGTCCGAGCGAGTAATGCGAGCCGACGTGTAACGATCCGGGGTGGCGCGGCGGCGGTGCCAGCGGAGGCGACCTTACTTAAGTGTTTCTAAAATAACTTTAACAGGAGTATATTAATAATATAAGGATAAACAGTAGAAAATTCCGCATGAAAAAATATTCACGAGTCATGAATGTTAAATATATTATTTAATTTATTTGTTACAAATAGGTCCGTTTCGTCAGTACTCAATGTAATAATTAAAATTATTAAAAAACATACATACATAACACCATTTTATCACATTGTAATATTTAACTATTGTCATAAACATTTAAAAACCACTTCGAATCTATGAGATATTTAAAAAATCGCATTTATACATACTAATAATTAAAAATATTTTTTTTATTTATAAAGATAATTTTACAAAGTTAATTGTTATAGCTAATTTTTAATTATCCAGATCCTAAATTCAAATATTATCTAATTTTATATTGATACTGATAGTGAAGCCCGCTTGCAGTACGACTCCAAATATTCGTTCGGATCGTAAAGCGTTGAATTTTTACTAAAAACGGATCGTATTATAACAATAAAGAATTATCTTTGATACAAAGAAGTATTGTGTTACGGTTATTGATATAATAACAAATAATAAGGGATTTATGATATTTTGTTAGTAATATTAGGGGTAGTGAATGTGTGCATTACAGTCAGTTACCGAGATATAATGTACTCGCAAAAAATCTCTTGAATAGACTTTTACGCGTGTATGAATATTTACAAAGGTATGTCTGTTACAGTTTATTTAGTTATGTAAATTTTCGATACATATTTGTCTCAAAAACAGTTAGGCAAAAATGAAGGTCGAATAAAAAAAATAACTTAATAAATGGTCGGGTTTTGGTAGAATTAAAATATATATTTCTGGTATAAAAAGTCCAATTCGGTTAACATTACGAATAAGTAGCGATTTCATTAAAGTATCCTTCGTATATTTTATTCCGCTTCCAATAAAAATGTCGACGCCTACGCCTTTCAGCGATATGGTTTGTTTTTATACACAAAACTTATTTATAATTTCCGTCAGGAATTTGAATACAAAACGTAGATAGCGCAAGGAGGACCGTTCGCAAACTTTTTTACTGTTTCCCGCCGATAAAGGGCGACGGCTAAAAAGCATTTCTGTGTATTTTTGTTCCGAAAAATAAAATAAAATTAAAAAACATAATACGGACGGCCGTGACGCAACCGAAGACGTTTTTTAATATCGACACAAAAAAAACATTTTAGGCGAAATATAAGTTTAAAAATAAGCCCACTATCGTGTCTCCCTTGACGTGCCTTTTATCGGAAGGGCGATTTTTCACCGGGTACCTTAAAAAGAACAAAAGCTCGTTTCCTCGCTAAAAGCGTAAGGTTTGGATTTCAAAAATACGTCTTTTTGAAATTTCATCGTTATTGTTTTAAGCGGTTCACGCATGTGCTGATAGAGAGAGACAGCGTACGATTCGGTTTAGTAGGTCTAAGAGAGACGCGTATATGTATGATGGACAGCGCGCGTCCAGGGTCGCGACGTCGACCGTAGCTCATGGCGCGCCACATACTTTCTCATCCCCATACTAAAATAAACTACCATTGAGTTTTTATGCTCCGCTGGTATATTTAGATGACATTGTCGTAGTTTTTCGAAGACGAAAAAAAGTGTTAAGTGGATGATTTATATTAAGTGCGACGCATTACTGGCTTCCGGAGTAATTATTAACTGAAACGGCTCCGACTTCTTCGGCTTCTGTGACGGTACCTTTTCGGAATAATTCATGGTTTTTAAATTGAATTCAACTTTGTCGGCGAAGGCACAGCTCTCGGGAGATATTTTTCGAAAACTCTCACGTAATAAAATAAAACAGTACCCTATTGTCTGCTGTAAAAATACACAAAGCCTCACTTAATTCAATCAAGTGTAAGATAAATAAACTTGTTTCATATTGTTAAATCTTAGGTTCATTAACAATTTATAAATAATTACATCGATGATGAAAATATCATCAATTAAATTCTGACGGTCTGACTCTCAACGCACAGACTAAACCTTAAAACACTAAGTAACTGTAAATGGTTTGAGAAAATGGATTACAGTTTAAATTACATAAGAACCAACACAAAAGACTATTATAGTCGGTTACGTTTTTAAGGTAACACATACGTGTTAAACTATAACACATGGACATAATATATATAATATAAACATAATACGCGCCGGATAGAGCTGTATGTTATAACTGTCATATGTAAATTAGAACACCATAGAGAAAGCTTCTGCGCCATCTTAAACTTCTCCTCCTTCGGTCACCGTTTTTATATGAAGATTTAAGTTCCTAACGATTATATATTCATGTGAATATTCCAAAACGATTACGAATATGTTAACATATTTTTAACGACTTACATATCTTGAATGCAGTAAATTTTATTCCGTTATACTCACTTCGTATTTCACTGACACTTTAAATGACATAATTATTAGAGTCAATATCGAATACTATTTCCTGACATTTTGCGATGGTGTTCTACGGTGAGTTTAAACACGTTCAATATCGAATAGTTCAAAACTGTATAAGTTGCTAGTTTATTTAACCGTATATTACTAAATATGGCTATTAAATAATTGCCGTTTGAGAATTTTCATTTAATAGACGCAAATATTTAATTAATAGTTATAATCCCTCATCAATTTATAAGTTAGAAATATTTGAAAATCCGTCGGACGAGATCCGCGCCACTAATCGATCCGGCCGAGGTTACCAGCGTAAGACTTGTTAGAGATAAAGCGGGCGTCTAAAATGGCGCTTCGTGTGATTACACCTTTATAGCTTTCAAACATGATATTATGTTTTTGTTAACTTTAATTTAATTAAAGATTGTATTTATAAATAATAATGGCGTCATTTTAATAAGGCGTCCTCATCCAACTGATAAAAGAGAGGTCAACGGACGATCTATTGACTAAATACGAGTCATTATTTCTACAAAGAAATTATGCGTTTTTAAGTATTCATACGTGTTAATTGAAGACCTTATATTTTCATTAAACGAACAAATTAACTCCAAAATGCCCATATGTGCAAAAATAATAAATACATTATGTCAAATCTGTATGGATAAAAGCGTAACTATGCAATCTATGCAAAAATATAGTTTCAGAAACAAGAGTTGGTACCGAATTATCATTATGAGTAAAGAGAATGAGCGACGCGGATGATGGAGGTGTAAGTGCCAAAACTGTTACGCAGCCTGTTGACTTTGTATGAATTAACAATTAACCCTTAAAAGGCGAGTGTCTCGGAGCAGTGACTTCTAACCACCTAGTCCTAGGAGACCCGATTGCTAGTCTTTTAAATGTATTATTTGTACAAAACTAATATTTATTTTAAATTATTAGTAACTTGATGGGAGGGCTTCGTGCATCCCGTACCTCATCAAATATTTGAAATATCAAGAATTGTGGTGTTACGGTTTGGAGGGTGAATGTGCCAGTGCGTAGTAACTACAGGCATCAAGGAAGTAACATCTTTGTTTCCAAGGTTGGCGGCGCATTGGCGGTGTAAAGAATGTTAGTATTTCTCACAGCACCAATGTCTATGGGCACAGGTGACCACTTACCATCTTTGGCCCATTTCATCGTTAATAATGTTACAAAGAATAAATATAAAAATATAATAGTTTGGATCTTAATTACCATATTCAAAATAATTTAGGTTTTGTTATATTTACGCGATGAATTAAAAAAAAGATATTAAAAAAAATATCTATGATTTTGTATGTCTGCAAAACATTTTAGTAGCGACGCTTACAACTCAAAACATCTAGCAAATAACATCCTAGTTCACAACAGGAATTTCAATAAACCGATAACAGGGAACGAGTGAATTAAATTAGTCAATTGATTGATCTTTCAATACTTCTTCTTCACGGAAATAAATTGGAAACAGATTAAATTAGAATATCTCAGCGATTATGTTTCGCGTTATCTGCTTGTAAGTTACCGCTAAGCGGTGTTTTATCTCTACTTGTTTAAAGCGGGGAATTCGATTGTATATTACCGCTAATGTAATAATACATATATACATACTTATATATATTTATTAAGATTTTTTTATAGTAATTCAATTTATTTACATAGTGATAAAATCTATTGCATACTCTCAATCCTAAGCTTGATTTGAACGTGTCCAAAGCGTACATATGTCATATAGCGTACATAGGTAAGATTTTCATATGTATGTATCACATATAAACATATGTATCTGTATGTTTGAGTAAATTGTAGAATCATTTATGTTTTCTGTACTTCATCATATAGGTTAGTAGATAATGAGAATGTTTAACTTTCTACGCCTTTAATATAACCATATATGTTTATCGGACTGATGTTACACTACATCACGCAAAACAAAACTTAAACCACCGCGGACGACTACGCGACATGATCATACGTGAGTCCGGATATAATAAAGAAAACTTACCACTTCATAATATCATCGACATTAATATTAATAATTGACATCAATTAATGACTTGATTATACGCAAGGAGTATTTATAATAACAATTACTTAGATGTTTTATTAATGTGACAATTAAATGAGCTTCATTTATTGCAATTCAATATTGTAATTGAAGGAAAAAAACATTACTTCATTCATATTATGGATATTGATATTCCAGATATTTATGTTTTCCTGGTAATAGTCGACACAGTTACATTTTACTAACAGCATCCCGCGGGTTTTTCCAGTTTTAAGTTTGGATTAACGTGCTCATTATATTTTTCCAGATTGTTTCATGGCAATCATTTTTGAACCGCTTCTTAGGAATACTTAAGGAAAAAATCAGATAATATAGATTTAACATGAGATAACAATACTAATTGATATTTTAGTTTAGTAATATCTTTTGAGATTTTACGTGTTCTATTTTAAATAAAATTAAAAATAAACAAATGAAATGGAATCGATTCATTATATTTTTTCTTCTTCATATTTTTCCAGGAAATATTAGAAAGTGTCACGATAGAAAAAGGTTCCTGCGAACAGTAAAAAATGTTTTGTTACCATTTTTTTACCAAATATTTTTGCTTATCGCTTTAACTATTATATTAATTTATGTAAATATTTGATACGAATCCGCCAACTGTGGGTTTTCGTCGCCGAATAAAACCTACATATTTCAGATTTCCTTTGGACGTTAAAAGCTGTTTAGGGATTATTAATTTAATCTAAAAAAGGCGACGTCATTTAAAATGATAACGTAAACAAACAATTACACAACTTTTTATGTAAATTGTTTAAATGCTTCATAATTACAACAAACGACGGAATTCGTCGTCGTGTATTAGAAGGATATTTATTAGTGAGGCACGGCGTCGCGGCGGGCGGTAGGCGCCAGTACTGGGTTTGATCCCGCGTGTGACTGTATCTTTGGGCTATCTAATCTCGTCATAAATCAATATTTGTTTATTTACTAATATTAACATATCGGAATGTAGTGATCGTGTATCGTATTGGCAGCATTGAAGAGCTATGGATACTATCTTGGAAGAAAGGAGTAACACTGTCTTTATTTTACCGTCTTTATTATAGCCAAAATACATAATGCGATTTGTCATAATAACTAATTCATGTATTTTATTCTAAATATAAATGTCCTTATGAAATAAATAAGACTATAAAGTCAAATTATATGAGTTTATTATCCATGTATAATACCTACTGCACTTACCTACGTTAAAAAAATATCAAAAAAGAATGCAAATGGAACACTTTATTTTTAATTCACATCTCAACAGATACAATACGAGCAAGTGTCACCTCAAAAATACATAAAAATTTTAAACAAAACTGCGATACACATAAGTTAGCGATTTTTATCAGCTAATAAATAACCAGGCGAACATAAGTTAGAACGAGGATGCAGCGTGATGTGTGACAGAAATAACAATACGATCCCTATGTGGTTGTTTAACTGCGTGCCATGGTCTATGGACGTAAAGCGGTACTTCGAGGTAAGTGGTTTCAAGTGCAAACAATATGATTACTGCATTAGGCTACTGAATTCGTAAGTGGGTGGCGCGTGCCCTCTGATACTTTATTGTTCGCTGCACTTAAGTTGCTAACTGTAGGGAAATATTGCGCTAGCTGAAGTATGCGTGTTATGTGACATTTATAGTTTAATATTTTAAGTAAAAAGTTGAATACTCTGTAATAACTCTATTATAAGGATAAATATGTTGTGTGCGTAATAGTCTTTAAGAAAATATCAATGCATACGTATTATTATTTCAAAGTATTTACCAAGTTCTACAGGCGAATGTTTATTGAATTTATGATACATTTCATTCTTATGGTTTCAGATCTCTTGAAAATGTATATTTTTTACTAGTTTAAGGTAAACTTAATTTCTACTAATTCTATGTGTATATTTATATAACCAGTTATAAAGCAATGTAATTTACAAAATATTTTTTACTGGGAGAAACGATGGTCACATCAGCTGTTTAACTAAACAGTAACTCTAAATGTACCTCATTCAGCATTATACATTGGCAATGATTATATTATAATATTCGTTGATTAAAAATTATTTTTTTACCTGTAGGGTAGGGTGGTGTAAGATGACGCACTTTTGAAACAATCGATTATAAAAAAATTAAAAGTCGACGTATAAAAAACAAATTTATGTATTTTAAATCTTTGATTAATTGGTAACAAAAGAAAACTTAAATCAAAATCACACCTTTTATCTTTCGGTTAATTTTCAACAAAACTTAAAAAAGTAGAAATGCGCCCTTTTACACAACCTGCTGGGTAAGTTGGCGCGGCAAAGTCGGTAAGTTGGCGCACGTGATGCTATGTTATTTTTAAATCAATTATGGAAGGCAAACGTCGCATTTAAATACACCAAATCCAAGATATCCTGTACACCTCTCATGCCACCATTCTTGACACACTGAGCATTCAATCCAATCTTCTTTGATAGGTTCCTCATATATTTCTTGACACCCAGGACATGTCCAAATCTTCTCTCTATTACATTTATTCGGTGTTTTCAGAGATTTTTTAGTTTTTTTGGGCTTTGGTTCAGCTTTTTGCTTACTTGCTGCTTCTAATTGGGTTTTATAGGGTGAACTGCTAATAATTTCAGATTTTTTACGTTTACATTGGGTGCATCTTTTTGTCTGAGATTTAGGGAAAGGTTTGATATTTAGAATTTTATCAGAAATCGACATATCATGTGAACAATCAACACTTGCTTCTTTGATATCTTCTTTTGATGTAGAAGGTTTTATTAAGTCCGTATTTGCCCTGGGAACATTATCAGGAATCGTACACAGTTTCGGTTGGGGCGGTTGAGCATCAACAGTGGTTGTCTGACTTGTGATTTTTTCATTTGGATGGGAATCTTGCGATTGGCTAATTGATTGTGTCGAATTTCCTGCGAACTCATCCGGATTTTCTTGTTCTGTGACAGTACTCGCCATAAAATCGGCTTCGCTAAAAACATCTGGATTCCAAGGCCAAATTCCTGTGACTCTGAAACTGTCTACAGCACATTGAATATTCGCAGCTCTGTTGTAGGCAGATGCAAATATCGATGTCACCTGGAATACTGTTATTGCCCTTCCTGGATGACTCCTCAACCACTTTTCACACTCCCCAGAGTAGTACTTCTTCAGGATGCCGTGAAAACCTCGATCAAGGGGCTGTATTTTGTGGCTGCTATGTGGTGGTATAGTAAGTGCAACAATATTATTTTCCCGGAAAAAATCCACGGCTTTAATAGAGCAGTGTGACGAGTGATTGTCTAACACGAGGAGAATAGGGTCGTTTTCAGTGGGCTTCGTATGATCTTTGAAATGACTTAGCCAATCAATAAAGAGATCCGTATTAATAAAGCTAGAATCAGAGATCATTCCTATTGATCCAACTGGTGCTCCGTCCAATAATTCAGCTTTCATACGTTTTCTGCCGAATATAAAAGCTGGTGGAACAAAGTGGCCACTCGCAGATATAGCATTTATAACAGTCACATTTACGCCTCTCTCAGCGCTAGCTATTTTATTAACAGCTCGTTTGCCTTTAGTTGTAAGAACTTTGGGTGGCCTGTTCGGTACGGTAGACAACCCTGTTTCATCCATATTGTATATACGGTGAGGAGGAAAGTTATATTTATCCAACACGGCACTCAAGTTGATGTAGAAGCGTTCGCATTGTGGTCTATTAAAACCAATAGCACGTGCAATACTTGTTGATGTGGGTTGCCTAATGGACAAATCCGGGTGCCTTCTTAAAAACCCACGCAGCCATTCTTTACCTGCAGTCTTTGTTTCTCGATTAAATCTGTGTGGAATATTGTTTTTTTCGGCGAATTCATAAGCAAGTGTCCTTAAATCCTTCGTGGTCATGCCAAAAAACATTGCATCTAAAGTCGTCAAATAATCGCAGAAACCTTTTTCGACCTCGGTTGAGAAGGTATTATCATATCTCCCAAGTTTTTTGGGACACTCAGTTTTTTGCAATAATCTCCTTAATGAAGATTCAGGCATACCTAAAGATTTTGCAATAAATCTTTTACTTTTTCCTTGGTCCAGAAGTTTGCGTGCTTCTTCGATAATAGAAGGCGCCCATGTTTGTCTGTTACTTTTTCTTTCGCGCCTTGACATTCTGAAATCGCAAAATCAAGAAAAAATTAAAAAGTAGTCCAATCCCTAAACGATGGAATTGAGTATTGTAAGTTGGCGCGCGCCATCTTGTACATCCACGCAGTGCGCCATCTTACATACTTCACTACAATGTAGAAATCGATACACATACGCCATCTGTTATGAATAGTCGGAATTATTTCGTTTGTTACGCTAAGATGAAGTATGTATTCAATCAATAAATCATTCGAAACAGTAAATATATACTAAGTTTGCGAACGACACTACTTCCAAATGATAGTGAAATTAGATCAAAAGTGGCCAAAATCTTTTGACTTACCTACAGCGATTGTTTTGTAAGCAAATTGTTTATTTTTTTGCGAGCATATACCGGCACAAGTGGTAAACAAAACGCGACTGAAGTTGGATGCTTACGTCACACCAGACCCAACCAATCGCGAATGCGCCATCTTATCGCCCGCGCCGTCTTACACCAACCTACCCTATTTATTAACGTATAAATTGTAAATATGTAATTCCATATCTAGTGATAATAAATAGAAATCCAGTTAAAGTAATGCACCACCTACATAACGAAAGCGATCGGAACTCGCAGCCAACAGAGCACACAGCGCTTGTATATTTTTTCTTAAGGGTGTTCGAGTAATGAAAACAAATGACAGAACGACACTCGCGTCTCATAAAAAATTTAATTCATGGACGTCGAGAATAGGCGATTGAGTTGAATGCTTCATGGAATATACAAGTTATTTTTTACCGGCGAGACGTTTGGATGACATTATTTTATTTTCTTAAAATTTGAAGGAGAATTTAATTTTAATATCAACTGATAATTTTATCGCGCGAGACATAATTGCACGACGTCTATTTCAATTGTGTTTTTGTTACAAAGTATAAAATTAAAATATACACAACTAACGCCACTTTGCAGCGTAATAAATTTTATATGTTGTTGATTTTATTACTTATTAAAGCAGGTGTGAAATATAATTTTAATTTTATCGAAGACATAATTCTTTGTAATTATGTTTAACGTACTAATGAAAATCTTTACTATAACGCCCTGGTTAACTGTAAGGTCAGAAACTGTAGATATTAATTTGTTTACGTAACAGTTTTTATTTTAGGCCACCAAGCCGTGTTAATAATAACCTTTAATTAAAACGGGCTTGTGGTATAGAAGTTATTAATTATTAAAACATTTTAGTCGTAACATATTTATAGTTTCGAAATGTTATAAAAGAAATATAAATATATTTTTTTAATAATATTAGTAATAAATAACACCTATAACATTATACTAAAATTGAGTTGTAATCGTTTATTCATTAAATGGCGACATCAATTGAACCACTGCGAGAGCTCAAATTGGCCCAGTCCATAAATCTAATCAATAAACTCGTTCACTGTACACCATCTATCACTGTCTACAAATTACATCAATACTGTCACTCACACGAACTGTGGCTAGCTACCAGGCGCCCATAGAGGCTAAGTAGGTTATAATTTACTGCACCTCTTAATGGAAGGAAAGCATTAAAAGCGCCCTAAAACGCTTAATGTATTAATAGAATACAGCAATACGCGGACGCCAGGTGCTGCCGGTACCTAGCGGCAAGCTTAATAGTCGAAGACACTTTACGAAATTGGAGGGTCGCTATATTTACTTGACGCTTTTTAGCGATAGAAAAATTAGAGTCGAGGAAACGAGACGGTTGCTCTTACGCTGCTTCGCTTCATCCAAAGGACATAATATATTCCATAATAAAGTCCTTCCAAAAAAAGGATTTTTATTTTTTTATATTCGTAAAAAATAAGTAAAACCTAAATCAAACTTTTATTTAAATGAATTATTAGCCGATATGATACTTACTTAGTATATCAAGGTAAACGTAATTGTCGAGTCCTTAGTCTAGATTTAAAGTATAATATTAACGTTATAAAAAGAAACAAATATATTTAATATAAAACTATCGTGAAAGACAAACTTCAACGGCGGCTCATACTATTTATTACACATACCTAATTCGACTATTTATACAATAGTCGAATCAAGTAAAGTGCAGTATTCCTTACAGATATACAACTAACAGTATATGATTGATACATTTGTAATTTGATCAACGAGAAAGAGTAACTTCTGAACCTCTTGCCGGTTCTTCTGGGTATCATATACATCCCGAGCCGGTGGTAGTTTTATAGATTATTCATCTTGTAAATTGAAGATCAAAGTGCTTGCAGATAGCCTGTTTGAATTATTTTTCACCTGCTACATAATTAGTATTATTTATCGTTTAACAACACACGTTTTCGTATCCATTTGCAAAGACATAACATATTTAAATGTTTGGATCAAACATCATCCGACAAAGCGCTGTAAGGGCGCAACCCTTGGAAAATCGTTTTCCGACAACAAATTAAAACCCATAAAACTTTATTCTGGGGTCATCGTTAACCCTTCGTTGCTTGAAATAAAATTACACCGAATTAACCCCCTAACCCTTGCTCGGCGCATCTTCTGCCAAAACGACCCCATGCTTTTAAATTTATGATCCATTACTTTTACGTGACTGACAATTTGCTATAACCTTTGTTGTATATAAAAGTAGACAAATAGAAATAACAAGAAGAATCCAATTTGATTTTGTTCTGTACATACATATTATATACATAGATAAATGTAAAGATACTTAGAAGGTAAGCCATAGAACCAATATGGCTTGGTATTGTCTAATAAAACGTCAAGTTAACGGCAGGAAATATAAAAACAAGCTAAGTAATATACTGTTTTCTATTACATTTTACAATCTCAGAGGAAAAAATGTAGGCATCACCTGAAAAGGAAACCAATTTTATCTCAAACTGATGGAGACAAAAACGCGAAATCCGCTTATATAAGTTAACAGCTCTACGCGGGTTACATAGTAAAAAAAATCGTATTTTTTAAAGAATAAGGTTTAAAATTATTATGTCGAAACATATACTGAGTGGTTCGTATTCACTTAATAATGAACTTTAAATCCTTCAACTTTAGGTTTAAAATGAAATGCTTGTAAATTAACCCTCAAGTCTCTGATTTGGAAGAGAGCCCTTGAGATAGTGGCACGATCTCGCGGGAGTTGCTCTCTTCGACAATTTGCAAAAAGCTCCAGGGCTGTGACTTGAGTCATGTGGTTTAATATATTATGTAATTAAAAAAGAAAATATAACTATTTGAAATGTAATTTATAATGAACGTATTCAAGTTAATCAATTCATATTAACTTGTGTATCTTCTATAAATATATATGTACATACGTACTTGATACTAAAATTCTTATATTGTAATAAAATGTGTTTGAAAATAGAAGCACACGTTTTTTACTTTATGAGAAAAAAAAACACAATTTGAATATGGCAACCCTGTTAAACGTCGCGCAGTGATAGTAAGAACAGCAACACCAAACACCGCACCCTGCATGTTTTGACTCCGCCGCTTCCCGCCTATAAATCACACGGCTAATGTATCGAAACAAGCACCAGCTAGTGTGTAACCACCTTTATACGAATTATAAGCAAAAACAATCCTTGATAATCTCGCGATAGAGTTCAAAATTAAAAAGCATAGGTTTCGAAATGGGATTAACGCTGGAGTTCTGTATTGAGAGTAATGCGAGTTGAACCTTATATATAACGTATTTAAAGTGTAATTTCATCTGTTACGAAATTTTGCGAATCAACAATATCGGAGCGCAGTGAATTTTAAAAATATTTTTCTACGCGATTAGTATTGACGTATTGAAGCTTTATTGCATTGCGTTAAGGTTGAGAATTGCGTAGTTTGTTTATAGCAGATACGTTTCATAACATTGTTTGAACGTAATCCACATGAAAGCTTTCGGATTAGTGTTTGATGACATCATTATTTTACAAATGACTATCGTGTTGCGATTCTCTCCACTCTCGAGGGGCAGAGGGATGGAAAATTGTATTTTTTTTCTAATTCATTTATCATTATTCTGTGATTTATCGTTCGGATGCAATTCGGTAAGTTCTTTTTGATCTATATTGTAATAGTTTCTACGATTTTATTGAAATTTATGTTCGAATTATATTAGTGTATTGAGAACGATATTATTTCAAAAATTTAAAAGAAAACATGCTAGATATTACAGAAGAGAATATACTGAATATGACATATATTCATAGTTTTACACACACGAAGTTTTTATAAATTTAGTTGCATTATATGTTTCGTCTGTGAGATTCTGTTGTATACGAACATAATTGTTATGTTTTTATAATCGAGGACTGTCGAGTAAGTCTCCTAAAACGAAAGTTCGAAGATACTACAATGTGCTTTAGTGGAAACATACATCACGATGCCACACCGCCGAAAGGGATTAAATTAATAATTATAAACATATATACGAACACTCAATTTTTGCCCGAAATGAAACTCACACTAATCCATATCGGTTTCTAACTTTAATGTAAACAAGCCCAATTAAAATTATAATAATTGTTTACAAGATCTATAGAGTTGATTAGTATAGATAGACAAGAGCTATTTTAATAGATATTACGAACGAAAATTCGTATGAATATCAAAAAAACAAACACGTGATTTATTTTCTAATAACCATTGTAAAACTTCCTAATCCCCAAACTCGCACGAGACGAATCTGTCTCACTACAAAATACAAGCAAAAAATGCTCTTATACCAATAGGTATAAGTGCAATCAATGTGTAGAATAAATTTGGTAAGCCAAAATACAAAAGTAAAGCCAATTTCGATCTTATTGAAAGGGAATACGGGCTTTTTAAATTATAAGTCAAATGTATAGTGTAACAATCAGTATCCCTTGTTTCAATTTTCCAGATCAGCGATGCCTGTCGGGAGGAGATTGAAGCGGCGCTCGCAATAATAGAGACATCGCAGCGCAGATGTTAGAAGAATTGCAATTTACTAACGTCTGTGATTTCTCTTGTTGCACTTTTGAAGTTAATTAAAACCTAGCCGGCGGAGTTGGCCACGGATACAGGGCTCGGATCATAATCAAAGATTTTTGTTTCAATAAATCAAACAAGTTAGTGGCATACAAAAGTGTGACTTTTATTTGGCTACCTTTAGTTTCTAAAAACCAAAATCAAAGTCAAATTTGCTTATTCGGAGACTGAACGCTGATTGGTCCGCTATTGCGTCATCGAGTGTCATCGACCAATGACGATTCGGATTAAAGAAAAAAATAGTTATTTTGACTATTAGCGTTTCAGCAACTAGAGGTTATTCTTATCTAACAAGTAGATATTAATTAACACACTTCACTAATGCACATTTACGTGTAAGTTTATTGGACGTATATGCCATTTACGCACACCGTATACGGCAATCACTAGGCATGCGGTGTTTATTTGCTTCTTTGGATTGCACGCACGTGTATAGTTCGATGAATTTTATGTTTTGAATAAAACAAAATAAAATGTTTTAGCAACTGACTTATACATACAAACATACCTGGAAAGTACTTACTCTTTCTTTCTCAGTTCATAAATGTATGCATAATGATGTCCGGGGAAGTAAGCGGGTTTTCAAAATATATTTTATTTTTATTAATTTACGTTTGGTGTTTGGAGATAGTGTCATGATATATGTCAAAGGATGCTTCGTCGTAATTAGAGTACAAAGTTATTTTAATAAGACTACGTATACAATTTTTTTTTGTATACGTAGTTACGTCGTAATTATTTTAACATACAAAAAATATCCTCTATCATTGTACTATTTGCATTCAAAAAATAACATTTCAAAGCAGAGTTAGCGTACCTTGTCTAAATAAATAAAATTGTTTTTTTTTTAATCTATTACATAGAGCAATTGGATAATTAAAAAAAAACCGTAATACCGAATTGGGAAGCGTAAATGATGTACAACGTCGCCGGGGTTGTAATCCCGGTCTCCCGGGAGTCGTAACCCGAGCACTCGGAGCGACCGACAAACAGATAAATTTGTACACACATTACAGTATGTTACTGCAGTCTGATGAGCCCCACGTCGTTGATATACAACACCCAACACCATTGTAAACACATATTCACAACTACGTAGTAGTCGGAGTAGAGTAATAAATAGTTACACAAATAAATTTACTTCAAATCTTACTATAGAAAAAGAGATGTTGCTAAATGAAATGCTTTTTGATTTTGGATTAATTAACTTTAGACGAGTGAATAGATTATACTATGGTAAATGCTATAAGGTTAATCATATTCTTTATAAGTCTGAAGTTTATAGGCAATGGCGACATTAGATGACAGTTTTTGCTTTCTATATTACATACTTATATACAACATTAGTTTTATTAACCGCAGTACATAGTATTGTTGTGTTACGGTTTGAAGGGTGAGCCAGTGTAACTAACACAAGGGACATAGTATCGTTGCGATGGAAGCGCATTGGTTAAGTAAGGAATGGTTAATATTTGCTAGAGCGTCAATGTCTATGGGCAATGACCACTTACCATCAGGTTGCCCATATAACCGCTCCCACACTTAATACAAAAAAAAAACATCAAGTATTCATTCCTTATTTCGACACTTGTAAGAGCGTAAATTAAAGTTTTATTAAACACTCTAGTGTTCAATACATAAGTATTCGTTTAACTAATTTACATTTACAAGTGGGACGAGTAAGATAGTTACTCAATAATTGCTTATGAGGTCTCATGACTTGGTGTTTCATCTTCAATGTAGACTTAATCTAATCAGTTTTATCTGTTACCCCACGGGTATAAACGAAAATACTAAAAATCCGTGGCGGGTTGTACCCACTAAGTTCACTTAGGCGGTTTTCAATAACCCATTAAAGATTAATAGACAGCTATCTCCGATTATCAGTAAGGACTTATCTATCTTTAATTTTCGTTTCACAATCAAGGATAAGTGTTATCTATCTTTTACCAACGACGAATTACTATTCCCTTTCACCTATCTAAGTTTCTTGTTTCTTCGAACGTTTCGTCTTAGTATTAGTGCAACAGAATTTTATTTTCAAAACTTATTTTACTTTTATTTATTTTTAATTAGCTTATTATATCAAATACAGTCATAAATTATTTTAAATAAAAGCAAGGTAACAATACATAAAGTCAACGAAACGAAACGTTTTGACAGTTTCAACATTGCTCTTCGGTAGTTTGTTTTGTTTGTAAATCTTTATGCCGACGTCAATCTGCAATAAGCATAGTATCCCATGCATGGATTCGTATTGGCAAAAGTATCTGATGAAGGGGGATATTGCTAAGTTTAGAGACATGTTACTAAGTTGACCGGCATAAAGTAAAGTTCGTTTATGTAAAAACATTAACGTGTGTTAAAACATTAACGACAATCGACTATTAAATCCACGTCAATGTCTGCACTTCCTATATTGTATTTAAAAACTGTATAATATTATGTGGACTCGTAACTAATTTCTGAGTAGCCAACTCGACCCATCCAAACAGCTGAGTTTGTTTCGCCGATTCTTCTCGGGTCAGGGTATTTTCTTTTCCAAACCGGTGGTAGTGTTTAACTCGGTGACCAATAAGTAAGTGGAATGCTTTTATATTTAATTTGATTTGTTTATTGTAGGTACAAACGTTCTCCCAAAGAGAGGAGGCTCTATTGTCAGCATAGATATCAGTTATCCTACAAGTATTGCATAACTACATCATAACGGCGAAAGGAAATGGAATAAATTATAACCTCATACATTTATAAAATAAAATTGTTTTTATTCTATTTTAATTACTCTGCAAATAAAACAACTTAAGCGATTTTGTACGAATATGGTAAATGTTAGCTACAATATTATGAAACTTGTAACAGCCCTTTGTCAGGTAGGCATCTGCGAACTTCACTGTAGTTATATGTTTCATTAACTTTTTAACTTTTTAATGGTTATTACGATAACATTCTAGCAAATTCAGGTCTCATTTCCGCAAGAGACGAGACGAGAAGGTTATTTGGTAAGCGTGTACGAATCTGGTCGATCGTGTTGTTTAACTTCATTTATAAATATGTCAAATCTTGTAATAGATTTTTTTACTGGTTCCCACAAACCGATTGAACTGAAATTTATAATATATTAGATATATTTAGAGGCTTTAGGTCGGCATATTATCTAGTCAACATAACTTCGTCACATCGTGGGTTATATTCATCGTTTTAGTACATGTTTAAATAAAAGCTCGTTTTCGAAAGGTTTTATATTTTAAAACCCCACACTGAGCCGTATCTCAGATCAGGCGATCTTGGACTATGAAGTAGGTATCGCGTGCGAGGAGTCACGCGACGTCAAAGACTAACTTGTATTAACTTTCCGTGCAATTATGCCTACCACTGTTATTCCAAATTGCAAAACTTTAAGAAATGTTTGACAAGCTATTAATAAATTATCGAAATGATAAATAATAAAAAAATCGCAATTAACAAAATGGACATTTTTAATTAAGTAATGTAAGCATTTAATTTATTTTTAAACAATGTATTGATATTTATGAAAGTAATTACTGTACTGCCCAGTGTGAAGCAGACACTAGTTGACATCCGCGGGTTCGCCCTTTTGGAATATGAATTCAGTTTAACCGGGACGAAATTATCGCACACGAGTGCATTTGTCTTCGAGTTTAAAAAACATATAAAACTTAGACAAAAGACAAACATCCGGTCTTATATTTACCGTACTGATGGAGTGACTATTAATTATTATTATTTAGCCGAGAGGTTGTCGGGCTCTTTCGAGGCGTGATTTCAATGTGGATATCTTTCATTTATTATTATTATTATTTTACCTTGTTTGTCCAACTCATTATTATTATAGACTATATTTATTGAAATGAAAATTCTGACTGACGATGACAATAACAAACTGTTAGAAAAAAAATGAGTAAAACGCTTCTATTTGTAAAGTATCAAAATGAAACGTCACTTAATTAATTCGTCTTCATTTCGTCCGTTTTAGACGCTTTTTTCATTAGATAATCAAATGAATTAAAAAACATAAATTCTGCATTACAAAATACCTATCGACGACTCGACGACGATTTCAAAACATCAACGCGGTAATGCGTATGGTATTCGTAAACGTTGTTTGGAGTAAATGTCACGTCAATATAGGATGTTTAAAGGGAAGCCATTAATTATTATCAGTTAACCGCTGGATATGTTCTTACGGAGCTCGTATCTGTGCATCTCGTCTTGCTATTTAAATAAGTTAATACGACAATTCACGTACGTCGAAATGCTATCTGCGATCGGCTGAGCTGAGTTCACCACGACTTACGAAACAGAGAAGACTGCGAGATTTTAAACTACCATAACATAATAAAACGAAGACACTAAACCATATTTAGTACATGACAAAGGAAAACATTGATTGTTTAATAATATGTAACCAAAGCTATGTAATTAGTGTCACAAGAGAGAAAGGAAAACTGTCGTCTGCATATTATGTGATCTTTAGTCAAATTTTATTTAAGTTTCTCTCAAATTATTTGAACATAAAAATCATAATAACTAGGAAATTGTCACACGTTCTTTTTTTTAACGTTTTTCTAATTTAATATAATTCGGTTGTGATCATCGCCGAGTTCAAATAGAGTATAAGTTTATGAGAAAAGTACCCACACATTAAGTGTACAATAAACTAATCCTCATCGAATTGCAAATCATGGAATCCCATATCGCTGTATAGGCAGTCTCATACCTTGTATTAGTACCGCCTTGACACAGCGAGCTCGGATTTCGTCAACTTACCTGAAAAGATAATAAAGATACTTTACAACTCACACTCGACACAAATTAACGAGAAAATGTTATGAATAAGCCACGAGATAGTGTTACCGGCGAGCAACGAACTAGCCATCGGGGCGCGGGTCTGTTTGTGTAATTACCGTACGACAGAACCACACTACACCTGACGCGTAATTAAGAATTTAATTAAATAAACAATTCAGTACACGTCATAGTATCTGTTAATTTATTCCCTTGTAATCTCAAAAGCCAGAAGATCTATGTTAATTGCATTTTAATATATCTTTATTACCTGTAGTATGCTTTAAAAGTTGTATTATCAACTCGAAGTTCAATAATATAATTATTTATTTTACGTTTAGTTTTAGGTGCATAGAATGTAAGTATCATTTTATACAGTAAATATAATATTAATCGATTAGATTATTTTATTTGTGAAGTATAGATTATTATCAGAGGTTTAAGAAAATAATATTGCCTTTAGGATCTGCGTATTAGTATTAAGAATATGCTTATAGAAGCGCAATGATTGTTCCACTTTTATTAACAGGACGTATACATTATATATACCTGCATTGCTCAAGTAAGGCATAAATGTTAAAATTCACGATTATAATTTTAAGCGTTAAAGCGCTGACGCCAGATAAACAAACAAACTAATTTAGATATGCACAATATTATTCATGATTAAAACAAGTACTAAAGCGATTGCAGAGGTATTTTTTGTGCTTTTTTCACGTTTGTTTATTACTCATATATACCGAGGTATTGCGAAGGCAATGATTGTTATTTTATAAGAAACAAAATAAACTTTAATTTGAATAAAGTCGGAGTAAAATTCACATAACAATGAATAAAATAAACGATTTTAAAACATAAAAAAAACTATGTAGACATTAAAATCTCCCGGTATACGGGACAGGTTTACTTTTAGGTTTAATCTGTATTGTGTAAACAGATACCTTTAAGGATAGATTCTTAAAGTAATCGAGTTGAGCGCTATGTTGACTTTGGCAAGCAGATATACACTACTTTGATAATGACGAGACTTCGTTATAAATATACATTCGTTATTATTTCAAATAATTTTATCAATTTAAATTAATAATAATAACAAAGATGCAATTACAAGGATATGGAGGTTACGGAATGCAGCGATTGTTGCAATAGTGTTATCTACAACAGGAGTCTTCACCAACAAAAACAACTTCACCAACCCTTAAAGACTTTACGTCTGCATAAGAATATATACATCCAATTACAGAAGTGGTAGCATATTAAATACTTGCAGAATAGTCAGAAAATGTATATCTCAATACCATACAAATCCAACATACTCGTAATAACACACAGTAAGATAGACGTGCTCTTGGTCTAGGCCCGTGTACACCGAATAAACCCGGCAAAATTATGCCGAGTAAAATTGACATACATATAAAAATTATATCAATACACAATATCAATATCAAACACAAGGAATGAAGGAAGCACAGGAGATGTAGAACATAAATGTCAGTCAGGCTCTCACTATCAGACTCACACGACTGGAGAGAAAACAAACGCAGGATTATTGCTTCCTTTACAAGTTACGTGCTTTCCGAGACATGAGATTGTCACACTGCCCGCTTCAGAGCTCCAGGCACTACAGTAATAGAAAAGACAATATAGTAATTATTTGAATCACGAGTTTCCCATATCATATATCATACAAATGAACTTTACAAGCAGGAACACACTGCGCGATAAATATACATAAACCCGTATTGCCAATTTTAACAGCGTCAATCTTAACAACTATCTCGAGTCTCTAAAATATACTGCGAGTACTTATGTATTAATATATTTATCTACACAATAATATAAGAAGCGCTTAATTGACTAAAGAATTCTTAAATTTCCATACTATCATCGAGACGTGGCGTAAAAACTTTAACTTAATTAAAATAACTGCTTCATTTATCTGAACACGCGTCCAACCGATGGTAACTTTATGGTGATATTTTATATCGACATTGATTTATAGCTCCGATCGAATGTCTTCTGTTTCAACTTTCACTTCGTTAATTAGTCTTTTTTTTCTTTTAATTGATATAAATTGGACCGAGACATTATGGTTTTTATCTAATTCCGAGATTAACATTATGCAGAGATTTACAATTTAGGAATGTTTTCAATAAATTTAAAAGGCAAAGGTATGCTTCGTACGGCTAGAGATTGTAGATTCATTCTACGCATAAATAACATCAGCAGTCGGCGTTTCCGACCGCGATGATCCACGATACCGCGTCACCAACTCACCGCATCGTAAAAAAAGAACGGACACCACTCCCGAGAAGGCAAAGCATAAATATATCAAATCGAAAACAATAGGAGACATCGAGATATCGCATCACACGCTACCCACGGACATATTTCAAAAATGGACACAAAAAAATATAAAATAAAAAAAGAGCACGATAAAGCGAACGTCGAAAAAAATACGTGATGGGCATTAATTAAAACGGACCCACGACCAGGATTCCAGAAAAACAAAGAACTTAAACAAACCTTCACAGTGGGAGCCCCCGCAATGATCATCATCTCACATTTTTAATCATCGAACACAAAACATGGCCGCTGTTCCATTTTCGACTTTGGACACGGCGGCTTAGGGATGGCAGTCGGTTTGTCGAGGTCACGTGGAGCTGTTAAAGATATTTTTTGGTTTGTTTGTCACCGTTGTTTTAATGGTATTACGCATTGAGGAAGGGTTATCTCGCGGATCCGATCTCCGAGCCCAGGTACGGACCAAGATTGATTGGACACGACCCGACGTTTTTATAGCCACGATCTCTGGTGTCGTCGACTCTCTCGTCGAGGCATCGGTTATTAAATTAGTTGAATCTATCAAATGAATGCCAGCTATTAACGCGTCTATTCTCGAATTTATATCATCGTTATACATCGGGCTCAAATTTTATTGGACCTTTACAAGACTTTATGAATGGGACATAAAAGTTAAACAGTTCCATTGTTTCCGTTCACTTTTTTCATTGAATTAATTTAAATCGATATTATGATAATAAAGATTAAAATTTCCTCACATCGCAGTTAATGCAAACGAATGTTATTTGTTTTTAAGAATATAGTGAATATTAAAGTTAACATATTATATGTAAAAAAAAACTTTTTATGTTACATTTCTATAAATTGTCAAATCGAAGATAGTTAAATAAAAATGATAAAAACACAAAGGAGTGACAAAAAGAACGTTGCGCCTGCGCAACCAACAATACTTGTCAACACACCATCATTGTAACGTCACGCTACAAGCGGGGGTGACAGCAATACGGACAAAGGGACAACGGTGTTTAGCGGTTAAGGACGAGGGGCATAGTAGAACTATTGTAGTGGATTTTTTATGATGTTTATAAATCTCATAAGTACTGCACGTTTGAAATTTTTTCGAGCATTTTATACCGTACCTGCCATTGAGCTCGTAATAATTAACTTTGCTGTTCCAATGCAAAATATAATATTTGATCAGTCAAAACACGTGATAACGGCAATATTTTATTGGAAGAATCGAAATGTATACATTAGATGTGTATGAACATGGAATGTTATTCAATGAATATACCCATACTGAAACAGAACTTTAGTTTAGCATGAATTTTGCGCCGGTTTTATTTAATTCTTAAACAAGACAAAATCGACCGAGGCGACCTTCCAAAGAACCTAATGTTAAAATAAAGAAAATTAATTACGACCCTCAATCCAGATAGTGGCTCGCATTAACAGAGGTCGTTAACACAATCCACTATCACTATCTAACATACCAGGTGTTAAAAAAATACGTTAAACATTCTTGTAAACAGACGAAAAGGTTTAACTGAAATCTCTAAAGATCATCCGATACCGAGTTCCATCTGAATTACACAATACAATATTACATTACCTTTATATAAAGGGAAGGTACAAAAATGGTTCGCAATGAACAATAGTCGATAGACGTTTAAGACGGGATTTGGATTCAAAGGGCCCTCGACTTCTTTGTTTCTGGAGGGCTTTTATAAAATCGGAATCTTGAGGTAACTCGATGAAAGAGGTACGGTGGCAGTACGAGCGTGAAAATATTACAAAAGAGCGCCTGCTTTGAAATTTAAAAATAGGTTCTGTAAATCTTACGACGAGCATAAGTCTAATCATTTCGCTTACGCTAACGCTAACCCTTTGGAATTGACGTGTAAATAAAAAATTTGACTTTAACGTAGAAAGCGTTGAAACGCAGTCTCGTGTAATATGTAGTACGTATTTCTACTAAATTATATGGATATTATTATTTTGGACCGACTATGAAATGATCATTGATTTTTTTCAAAAAATGACTTGTAAACTTCATAATAATTCACAATTATCCAAATCATGCATTATACATATGTATATATTTTATGAATATCTCATAAATTTCCCGCCACGCATTAACTGTCACCATACCCTTATAAGGACTTTAACGTACTTAAAGGTTCTCCTCGGTCGGCGCTTCTTTGTGCAAACTTGAAAAGGCGTCTGATCGTAATACCGAGTAATGGGTATTTTTTTGCGCATGCGCGATAAAAAGGCGGCGCTCATGCGCGCGCGCCGTTGCTTTAATTGAAAGCATTTTAATAAACACATGAGTAAAATAATACGCTTTTAATTCGAAGTTTTATGAATAAAATTTAAATATAATTATAGAACCTAGTTAACTTATTTTTTTTTATAAAATAAAATCAATTTTTCGAAAAATTCCTATTATTGTGATTGTGTAAACGAATGTTTATTAAATCATGTCTTACTCTGATCCTGTAATTTAAAATCGTTAGTATGTAATGTTGCTAATATTTGCAATTGCAACAACTTTAACTAAATTCAATGTGAAAAATATTCAACAATTTCAAGCATTAAAAAATTAAACATCTTTTATTAGACATGTCAGTCAGCAACGGTATACAGCATATAACTATGTAAATTACCAATAATCGAACTTACAACCGCCGACGCAAAACGACCACACAGCGTACTGAGCCAGATGGTTGTCAATTGTAATAAATTTAAGATAGGTACACAAACACTTGAAACTTGATATGCCGCGTCGGTCTGATGAAATTCAATCGTTCGGAACAAGTCGAGCCCTTCAAATATGATGTTGTTCGTTTGGCTGGAAGTAAATATGGCTGATAGAGGATTTGATAAGTGAGGGAGACAAAGGTCGGTGCGGACAAAGCGGCCAGTAATCAAGATATCAGCTGACGAAGGCACTGAGCGCTGAGCTCGGAGCGATGCTCTCGGTTAAAGGCAAGTCACGCATGTTTCCCTTCCAGCCTCTATGTCAAAATTTAACCAAAATATTTTCTACATTCATCCATCTATGTATTAAAATATAGATGAAAAAAGGTGTACATATTTAATGGAAGGCGTTGTATTCGTACTCGATAAACGCTAAAGCGTATGTCTTAAGCGCAACGGGGCTAGTGCGGCGGATTATGCAGCGCAACGAAGCGCACGCGCGCACCAGACCCGACGTAATGCCGCCGGCGCCGGACCTGCGTGCCGCACCGCCGCCAACAGCTTGCGCCGGCGCACCGATACTCGACCGAATTATTGTTTAGAAATACGTAAACAGGACTTAGTCGCTTTGATTTTGGTAATTCAGAAATTAAGATATACTTATTTGAAAAATTAAAACTTTTATATACTGATAAATACGCACTTATTAATCGAAAGTAATCCTATTTAGATTTTCGCTTATAATCTTTATTAAATCAAATATCTATGAGTTGTGAGAGAAAAACAACGAGTAACGAATACATAGGTTCGTGGAGCCTAGCTAGGCAAGCCAGTAAGGTAAAAATTAATTATTTGCTTAATAATTAAACGTATATATGGTACTGCTGTAGGCGGTAGGATTTATACGAAAGATTCGATCCTCGTCCGCAGGTAGCGGTCCAAACAAACGTATAGAGCATAAATTGAGCAAACTCGAAGCCAAAGTGTTTGCATTACGGAGCAATGAATATAAAATACGCTTTTCATTATGTGAATATGTTGGGTGGAATTTTCAATGGATATTTATACGTATTTGCAATGTGAAACCCGATGTTGAGATAAAAGGAGACAATATCGGCTGCATAGTTTTATATTCGCGATGCGAGTACAGTTCGATCGCGCGAGTGTTGCTGCCATTTTTTACCAAATATGAAAGGTTGTTTTAAAAAATGTTTAATAATTGATCAACGCTATCAGATTTTCATTTTTACATACGTAAACTAGTATTATTCATAAAAGTAAAGTAACGGAAAATCTCTCTCTTCCGTACAGTGTCCTGATCTGCTCCTCGGGATAAGGATTCGAGATTATTCCATCACGTTTCTTCAGTGCACATTGATATGTACACATGTGGCAGAATTGAATCAGACAAATGTAGGAATTCCAAACACAAAGTAAGCACATGAAAGCTCAATAGTGACTGTCCAAGTTTGTGACTGAAACTTTAGAGTTTTATATGATTTATTACTATTGTATCTATTACTTAATGAATGATTTAGATTGGGATAAAGGCAGTCGGCTAGACAGTCACTCGGCACTATTCTTTACCACAAAACTACTCTTAAATTTGTTCTCATTGAAGCATAATTCTACTGTTTTAAACCTAAAGCACCGGTTTAATATTTCTTGTTCTATTCCGTTCTCTTCTGTTTTTTGTTGCTATTGTTTTTAATGATTATTAATTTAGTCTTTATCACGACTTGACTTATTAAGATAATCAGTTTAACATAGTTTTGTAATTTGCTAACCCTATTCACAAACTCTTATACTCAAGTATAAGAGTTACTTCTTTATTAGACCGATGAATGGTTATTGTTAGTCTTCAAACCATCCAATAAAATAAAATAAAATAAACTTTCCAAATCTATATCCGAATATTTGTAGATCATCTTGAACAGACTTACCTATATAATTAAGACAATGTTAACTAATATAGCAAAGATGTTCTAATAACAATGAAAGTAAAAATTAGGGAACTATACACCACCGACCCCTTCTGGAGCAGCGTGCCGGAATACCTACTAAAACCTTTTCAGTACGAGGTATTTGCCTTCTATTTTTATAAATTGCTTTTAAGAAAAAAAAATATATAAAACCGCTTTACGAGACATACTTACATAGTTATGTTTGTTTTAATAGTTGAGTACAAGAATAACCTATAATAAAGATCTAAAAGCATAAATAATTTTCGCATTGCAGGTTAATTAAAACCTTCTCTATAAAGTAGCTACGAGTAATTTCAAGTAGGAAGCACCCCGTGGAGATTTTATGCGCCCCAGTATTGCGGCCCACGGGTATGCGTTCCGCTTGTTTATGAGTCAATTATTACTCGGCGACTATAGATCCTGCGATGTCTATGTAAATATTACATTAACTGTATAAAGTTAAGGCGGCGAGTTTGCTTTCGAATATATCGAATGCGTCAAGTAACCAATGTCACAAAAATCTTCCGGTAACTTTTTGAACGTGAAGCACGCACATCTCTAACGATGCCCACCTATATAGGTAAAGGTAATGAATTTTAATAATTTACCACGTGATTTTATAAATATGTCGTTTTAAAATTAAACAAAAATATGCTTACATTTTTTACATTACATTAACAGCCTGTAAATTTCCCACTGCTGGGCTAAAGGCCTCCTCTCCCTTTGAGGAGAAAGTTTTTGGAGCATATTCCACCACGCTGCTCCAATGCGGGTTGGTGGAATACACATGTCGCAGAATTTCGTCGAAATTAGACACATGCAGGTTTCCTCACGATGTTTTCCTTCACCGCCGAGCGCGAGATGAATTATAAACACAAATTAAGCACATGATAATTCAGTGGTGCCTGCCTGGGTTTGAGCCCAAAATCATCGGTTAAGATGCACGCGTTCTAACCACTGGGCCATCTCGGCTCTTAAAACATACTTAACTCAAACAAACTCTTACTATATTAATAGTCAAACAAGACGAATGAAATGTAAAGTTACTATCGATCCGAAACTTAGCTTATTCTTCATTAATCAAATACCTACATGTAATTGTCAATTACAATAAAATCTGTATATCTAACCAAAATCATCAAATAATATCACCAATTCCAATACAACAACAAACAAACAAACAGACAACAAACAAATACTAATTCCATTATCATTTATATAATTTTGTACGGAATAGTATGGCTAAATATATTAAACAGATGTATGTACCTACTACCTACATACAGGCATCTACATCGGTATTGAAGAAAAACTTAGTTAAATGTATTTAAAATTTCAATTGCTTGTAGTGTCTCAACAATCAAAATTATCTTTAGCACAAATAAAGAATTCAGCGCGAGTATCGTATTTTCTAGTACCATATCATGTTACGACCTTCAGCTGTACGCGTTTAATCGTGTCCAGCTAACAGAAATACCCATAGGATACAATGTTATCGACAGAGAGATCACAGGGCAATCCATCGACGCGTAACGCGACATCACTACACGAGTACACGCCACGCCCATAGAGTGCGTATCTGAGTAATTACTGTTCGTCCCTTTCCCGCAGACCTTTCGGCTACTTTTAATTGCTCTCTTGCAGTTTACGATAGCTATCCTCATTGACAATTAATTTAAGATTTTTATGACAACATATTTAATAAAACAAATAAAATAAAATATGTAGCAGCAGTATAGAACTGTCGACTTAGGAAGGCGCGCCCTACCACAAACATTAAAAAATATGATCTAATTTCATATTTTTTGCCGTCTTTATTTTTACAATAGTCATTTCACGCACACTTAAGCACGAGCGTCACCCACACTAATTCACGCCTATAAATTATCGTGGAGGGGCGCGCCTTCGTCAGTGAATAGATCTAGAACATATTATAAATGTTAATCCATATTACAAGGCCGTTATTTTTACATATATTGAGATAAGATAAACCCATAAATAAAAATACATAGCGTAGACCATTAATAACATACGTCATAATTTAAATAAGTACGACTTATAAGTAAGTACTTAGTGTATTTATTTAAAGGACATCAATAATTCATATTCGTTGGTTAATTATGGTCTAAGTAAATATAATCATATATCTATTATGTTACAGGTGTTATTTTTGTATATCATACATTAATTATGTTTGTAGTATGATGAATATTATTTATTAACTTTTTATGTTAGTTTTGTGAGTGTAAATTCCTAAGTACGAAAAACATAATAGATCTCCTTCAGTGACCGTGACAGTTCCGATCGACTTCGGTAATTATGGAATAAGTTCTAAATATAAATATTATAATTATTATTAAATGTCTTAATTTTAATTCCAAATTTTATCGACAAATTTCGATAACAATGCCAACACTATAATTCAATCTTACGGTTCATCAAGCATAAATTCGATGTAACGACTAGAAATTGGCATTTACTTATAGATATTTTTAGTTGGTTCTTAGTGGTAGTCTAGTGTGTGGTACCCATCTAGACGGGCTTGCATTGCAACCACACGCTCATTACATATTCAACCGCCAAACAGCAAAAGTGTTCCAGTTTGAAAGGCGAGTAAGCCAGTGTAATTAGGCATTAGGGATATAACAACTTAAGACATATTCCCTAGGCGCCCCCACCTAGGACGTTAACATTATCAGGAATGATTAATATATTTTCCAGACCTTATGTCTACTTACCATAAGGAAGCTCATTTACCAGACTACCGACCTATGTTATATAAAACAAAATACATATTCCATTAGATAAAATACATATCCAACTCGCATTGGAGCAGCGTGGTGGAATACGCTCCAAACCTTCTCCCTTGGAGGGCTTAGCCCTGCAGTGGGAAATTTACAGGTTATTTATGTAAAAAAAAATACATATAGGTATACCTATCGATATATGAAATAATTTGCGATGCTGTTAAGTTGTAAAGTTGCAGCTGTCACGTGAAACAGTGCATCGTGAGCCGCGGCGACATCTGTCGGTATTAAATCAGCGCGTCACAAATCCGCCGGATTAGTGATCTTTAGAAGATTTGTGGTAACGACGTGTCGACACACAGAGCGGGCCCATTTATTTGTGAGTTACTAAACGCTGTCATGTTCATTATATTTAAGCTCAGCACAATATGTATAATATTACGAGATTAACAACAATTTATTGAGCGCTGAAACTTCTTATGTGTTTCACGAGAAGTGATTCTTCAATTAATGCGTGTTCTCTACCGTGACGGATGTAGGATGTCGAAATATGGACATTGGACTGACTGCGGGGCTACATCACGCAGCCCTATAAAGCAGCCAGCCTAAGAAAACCCTTAGTATGTTTTCCCTCGAGCCATGCTTGATGTCTTTGACAGATACAATCAGACATAATGAGATCATCTAATGTATAGCCGAGTTACTAACATAGGTAAAGCTGAAATGTCACTTGGCGAGAAACCGTTGGTCGTTGGAGTCGACTGTCCTTGAGTGGAGACAGCGGATCCGCAAACGCAGCGCAGGAAGACAAATAGTTTAAAAGTGACGTCATAATGACTCGTAACTAGTCGTCCACCGCGACTTACTCGCTGTGTATTAAACTTGAAATAAATATGTACGTACACTTTTGATGGTTTCAACCGATTTTGATGAAAGAAAAACTAAACGGTACTGTTGAATACTCACTATAACAATCTCATATTTACCTACATGCGTGTTTGTTACTAAGCTTAAAGATTACGTCGGACTAGGTTTAAAAATTGTACCTCAAAAAAAATTGTTAAACACATACATACTTCAATTTAATTTATTTGTATATCTAACGGAAATTCATAAACAAGGAAAAAAAATAAGTTTACGTCAAAAGACGCATTTAAATAATAAAAAAATCCACAATCAGACGCATCTATACGGACGAAGGTAATAAACATTGTGTTTAATGATCCGAATTATTTCTCAACGATTAACAATCCTTCTTACTCTATTTAGTAGTCAATTGCTCGAAGCAACGGGCGCTGTGTAAGTTATTGGTACTCGACCGGCATTTCATTACACGCAAGTCGAAATACGACAATGTAGAGGGAATCTTTTAGAAAAAAAATAACTTACATTTTAGTCGAGATCGCCTAGTGGATCAAGCACATCAATCGTAAACAGAGATCACGGATTCAAATCGAGCACCACCGTGTTTTATATGCCTAATTTGTGTTTATAACACATCTTGTAGCCAGCGGTCAAGAAAATCTACTAAACCTACAACTGTCAGGTGACTTCTACCACGAGTGTATGTATGAAAATGCGTTTGAAAAGTGAATTAAATATTCTACAAATCTTATAGTTAGGAGATGAGGAGGCACATATTGCGAACTGTACTTTTATATACATAAATGTATGTGCGGAAACAATCATCTGCTAATCGACCACTTACCTAGATCTATCGTGCTCTTACAGACTCGAACTGTATTGAATATTATATTAATACAATACAGGGGTCATTTTATAGAACTTACAGCAGGAAGTATTTGAATCTAAATTATAATGTTTTATGGTACCTACTTGTATTAAATCAAACATTGCATAAACTGTAACATACATAATGCCTGTTATATGTAATCCATTTCCAATTATATGTACTTTTAAATATATAATTTTGAGGTATACTTTAAAAGGAATTCATAGGTTATTGACCAATAAGGGGACGGACTTGTAATTCACCCGCTAATATTATTATTACGACGCTCTTTAAAGAAGTTAGCTGAATCTATACAAAGGCACCAGTAACTACATATATAATAAAACCGTGTCATTTATACAATTGTTCCGGGCGTGCACTTCTCTAGCGTGGCGGATGCCGGCACGTGCGACAAGGATGCATTTAATGCGCTCCAACGCCGAAGCTGACTGCTGTCGAATAATTGAAGATATATTACTAATATACAAATTAATAAAAAATATGATTAATTGCTGTGGTCGGCTATTGTTGACTTTAACGTGATAAATAAAATAACAAAAGTTTGGAATAACAAAATGATCCTGTTTATCCATATACCTACCTCCATAAATATTATATACGTTTTATAGGTAAATATACTATTAGGTTTCACCGATAACTGTCATTTATACATCCACATAACATTACCATAAGCCGCATCTAGAATTTGCTGTAGCACGCACTCAATGTAGCCTTTCTCAACAGGGGTTAAGGTAAAAAAAAGACTTTGAACTTGATTGACATGGAATCAGTGTACAATTCATTATGTACTCAGGGAAAAATTGCGTTTTAGTGTTGGCCAACAAAACTGTTTTATGTGCATAACGTAGCAGAACTTATAATACTTATTAGCAAATCGCATGGAATATGTAAATCAAAGGTTTGCTTATATCTATTCCTGCTGCCATTTGAATATAGTATACACCGTTAAACCGATCGCATTGACAATTATTGTATATACACACGCAAGACAACGCCTGCCGGGGTTTGCCAGTATTCAGATCTACTAATTACAATAAACAACATTTTATTTTGTTACAATGTTGTATGTGTAGTATCGTATAGCAACATATTATTTATTCATTGTTTTATTTATCTATTTAAATATCTTTTTTTTATACGTTTTTACTACACATTAAAAAGTATTCCCTATAAAGGAATCTAATCTAGCGTGAAATGAATTGTCGAGGAGTCGCTGACTCGGATATTACAATTTGTATCAGTTTCAGGGTCAGAGGTCCACTATCAGTGTTGCTGATGTAAACGCCCTAGATTTAGATAATACTGCAAAATTATGCACATGAGTTTTTTTTCGGTGTAAAATAAAAAATATTATTAGTATATAATGTTTTCATAATCATATATCGACAAGTTTAAGGCCGCTAATAAATCGTTAAAGTGAATTGTTTATATTTTATTTTTAATCATATTAATCATTTCAAAGATTACAGAAAGTGCACATTCTAATAGAAATGTAATTAGATCAAAAGGACCCGAAAACTAACTCGATACACAAAGTAGAGGGCCGCAAATGAAAACTAATGTCGCTGCGAGGGGGTGCTCTGGGCCGGAAATAATTCCGTCTGTAATCTAATTCGATACACCCTCCCGAGGATTACACACGTGTCATCTATAAATTCATGCATTTTTCCTTAAAACGGCGCCGTATCTCTACAAACTTGAAATAGGAGGAAAATAAATTGACAGTGCGCAACTAGGACACTATTGAAGCGGGTTTTAATTTCATAGGAGAAATACATGTGTCGTCTTGTATGTTCATATACAAACTTAGCTATTATATTATTTTATTATTTATAGATAAAAGCCTAACTGTATGTATGTTTTCATTCTGTTTCCACGAATAAACCCTGATTTACGAGAATAGAGTTAAATTCGGAGTTTTTTGTGTAAATTTCACGATATTTGTATATTAAGTTAAAATGTCTTTCGTGTCTCCTGAGAGTTCCCATGGCGTGCGCTGTGTGAATCGACAAAGCTATTTGAAATTGATGTTTGGTGTAAGTGTTCTTCCCAAACAGTTCGAAAGTACAGTCTTCCCAATTCTATCGACCACTATACATTATTAATAATCACCTATGTACTTAGTGCTGGCCTTGCGAAACCGAGGCGAGTAGCTAGTAGTAGTCATAATAAATAATAATATTTATAATGAAATAGTAGATAAATATTTATAATAAAATTAAAAATATAATAATTGTAGGGGTGATCGTTTGATCGGTATACAAGTTGATCTAACAGTTCCAACAAAGTGAAACCTTCTCCACGAACAAAATACGTATATATGCAAACTCTTATATTCGTGCTAATGGGTTAAATGCAGTCCAAGTCTACTAATCCTCAATCAGATACACCGATACATTTGTATTTATATATAAAATACCTATTATTAGATCATTCTTATAATATATTTATTCATAATTTCGGACAGCAGAAGTATTTTCTAAAGAACGATGCGTATGGCAATACACAAACACAAATCATCACAAGGGGTAGGATGGCTCATATAATCAGTTTAGAAGTACAGTGTAATCTCGTTACAGCCCCAGTTCGGATCATTAGCCCCGTATAATCTAATTTCGATTTCATTACCGACGACCCCAGCTCTGTTTTGTATTCGGGTATGTTGAGTGTTCTCTATAACAATATAATGTTAAAGAATTGTAAGGAAGAGGTCACACAGTCACGAGACGTCAGACTGAAATTATTAAGATGTTCTTTCGGATGTACACAAAAACTAATAATACCATAAACCATCGGCATAGTATTGTAGTTTACAGTTTCAGAATAGATATAGTTCATATAATAGGTACGCTTATATTTTGCTTAAAACTATAATAAATACACGAGTTTGTATAATAGGTTATACATATACCTATTTATATTAACCTCTTTTTTAAAAAAGGTCGTGGTAATTATTAAAATGTTTATATAAACATACACGTATAAAAAGATATAAGAAAAAACGTATAAGATGTATCAGCACAACACCGAGTGGATAGATCGCTTGTCACGATATTAATAACATACAATTAACAAAAAAATTGTAAAACCATCCTATTACTAAATACCATTTCCTAAATATGTATATCTGAGGTGACTACGACGAGATAAAAACAAATAGTTTAACAAGTATAAGATATAAATCGAAGTCGTGGTACAGATTCCGATTGATAAAGTTGAACATTTATATGAGTTCGAATTACTTATATTTAAATCAACTGCTGCAAATAATTTCAAATGCTACGCCGGCGACAGGTAACAACGCCACAGTTACTGCGGCACTGTTCTGTATCATCTCACTCGTGAAAAGTTTAAACTGAAGCTAGCAACGTCGCATATCACTTTCTGACATCTATTGTGTTTTGCGAAATATCTCTACGGATAGATATTTTAGTACAAAAATGCATTGAAATAAAATTAGAATTTTCCAATGATTAAACAAAATGCAGAATTTTGAGTATATATAACTACTTTTATTAATTAAAATCAAAAACACGGAACCAATGAATAAATTCTTAGAGTCTATGAGATTCGAAGCACGTTACGTACAAACGTCACGGCAAGTACAAATTGATTTATCGCCGGTGCCCGCGCATGTCTGCCTACTATAAATTATTATCAATAATGATCACGCGCATGATTTATTATTACAATAAATAAATCGATGAGCAACCGTATAAAACTATGGAAATGATCGAGAGAAACAAAAAACTCATGTAAAACTGATTAATGGTGAACGCTGGGACTGTAACATGTACCTACGAATACGAAATTGGCGCGCAAGTATCGCTTTAATCAATAACAATGACATACCTTTCTACGGGTGGATGTATTAATGTTAAATTAATAATTAAAATAAGCTTTATTCAATTACGCTCTTACAAGCACTTATGCTAAGACGTTGACTCTGTAATTAGTATCTAGATGAAACATTTTTGTTATTTACGTTGCATCTGTTCACAACGTAATGGGGGTTAAGTTTTATTCCCTTGTACCAATAGTGACATTGATCTTTGGTAATTAGTGATTGTGTGATCTCCAGGTGGACAATCACTAAATACATTGATTAAAAACATGGCTGTATATCAAACTGTTTCGATAACGCCCGTTACCGAGGACTTTAATTATTTTAATAATACACATTGAACCAATAAAAATATTGAAGGTACATATATTAAACGAATTTATTCATAGCAGTAGATGTCATTGTTAAGTCGCGATCTATGGGGGGGCGCCTGTTCTTTTGTGTTATAACGGTAATGGAAATACAAATTGTGAGATAAATAATTGAAACTATTAAACGTACTTACATCGTCACACCGATAACATTTAACCATTTATTAACGCAGGTTGGATAAAAAACAAAAACAATAAATTCTGATATTATATTAGTCATATTAAGAGCCTGGTAATTTCCCACTGCTGGGCTAAGACTTCCTCTCCCTTTGAGGAGAAGGTTAGGAGCATATTCCACCACGCTGCTCCAATGCGGGTTGATGGATTCACATGTGGCATAATCTCGGTGAAATTAGACGAATGCAGGTTTCCTCACGATGTTTTCCTTCACTGCCGAGCACGAGATGAATTATAAACACAAATTAAGCACATGAAAATTCAGTGGTGCTTGTCTGGGTTTGAAGCCACAATCATCGGTTAAGATGTACGCGTTCTAACCACTGGGCCATATCGGCTCTGTATACGTACATGCTCTGTAGCATCCAATACACATTTTACAGAACGGATATGTTTTTACCTTTTATTAGGTATATTAATTAGTGTCACCCCTATCTTCAAACCAGCTCCTATAAAGGCAGCAGGCACCGGCTCACGGAATTCGTCGCTCGCAAAGGACTCGCCGAAAATGTAACCGTGCCGCAGTGTCGAGGCGTGGATGAAGTGATTAAAGCCGTATCGTTTTTGTCATCGAATCGCGGCAACGAGAAACATTTTGATTGCACTGGAGTTTCGTGCGAGTATGTGATGAATAAGAGAGTTACCTAACCGTTTAACTTTTTTATTCCCTAATGAAACGAAATTACAAAATAAATGGATACAATTGACACACAAGAAGCGTTGTGTTATAGTTTATGCACGTGTGGAACGTAGAATTTTTTACTACGACAAATGGATTTGTCTGAAATAACCGAGTAATAAATCATGAACTGTAATAATAATTAAAGATCCAAACTCCACTTGACGTTTGACTTGATATTGATGAACGAAACAATGATTTTATAAAAGAGAAATTTAAATTTATAAATTAAATACAAACATCACTTTTGCGTGGTTAGCTTTTTATTATTTAGTTTCATTATTATCAATTTTAAATATAATAGGTATATGAGTTCCGAAATTGACATATTTCGTAATCAATCTCAGCCCAAAGAAGAAATCTTCAATTTAGATTGTGCGTTGTGTGACAGTTAGTCATTTTAAAGTATTGCGTTAAGAAAATTTTATAAAATTCTATTTTACACAAAAGTCTAACACCATACAACTTCTAAATATATTTTTTCGTCTGTTTCTAATTTTCTACAATATTTTTTATTGTTAACTATTGTTATTTTTTATTGTATACTATGAAGCGTGGGTTTTGCGATCTAATCGACGCCTCGTTTAAACCTCGTTTACTTTGGTATTAGTCAACTCTTTTATCCATAGCTTAGAAATATAATTCTCAGTACTAAAGGTAGTTGTGGTAATTTAAATTAAAAGTCAAATGATACGTTGATCGTCTGATTCAAGATAAGATTGCACTTCCAGTGGAACCCACCACATAAACATTCATTTAATCAGTTTTTGTATAATATTCAAGATAAAAAAATAAGATTAAATGACATACCAAAAGGCTTTACCTTTGAGCAGATGAAACTGAACGAATATAATACGGCCAATTAGATTTTTTTTTTTTGTAAATACGAGTATAAAAACAACACATGTGATCTGGTTAAGTTCGTTACTTTCATTTGCGTTGCATTTGCATATTAATAAAATCAAACGTGGAATAAAAAAGGTATCTCAAATAATCTAAAAATACTATAAATATGATTATTTTAAGCATCACTCATTAGCAAACATTTTAGCGATCAAGCGTTCAAAGCGTCCGCACCAACCGGTAACTCGTAAAATAAATCTCGGAGTCGACGCAGAGATACCATCTCGGACGATACTCAGCTTAAAAACGCAATGTTTTAATTCCATCGTCCCGGGAAACTAGATGAATCGCCAGATAGCGGGCACTGTTTACAAAACTATTTTTTTTACATTTTTGATCGAGTTATGTGACCGTCGTCGTCGAAACTTTGTATGCAATTTTGGTTTGCCGGAGATATTTGTATTAAACGATTATATAAAATAAATAACCCGTATACTATTAATTATAAATAGCCCTTAGTTATCTGAAACACCACACTTCTGGTGGCCCAAGCTGGAGTTAACTAAACTCAAAGACTGAGTTCAGCAGGTAGTACCAGCGTCCTACGAGCAAACAATTTTAGAGAGTGTGTTTTAACCCTTCTCGTGTGGGCGGCGGCAACGTGTGTAAACGTTAGTGCGCCGCGCTTAAAAATTAGCCAGTGTAACGAACTACTATCCTTCTCCTATCCTACAAATAACATCACCTATCCCTTGGCTTGTGTTCTTCAAGTGTGTGAAGATAAAGGGAGCGCTCCCAAGAAGAAAGTGTCTTCGAAAGTAAGAACCTTGAATTTCGACGTAACAACTCCCCCCTTTTACTCATCTAAATACAGTCCACTTTTCTCTCGCGCGTACATTTTGTAACAATAAAAACGCCGACCCCCTATACCCAGTTAGGGACAAGGGCAAGGAGAAGAAGATATCATATATTTGTTTGTTTTATTTTATCCTACAAAACATTTTACAGTAATTAAGTATTTTGAATATTAAATTATTTAGATGCTTGTTCGCCTAAACCTGACCCCTGCGTAAAAGTTGTTTTTAAAATAAAAGAAATAGCGTTAGAGATGGAATCTCTGATATATGAAATACATATGCGGGAAACGAGCAATCGTCTTGTTTATTAAAGAGTTCAACCAACTAAGTAACCACACCTATAGACAAAGCTAACAGGCGCGCACGTAAACAAACAAAATTTATAAAGCTGTGTGTGCGTGATCTAATGTCGCATGTACTTGCGATACGGTAAAATTATTGTCCCCCGTTTTTTAAATATTATATAATTATATTTAAGGGTTAAAGAAATACTAATTGACAAGCATCCGCCCGCGGGTTGCAAAAGCTATTCCAAATTTCATCTAATATGGTCGAGCCGTTTTTACGTGATCCAGTAACTAACATCCAAACTTTCTCATTTAAAATATTAAAATAGGATTTAGAGGCCTACTCTGTACCTCCCAAAATGCGGATAACACAGTATATAAATTCATATAAAATATATTTTTTATTAAAATAGAAACATACCGTTAGAGCACTTGTATTGTTGAAAAATGACGAAGCAGGTATTAATAGACGAGATTAACATTATTAATATTTATCAGAGCTCTGCCTCTTCGGGTTTGATGGATGAGTGCGGGCACGGACAACCCGACAGCGTATATCGATTGTGATGACGGCACACTCGTACCTACACTTAATACTTCGGAGATTACAGAGTGTTTAGACTAGTATGTTAAATAGCTTTGAAATCCGGTCACTGAGAGAATTCCTTCGTATTCACTACAATGATACGAGTTGACGTGAAATTGTAACAGTATAGGTACTAGGTAGGATTTTAAAAAGTTTTGTTTTCTTTTTTATTTATTTAGTTAGATTTATAATTAATGCAATTACAACAAGTTGACGATATTAATTGGTTTTAATGACGCTAATAGGGCAAACATATCACAATAACAATTTTATTGTACGTTCTCCTCACTTCGTGGTTGCGACGTGCTTTTGTAATAAAAACTTTCTTTATATATGGATGTAATCTATCGCTCTCAGAACCATTGTATAATCTACTAGCGACCCGCCCCGACTTCGCACGGACGCAATTTATTAATAAAGAAAATCATATGATGCGCATATAATTTATACCCTTTAGCACTCACGAATTATGTAGCTATCAACCAGTGAAAAATATATTTAGAAATTGATTATTAGTTTCGGAGATTACCCCTACACACAAACAAACAAATTTTACCGCTTTATAATAATAGCATAGATATTATTATTCTATATTCTCTTGGTAGATATAAAAAACATACAATATACCTGTAAGACATAATGTTCCTCGACAGACTCTATAAGGTTACGAGGAATCAAAAGCGATATCTCGATATGAAATGTGCAGTCACTTACTTCAGTATGAGAGGAGTCTTTAGGTATTTGATACTGATCTTAAGCTGTGAAGCATAAGTAATATCATCATGAGCTCGATGGTTAATGCTAGATAAATATGGGAACGCGGGCCTTCACAGGCCGATATGCATTAAACATCATCCTTACCGTTTACATCATTTTTATGTCAACGTTGGTTTTATCATAATTTAATTTTTTCTCTTAATTGTCCCCAGTATGCTAATGTTTATAGATAATTATATGGTTTTGTTAGGTTTGGATGATTTGTTTATTCAAAAAAATGTACGGCTTAGTTTTTCTTTACGGGCTTGAAACGGTTAAATTTAATCGACTGGCAGATGACAAACTTTTTTTGAAGCAATTCATTATTCAATTTGTATGAAAATTTCGAATCGAAGTGAGGTTCACGTGAACGTCGTTTTAGAAAAAGTAAACGATGAACGAGAGCGAATGAAGCAGAATAGCAGTGAGGAGCGGCGAAGTGTAATCGTAACGTAACGATCGCACGTATTTTAACCAATAAACATTTACCTAAAAGTAATTGCATCGTTTTAAGCATAAAAATCCAACTTACTATACATAAAAAATATATAAGTATACTCGTTCTTTGGTAATCGCTTAACGTAAAGTTTTATTTAATACATATAAATTATTCTATATTTATAATTTACAATGTGAAGTAACTCAGAACCCGCGAAAATTTTACGTTGTAAGTTTAGTGTGAATTTTGCCAAAAATCGATGGGAATCGTAGATACTATTTGTTTATTAATTAGGTATATAAAACCAGACAGGGAGCGTTTACCACCGCCCACAGCTACTGGGAACAAGAAATTTTTAAAAAACCTTGCATTGCTAGTACTCTACCAACCTTGGCAACTAACATGTCACGTCCCTTGCGCCATCTTATACTGGCTCACTAACCTTTTAGGCCGCAACACAATAATCTTTTAAATACAAATTAAGACCCGAAACGGTCCAGTAATTTGTTCTAACGTGAAAACTTAACTATTTAAGCCTGGAAAATCACCAGATAATTTTCTTGTGATTAATTTGTGTTTGTAATTCATGCGGTGAAACAAATATCGTAAAGATTTGCACGCTTCGCGTGGAAATCTGCCTATTGTGTATCCAACCCGCATTGAAGCAGCTTGGTGTACGGCTCGCCTATTTCAGTTACTTTCACAGTATAATGTCCTACGGTATCATGCTTTGGGGTAACGCAGCCGCTATCCATACTATATTTGTGCTGCAGAAGAGGGCTATTCGCGCAATCTATAACCTAGGAGCCAAGGAATCATTAAGGTATAAATTTAAAGAAATTAAGATATTAGCTGTTGCTTCTCAATATATATTCTGTAATGTTTTGTATGAACGGAAAAATATTAATGTTTTTATGAGAAAATGTGATTCTCTTAACATTGGTACAAGGAACAAACACAATCTTGTTTCTCCTGTTACTCGACCTCATAGAGTCAGCAACTCTTTTGTGGGGCAATGTGTACGCTTCTACAACAGGATCCCAGAAAGCGTTCAAAATGCTTCTGTTACCAAATTAAAAAAAAATATTAAGGAACGCTTGTGTGCTAAAGGTTACTATACAATTAGTGAGTTTATGTTTGATAGCACACCTTGGGAATGAAACGCTCGCCTCCTGGCTGTTTCTATTCATATACAATTATGTATCTAATTAAAGTGTTCCTTTTTCCGAACCGGTGGTAGTGTTTGATTTGACCATCAATAAGTGTAATGCTTCTATGTTGAATAAAGGAATTTGAGTTTGAGTTGAGTTTTGAGTTTGGTAAGGTTCAAAGACATATATATATATATTTATTATATTAGAGAAAATATATGGCATTGAGATCGTTAAACATACAAAACAGTCACAATATAAAGCCTTAGCAGCGATAAGATCAAACGAAATAATTAATGTAACAAATAATTTCAACGTGTATCACCACATACAATGGCGCGTTTGCCGCTATATATGATTTATAATCGCATTGTCCGTCCGTCCGTTTCATATTAATGCAGTTTTTGTCCGTCCGTCTGTGTTTGGCAACGACGCGAACAGCGTGAGGCTTTGCGCTAAATGGTAACAGTACAAAAACTGCTGGAATACGCGGTGCAGTTTATCTTTGATTTAGAGATAACAGTCGAAAGAAATTTGAATTTATTAAATATTGGTTCTACCGTTGAAAAAAAAAATGTTCCAAGCACAACTTTCAAATTATTAAAGTTCCATTTTATGATGGTTAGTAAATTATGATGTTTGTGTTATCTGTTGGAGATCTAAAGTGTACACTAGAAATAACTCGATAACATCTTCAAATAACAAAATGAGGAGTACAATTACTTTATATTATGTACAGCAGCCTCGCATAGAGCATAATAATAATTATAAAACATAAATTATAAATCGCGGTGAGTGTTCTGAGGAATTATTCTCGCTAATTTCTGCTTCCCTTTTCCTTCTATCCCTGCTGGCTCTCGATGTCACCGCCTAAATGTGACATCAATTCCATCGCTCACGAAGAAATTTGGCAACACTTTTCTCTGTCGCACAACTAAAAAATGGATTTCTCCACCAGCGCACGTGTTCCGCTCCTGTTATAACCTTGGTGCATTCAAACGAGGCGTGAAGACGGAGGCTAGTGCCGTTCATTCTTCCTGACTACTAGTACCGTACTAGCCGACTTCGCGTTTGGTCTCCACTACCACGTACCAAAAAAAACGCTCTTCTATTGGTTAGTTGAAGGCTCGACGCACCGCTTGCACAGAGACTTGTGTTGTGAGACCGCTACATATTCATAGTCGGTCAAGAGTCAATAGTACATACGTGCATTAGTATTAATGAGAAGATGTCTCTCTGCACCGCGCGCGTTCGTATATGGTAACGACTATGTAAAGAAACGATTATATTGTTTTTGTGATTCAAATAGTTGGAATTAAAATCAAATGCTGAGTTCCACCCAAAGCGAACTGTGTAATATGTTCATTTTTGGTTTCGGAAAACTATAAATGAGTTCTAATAACATAAGTCGCATGACATTGTCAGCAGCGGTATCTATAGGCTCCAGATTTTGTATTTTTTTATGGTTTTCGCTAAAACTACATAAACTATTGTATATAAGGTTTTATGACTTGTTAATAAATAGAACACAGCCCTTACGAACATTGCTTCTGAACTTTTTTCAAAATTAAATTAGGTATCTTTTTCCTTCATAGGTCAATCTATTTGGTGTGATTTTTGTTTGCATAGTAATTTCTTTGTTGATTTTGTGTAACACCCTAGGTACAGAGTACCTAGCTGGTTCAGATAACGCCACATTTAATATAAATATCAAACATATAAATTGTTTATGTAGCGGAATGGATGAGAAGCAGTTCACTGCAATCGATCGCTTTTCGCTTAGCAGAACCGGTGTGGAACTATCATTACATATATCTTAAGGATCGCTAGGCAAAAAGCCAGACTGCGTGTCGAGCTCGCCGCTGGACCAATCATCCGAACACATGTCCTTCATGTTTTAAACATGTTCGAATCGATTCAATCTTCATCTGACCTTCTTACAAGAAGAATCGTTTGAACAAATTAAATCATCAGTCATCACGCACAAACTATAGAACATACGGCTTGATGTGTTACGTTACAACTATTGGTTTATTGGTCCTTTGTCATATTAAGTTATCAACAGATACTTTGAAAAAGGAAATATGTATTATTTATATCAAGTATAATAAAAATATATATTTTTAATTCTTTAGAAATATAATAGACAATAACCTATTGTATGTACCTACATGTGTAATACAGACAGAAGTACATTAATTAAAAAAACATTATTTATGGTATCTAATGAAAGGCGCTTATACATCTCATAGCTGCGCAGAGATCTGTTTTCCAGTAAAGGATTATATTTGGAGCTTACTTTGAGGAGTTGTTATTATAGTTCTCTATGTGACTCATGCAGGATTTCCTTTTCTCTTCGAATTAAATTATTTATACCCACAAATTAAGCTCATAAAAACTCAGTAATGCTTGTCTACATTTGAAGTTGTTACCTTTCGGTGAATCTAAATAATTGATAAAATTTGTATACATAAAATAAATTATATACATGTACTATGAAAAATTCATAAGAAACAATTTACACAATGTTAAATTTAAAGTTAGTGAAATATATATTAGATATGCTAACTATTACGGTATTATAAATATACGCGATAATGGCCCTTATATGCGCATACAATAACATGGAATTGACGTTTGTTATATATATAACCATACTATATACTAAAACCCTCTCCGAATGGCGCTGCATCTTTCGATATAAGTTATGTGTATAATATAAGTCTAGTAGTTTTATCGGTTAGATTTAACATGCTAATAAAACTTAACACATTAAGTCTTGCTTTTGATGCAAGCTAAACGACGTATATAAAAAATAAAATTCGCTCCTCGACCGTTTCGCGTCCGTGTCGAAGCGGACGGAATCAACCCGCTTCAACATTTTTTTCCTAGTCGGACGTTTGGTTGATTTACGGTGTATTGTTTGTTTGTAAAGTAACAACTAAAAGCGGCGGTGACGATTGAAAACTTGCATAACTATGTACGTTAGATTATATTTTTTGAGCCGGAATGGACCAGTGAATGAAACAAAACCGCAAATTCATATCCAGCGGGGATTAAAAAGATTCGAAGTTTATATTTTTAAATCTTCTCGTGCTCGGTAACGAAGCTCTGTCGTTCAATAAGTTCCAAATATTCTCTTAATAAAGGACATTTAGAACTTGTTACTCCAATCATTTTGCAAAATATAAAATGCTACATTTATATCGATTTGCGTGAAATAAACGTTGTTCTATGACAATACGTCATGTAAATAATCATTTTAAATATAACTAATTACAACACAAACTAAGTAGTATTTTTTGTACGTTCGTAATTTATATTAATTAAAATGAGTTTCTATGTATTCCTTGGAAACGTGCGATTTAACTGCGCCGAATCATAATAATATTATATTAGTGAATAAATATGATCATATTGCAATTAATGTTTTACTTTATTCGTAAATCAGAACAATTACTCGCTATTGTAGTCGAAACGATTAGAATATGATGACTCACGACCGCGGATTGTTATCGTGTCTCTTTCATTCCCAATAGTTTAAGAGTAAACAGATTAGATACATTAACATATATAGGTATGTAGTATATAAAAGTGTTTTTATAAAAGCATTTTATTTTTATAATATATGTTTGTTTTTGTTGGTATTGTATCCGTTTACAAATTTCTTATCCCAGTGAGATTAGCACTTGCTGAACATTCTGACATAGTACCGTACCGTCAACATATACAAGGTAGCTTGCGATACGTAACTTCTTAAAAAAAATTAATGAATTGCACGCAACGCATGCCGGGCACCAGTTACTGAACTAAACACAAAGGCAGTAGGTACAGTTTTTAACAATTAATATATCTTGGTTTTCTTAATTAAATATATATATGAACTAGAATATAACAAAGATCATTACAATAGTAGAAAACACAAATCGCAATCAATATATCATTGCGAGTGCAGAAATACGACCTCTTCAGAGTTATAAAGCGCCGCCATAAATCCCTTCACAGCGCACATCGCGTGATCGGTCGGTATTTAACTAAGGGCGCCATGATAATTACGATCAATAATATCATACTGATATATAAACCGAATAGCGACTATTAATCTCACTATATTGACAGCTCGTGACCCGTCCGGCGAATCTTTAAATTTAACTATTTTATAAACATCCACCGATCCAATTTGGACTCTAAAACTCACCATTAAAACATACTGTCGAGAGTATTTTTGAAAACATTAGTCGTTAAATTGAAAAGATTTCGAAGTTGAACGTGATAAATAAACTTTAAGTAGCATTATGGGAATGCTAATGAGCGAGATGGTACAATGGCATAGCTGTGAGAGGGCAAGGGACGGTGATAGAGTGAAAAGTGAAGGGCGAACAAAACAAACATTGGGCGGCAATTACAAGCGCCCGCGGTGCGCGCGTCGCCGACGTGCGGCTCTACTACGACGAATGCATTTTTTAACAAAAACATGATTTTTGTATTTAATTATGATGTTATTTTAGTTATTTACGTCTTACCTGTAATACATTTTTCCGAATGTCAGAGAATAAGAAATCAACAGCACGATTTTTTTAGTAATCGAGATAAATTACGGACGATAGTACTTTTTTTTATCATTGTTAACATAACGTGTTCTCTAGAACTATTTTAGTGGTATATTTGTAACAATACATTGTTACAGAAAATATACCAAAGTATAAACGGATCTTTGTATAATTAATTAATTAATTACAGTATTCATGAGTGATGTATGATGATGATGATGTGATAGATGTATATTTTAAAATTGTATTTTGTTATTTAGTCATAAGTTAGACAGTATACGAGAAGAGGTGATCACTTTGGATTTTACAAAACAATCACGTTAACAATCGCAGAAAATAACTTATGTTTGCTGTGACTGAAATTATATTGGCTCCTTTTAATACACCGGATTACGGCATTACGTGACATCAAAAGAACAAACAATGAAGTACTTGTTGGCAGAATATAGGTGGTACAGTGGGTGGTATCGAATCACTCTCTACGCTATAACTAGCGACGTAATAAAAGCCAGCACATTCTATGCAAGATAGCAAAAAAATAACCCAATATTTGATCAGATTTTTGCTAAATGTTTATAAATGCAGAAATATTGCGCATTAGGAAAAATTACACATTTTTTTTTAAATTTAATTCTTCTAAATATCATTACTGTATTCGGTTTCTACTATCGGATATAAACGTTATTTCTTTTATAATAGTTGTTTTTTTAAATTGTACTAACGTCGTAAGTGTGGCAATTAGACGTATACGAACACGCACACGACGGGACACAACGAATCAAATTACTATTATTTTTTGTTTATATGTACATATATGTATGTATATAATTCACTTGTTAATTAATTTCAAAACACAGTAGCTGTTCCTAATTTGGTTGCCTATAACTATATTTATTCAAGTATTCAATGTGAATAATTCATACATACGTAATATATTCAAAACGTTGCGGGTAAACTTCCGTAAAAATTACATATAACATTAGATATCTCGTAAAATATTGCGATTCGCTAATGTCGCTATGTCCTTGTCGGTACCACTGACAATATGTAGGCAAATTTAATGGACATAGTCGCATTTGTTATATGCAGTTGTTTTAAATAACCGCAGTACAGTTGCATAGTTTTATTACCCACACCACGTACCTATAACACCGTTCAAAAATACATTTTATTTGTTGGTTGCAAATTAAAAAAAAAAACAATAAACTTGTTTTAACATATCACTAAAAAGTAATTTGGAATTCCTCAGTAATTAAAAGAATTCATTAATCACTCTTAATAGTTCGACGCGCGGACAGATGTCTGTTATAGAAATTATAACTCAATTTATTATAAACTCGTCTTCATTACTTTCGAAATTTTGAACACTCATCATTTTGAGGTTTTACAACAAAAACTTTGTTTATTTTGTAGCTAACCTTTTTTTGCCGCGGTTTAAGTTATGCTCTTACTAATGTATTTTAGTGTAACTGTTTATATTCGCATATAAAATCATCATCAATGCCAGTTTTGAAGATTTCTTTTTCAACTCTTATTTCTACTATTGATAATTCTATAGTTTGACAGAGAGAGGGGAAAATGGTTCTGAGCTGGTTTCTCTTTGCCCATTTATATTCAGAAGATTACATATATAACTAGTTGTCGCCCGCAGTTGCTCGCGTTTTAAGCGTTGGTCGTCGGCGTAGTAGTAGTGTCCCATGGAATTCAAACTTGCTAAGTACCAAGATTTCATCAAATTCGGTTCAATGGTTTGCCCGTGAAAGAGCAACAGATATATAGACAGACAGAAAGTTACTTTCGAATTTATAGCAATAAGATTAAAATTAAAAACGTTACAAAGACGTTGAGGAACTTAACGCTTATTTTGCTTTACTCCATGGTAGGGTTTTATACAGGCCTTTCAGGGAATTCTACCACCAAGTACCAAAACTTAATATTGTTGTGGTCCACTTTGAATGGTGAGTGAGCCAAGGTTACTAAAGACATAATGTACATAACATGTTAGTGCCCAAGATTGGTGGCGCATTGATGATGTAAAAAATGGTACATATTTCTTCCAACGCCAGTGTTCGGCCAGCTCGTTCACCATCAAGGCGCAAATCTGTTCGTTGCCTATTAAAAAAAAACAATCATTCTTATATTCAAATTGACTATTTTATAAGTTTTGAATCGTCAAGGACTAATATCGGTTTCAAATGTAGATTATATCGAGAAGAATATATGACAAGATACTCCATAGTTATCAGCGTGGTGGAATAAGATCCTTCTCCTTGCCAGAAGACGAGGCCCTCGTCAGCTGAGCAGCTGTTTGCTACTCGTTTTAAATTAAGCACACCTCAAAGAGTTCTCACATGGTTTATTTATCTAAACGCACGTAATAAACGCAATAAAATATAATTTATGCGGTAATGTGATCTTTTAAAGATAACGACTCCCGGCGTAATAAGTCTATTTAATATGAAACTGCATTAACAAAGTATACTTTTTAATAATTTGTAATCTACTTTAAGTACCAATAAATCTTTTTTTTTATTACTACCAAGTGAGATTAAATAAAAAAGATCGAAATATTTGTTCTTGTAATGCAAAATAAATGTCAGCAACTGAATGTCATTAAATAATATTATTTTTAATTAAAATATTAAAACTAAAAAAAACCTTCAACTTAAGTTTTAACATAAAAACTCTCTTAATATGGAAAAATGTAAATGAGTGATAAGTACCAGGCGTTCATAAAACAAAGGAGTAGTTAGTTGTGCATAAATCAAAATGCGACCGTTCGCAACGAGGAAACGGTCAATCATTCCCCTTTCTACACAAACGCGAGGCGCTTCTCGAGTTTGGCTACGAAATATGCGTCACAAGAGAATTGAGTTAAAAATGAGTTTTAAGGTATTAGACAAAAAAAATATTTTTTTTTATAGGCACAATAACGTAATCCAATCATACTAATTCAAGATGTAATTTTATATTACCATTTACATTAATTAAACAAATTAGAACTAGAACCTGAACCGAATACGTGATTAACAAGACGAGCCCTACACTAAATCTCGTGCTTGGCATATAAATAAAAATATCGTGGAAAAGCCTGATATGTCGGCAGAAATTCTGTCACATGTCCCACCAAATAGCAATGCTCTAAACCTTCAAGAGCAGAAGATGTCTTTACCAAACAGAAAGTAAACATATTTCTTGATCAGAAGAAAGCTAACTTCTTCATAATTTTGTTTCCTTATCATTTTTATATCGATTAACATTCGAAAAAAACATAAAAAGTTGTTTAAATACATAATTAACGAATACAATTTCGAATCTAAGCGAAATTATTTATACAGCCGCTATTTTAATAACCGAACAAAAGCAATCGTTGGCCGAAGCGACATAAGAAATAAACACACATTTTTCCTAAAAATGAACGAACAAAACCCGCAGCAAAAAAGCGGCTAAGTCTATTGTAATCAAGTAAATGATTAAACAAACACGACTAACGGACAATAAACATGATATTAATGTGTTCAAGTCTCATTAGTTCTACTAATTTCGTATTTATATGTCGACGACGAGTGAGTTCATATCTCTCCTATTGTTTGCAAATCAGCTAAGAATTCAAATGTGTTGTAGATTATGATTTATTATGTAATTATGATTACGATAAAAACTGTTTTTATTTTTTTTTATTTGACGGTGGTCAACACGGTGGACGCAATAAATCCCGTTGAACCGTATTATGTATTTTACAATGTCGTGAGCCATGTATCAAGCGACATATGTTTTTTTAGAATGAATAAAACTTGTAATTGTTTACGTACTTCATAAATAAGGTCGTTTATGCAAATTATATTTTATACATACATAAAATAATGTATACGCATTTTAACTCTATATGTTACTATATTAACTTTGTCAATAGACATATTTAATTAAAATATGTATATTATTGTTATGATATATATGAATTGTCGATAGAAATTATTATGCTACTTTACGATGGTCATTGCGATTATTATATAATAATATCATTATTGCAATAAAAGTACAATACGTTACATCCAAAAGTACAATATTAAGAAAAAGAGCGCAAATAGTGTAAATGTTTAAGATTATTGTTACAGTACAGCCGCTAAACGCTAAATGTAATCCCGAAGAGACTAATCGTAAGATACTTATGGACATTACGGTGAATATAAAGGTCAATAAACCTAGAAATATAGCCTGTTGATTGATCAAACATTACATAAAAATAGAATCATTTTATCTACGAGAAAAGTAACCGGGAGACCGTTACAAAGAAACTCTCTTCCTCGTATTTCATAACTAATAATGTCACCATACTAAGTAACGTAGAGTATACATCATGGGCAAATAATTAATTTTACTTAGACGCGACTGTTATGCGGTACCACTAGACATTTGTAAGCGTCGGTTTAACCAATAAAACACATTCGTAATGTTGTTTGAAAGCAGACAGTTCCTTAATGGAATTTATTTAAATTCACTGTATTTATTTAACCGTCGAATTATCACAAACTATATGATCTTTATATTTTTTAGACGTACACACACACATACAGAAGAATTAAAAATTGAACACCTAAAAAAAATTTTTGTTTTTAAGTATATTAATATATATAAGATGGTTTAGGTTGAACCCGCTGGTGCTGATGAGAAAATAAATAAATCTTACTTCACCCATGCGAAGCAGGGATGGGCAGCTAGTATTATAAAATATTATCCGTCGTAAGTCATTGTTATTAATAGTGCTGAAAAGTTAGCTTTTTATTATTTCCTTTCGAGTTAAACACCTTATCTATCTTTGAGTTTTAATTTATGCGTTCAATGGTACTTTATCTTTTAAAATAATCTACTTTTAATTAAAATTAATGAGTAATAAAATATTTCAAACCCTACAAATACAAAGATATATATTTAAAAACCGTGAAATAATATTTCACTTATATTGAAATTGGCTACCGATATGGTCATTGAACTGTAATAAATGTAGTGTCGTATCGAGATTCTGTCCAAAAGAACAGTTCGAATGTGATAAAACCATTCAGTATCTTGACCAGGAATGTTTTCCATAGGTAGCGTGCCGAGAGGAATATAAAAAAATGCGTTTCGTTAACAATGTCAATATAAAATATTCAATCTTCACACGGTGCGTTGGTAAATGTAAGACAAAGTTGTTGCGATATTTATTTGTAACCGCTGTGTATTTATATCGATACAAATTAAACCGCACATAGATGAACACGTCTCTGCAGTGTATAGATACACGAGTCGATATATGTTTTAGTATAATTGTATACAGTTTCAGTTATTTTCTTTGTTCGCAATAGTGTTGTAACATCGGGCGTGACATATCGAGGGCTCTCATTAGCAACCTTATCGGCCGCGAGCGCCGCATACGCATATCGATGCATTAGTTCAGACGCTGCGGCTACATGCCGGTGAGGCTTTTTACAAGCTCTTATTCGACTTCACCTGTTAGGCTGTATGGGGTCTTTTTTGTCAATGAATTTTAAACCGGTTTGTCATATGCGATTGAGGTGAAATTATGCACTGGGGTTGCAATAGGATTTCAATGATATTCGTTTTAGCAATTAATTTGAATAAAAAATTATATATTTAAAAAGAAAACTGATGTTTTTTTAGCTTCATAGATACCTTATTATATTAAAAGGGTTTATAATGAATATACAGGATCTATATCAGGATAAGAACTAGAGCTTTTTACAAACCTAAAATTATTTTTAGTTCGTATCTATCTATGTCTTTAGTAAGCATAGTACGCGACTTGTTGTTGTATCAGTAAATTTTTTATTTATCCTTTTCCGAGATTCTGCCTAAAGTGCGTTAATGATGAGATATTTTTAAGAAAATTAATATAATTTAGCTCCATATAAGTCTAACAGATTCACAATCGCATTTCGCGAGCGACGACGGATGGGCCCTTTTAGCGAACATCGCGGCGTCGTGTTTCGGCGCTTCAAACGATACGCCGGCCGCCGCTAATAGCCGAAATAAACAAAACAACGTACACCTCGACACCAATCATATTATGACAATCCAATATCGGCTTTATCGAAACGAACATAAGTGTGATATTCTCGTAATATATTTTCAATGCAACCGGCGATAATCAAAACGAATTTATGTACACTTCTCCACACAAGAGCTTAAAGAAATAATAAATTAAGACAATATTGTGACCTTTATGTAGATTAAATGTGTCCTTGGGAATATTTCGCGTGCTTTGAAATATATTTATTTCGTGTATCGACGAAAAAAAACTGAAGTTCGGTTTCGTTGCGAGGTATTCGCGCTTAAAAGCAATATTATCTTCTCCGCAACATTGATAAATGCGAAGGAAATATTCAATTACATTCTATTTACTTATCTCCCGTGGCTCGTTGCATTAAGAATTGTGAAATGTATGCAGTCGTGGGCTCTTTATCAGACGCTTGTAAGAAATGTGTTTCACTTAATATCTCCAAATGCGTTTCCCCGTATCAATATCTTAGCAGAAACACATAATGTAACTTTATTAATGCAATTAAAATTTAAATGTTTGTGATTGTATTTGGATTGAAGCGATCGTTAATTTAACGAAGGTACCAGAATTTTCGCATACATTTTCGCACTTAGTATTGATTCAGAGGGTGAACATACTCAGATGTACGTGAGGAGGACAATGTATCGATGTATTTACAGATATTAAAAATATTTCGACTACATCGGGAAAACAAAAGGAAGACGTCATATTCATTACGAAAGTGGGAGTTGGAAACTAGATTTGTTTTATACATTTTGGCCATATAATTAGCGATGGTACCGTCTGTATTTACTTACTGAATTACCACTTCTTGTATTACTGCGTTTGTGTAAGAGAAAAACATTGCATTGACAAGATTAGATGTGGCTAATAGATCTTCCAAGTTCCGACCATCCACGATCAAAGGTCTACTCATAATCAGGCGGTATAATAAAAATAAATAAAATAATTCATCAGCTTATCATCGCTGATTTGAAGCCCAGGCACATAAAGTAAAACCCACACCGCTCGCGCCGTGCCGGGGGCGCATCATATTCACAGAGATTTATGGTACCATCCTTTGTTTACACACCGCTCGCCTATCGCCGCGAACCTGTAATTAATGCGCTTGTGTGGCCCAACTGATATGAGCTTTGAAAAGTTTAAACCGAGCTGCGGATTTGCAGTCTTCAAGTGTTTTGAATATATGATTCGAATTTGAAACTGATCTTACAGAAAGGTGAATGATTCAAATGTGTATGTGTTTGTGTATAAGTGAATATATTTTAACTAGTATTCCTTCCAATGTTCAGTCTCTGAATATAAAAACTGATATAGTACATATCATATTCATTACGAATCGTTATTGTTTAGTTGTAAACGGATTGGCAATTACTATGGGTTCGAGCCCCTGGTTAACACAACTGAATTTTCATGCGTTTAATTTGTGTCTATCATTATTCATCTCGTGCATAAAAATTGGCTGTATTATGTATATCCACTGACCCATATTGGAGATGCTGTCTCAGCTCAGTTGTGAAACATTTACTGTTAGGTTTTGTGAGTATCCATATATCTTTCCAGCGGCAACTGTAAATAACTGAATTAATGAAGTCTTTCTGTCCAAATTTCGGCTGCCGAAGCCAATCTCTAGTACTAGCCAACCGCTTAAGAGATCTTCTGGTGTTTGGATATACATCAAGAGTGCACATACCATGCATAATCCTACAATCTAGCACAGCTGGGAAGTACCGTATCCCTTATACCACTGTCAGTATTTTAACTCCGACCTGCTACTGAGAATTAGTCTTGTCAGTAATATAATATACTTTTATTCGAACTTAGTACTTCTGGATCTGCAGCTATGTAAGCAGGTCGATAGGCCAATGATGCTGTAACTAAGTATTATGTACATTAAACGTGACAGATCAAATAAATTGAATTCGTGCGGATTATTTATGTATTACATTTAAGCGTTATGATAGTCCTGGCTCGTCGATCAGTCTCTTTGCTAATGGTTAGAGCAATTATGGGTTACAACTAGAACACATGAGTCTTAATCGAGGATTGTGGGTTCAATCTTGAGCTAAAAATATTAGAAGAGCTATCGGTATGGATATCAACGATACTACTATTCCGTACTCACAAAACACAATTTTCTTGCAATCATTGATATCAATTGTTGCTTATTGCAATTAAACTGAACGTAGCTTTTTGTAATGTATAAATAAATTTAAAAGTATCTGAGACAACATTAAATTCCAAGCACAACATTAAAGAGAAGAGTAATTCAGCCGTTTACGTAGCTTGCAAAATTTAAAATGGCGGTAGAGTCAACAACCCACCGCGTGCCCATCACTCAGAGTGTTTATTTTTCAATTCAAGCCGTCAGCGCGACCGCCCCGTTGACTTAGGGTCGCCACACACAACGAAGGCATATTATACACGCCCTAACGTGCCATAACAGTTGTTAGGGACCAGCCCTGGTAATTATTAGAGGATTCATTTAATTGATTGGTTTCGTCGAGCTATACTTTAATAGCACTTAAACAAACTCTCATCAGGTTAACATAAAAAGGGGTAAACTCTGCGTCTATAATAGTTATAGATATTAAATAGCAAATGACCGTTTTATTAAAAAATCTCATGCAATAAAATAAAAGTTTTTGTAATTAGCCGACTTCTGACGACATAAACAGTTTTAATGTTTTGTAAAACGATTAAAGGATACCGTCTTGGCAACCCTACAAACGACTTGGTCGTTTATACGAGGCGTCGAGAACCTACAATTAGGTCCGAGCCAAAAAGACCTCGAAGGTTGTACTGCTAATACGCACTTCGCTAACTAGTTATACACTTGACCATTGTGAGCTGCTGTCAAAACAAAGTAAAATCATCTTTATTGAAGCCTCCTTGGATTGTCGGTTCAAGCAAACAAAAGTTTGCAGGTAGAAAGTACCACGGCAGACGTTGCCACGGTTAAGTGCGCCGTAGTGCTATCGCAATATACGTCTTGCGTTTACGACGATGAGATTAAAAATCGAACGATCGAACGTCTTCGAGAAAGTATGAGAAAATTGATCATAAATGTTTATTGGTAGAGATGATCGCCAAGTTATTACATCAAATTCGCGGAAAAAATTACAAGTGAAAATTGATTTTTTTACACAGACGTGTATTCATTATAATCGTTTGTTGATGCAAATACGCTGTAATCACGATGATTGAAAAGCTGATTCGGATTCTGACACTTGATGAAAACCGAGGTGCGATTATGAATGTTACAGCCTCAACAACAATCGGTGACCATTAACTGTAATGACGGGCAATCGGCGCACGCCCGTTACATAAGTATAGTTTTTAATTTAAAATTATGATTAAATATACGAAGGCAGTAGCGGCCAGTGTGTGTTTTTAATATTAGTGGTTAAAATTAGTCATTTCTGCTTCACAAAATTATTACCAAACGAGACTTTTCGACGTACACTCTAAATGTTTGTCAACATTATTATAGAATACCAATATTCGAGTATTCCAACATAATTCGTACATAACTGATATCTGGACCTCACAAGTGGAAGGCGGTAGCGGCACCCGCTCCGTTAACGCAACAGTCCGCCCCGGGCCAAAGAAATCTATAAACACTCTTGTTGCACGGTGTAGCCGTGGTTCGGCGGTTTATTAATCGCATTTTTTTTTTTGGATATTGGTACAAATGAATGAACCCTCGGTACAAAAATATTCTGAATAAAATATATATTTTGAAAATGGTCAGGCGCGGGCGATCGCCCGACTTAGTCGGAGGCAATTTTAGTACTTAGTACATTTGTAAAAATATTTAGTAAGCGACTAGCTGCACAGCGAACCGACCGATCTAAATAGCTTTTAAGACCAACTCGTATGCCGTGACGGCAAATGGCAAGACACAATCTTATACTGTCACGCCTCTTCCTTCCTACCTAGAGTGTGTGCGGCGCGTGGGTTTTATACTTCATATTGCTAATTGCTATTATAATTATATTTCTATTTTACTTACGATACTCTACACCGGGATGACCACGCTTTTTTTTCATGCTTTTTAAATCAAACTCCTTTTAATTGCAACAATTTAATTAATGATTTTTAAATCTCTCTACCTACCTATTCGCTTTCCTAAACAAAACTAACGAATCCACAAGAAGCAATCGCTCGTATTTTCAAAGTGCGTCCATGATCACCGTTATTATCGTCATGATCAATGCTCCGCACCAAGACCTACCTGATTCGAGAGGACAGCCTGCAATTAACAAGTCTGTTAAACGGATTATGCGGTTAATTTGAGGAGCTCCGTTAAGTTGTACTTTAGCATTGAGAGGCGCTTACACTTTTCTGTGTTCTTGTTTTGGTTGGAACCTAATTTGGATTTAATCATATTAGATATTCAATAAGTAGTATGAAAATTAAAATTTCAGGGTTGCCGATTGTCATTGGTGAGATAAGAGATATTAACCATTCCTTACATCATCAAAGCGGCAATAAACTTTGGAGCTAATATGTTACTTCCCTTGTGCCTGTAGGTATTCTTTTATTATACTGTCTCACTCTCTCTTCAAGCTGGAGTATTGATGTTCGACTTTAGTATATTATGTAGGAATATGAAACAGGCTTGCAATATATAGATCATTGAGCATAATTAAATAAAAAAGTATTAAAGTTAACGTTTTTTTCTTTAAAGTAAACATAAGATAACTTACTGTAGCTAGAGATTCATTTTTATATCATTTTTAATATCTTTTAAACATGCTAGCCGCGTACCCCCGATGGGATATCCCATCGAAATATTATTATATCTAATCGTATTTCTAAGTTTCAAAATTGACGAACCCCATACAAGCGTTCATCCCTATCTAATTCCATTAGGAGATTAATTTAGAAAAATCTCGGTATTGAAAATCACTACAAGTAGTAACTCACAATGATTTCGACTTTATGTTCGTACGAACGTAAAAATATAGCACTTCGTAAGCTCTTGCCGTGCATCGTCACCGTAAAAATATTAAGCGACCACCGTAACACGTTAACTGCTTTTACGGGCCAAAGCTTGCGCTTCGACAAACATTTAATTTTAACTACCAACTTACCTTTCGGTACTGAGATAAATCTGATATGAGTGGACTTACCTGAAAAGAAAAAATATACCATAGAATACATGTTTGTAGATAATATATGAGCTTATATAAAACCAAGTAAGAAAATTGAAAAAAAGTAGAGCTATCCTTTGAGAGCAACCTCGAAACTCTCCGCATAACACGATCTTGGAATCGTCAGATAGTGATGTGCAACATCGACTACAGTATAATGTAACATTTATAGGATATACGCATCAAAAGTCAACGCGTCAGGCATCAACGCATGACAAAATAAGTCGGCTTTCAACTGTAAACGTGTATTTTTTTGTGATAAAGATAGGCCGGCAGGCGAATAGGCTCTCTAGTCACCACCCATAATGGCTACCTGATAGCGTGTCACTACTGTCCACTGAAGATATTGGAAATTTAAGAAATACTACACCCCTTACATCGACAATGTGCCACCAAACTTGGGTAATAAGATGTGTGACCCTTGTGCCTGTACTTACGGCTCACTTACTCTATTAACCGAAACACAACAATACTTAGTATTTGGTGGTAGAATGTAGAATATCTGATGAGTGGGTGCTACTCATCCAGACGGATTTGCAAAAAGCCCTACCAACAAGTAAAGAAATTTAAGACAAAAGTTAGAATAATGTGTGTACTCGTAAATAAAATAAAACCCGTAATACATTCGTATAAGGCCATCGAGTTACCTAAAAGAGTATAAGTATTCAATTACAGCAAGCAATCTTTTATCAATCTATCCAGTATTATTAAATTAAAATAACATTAAGGCAACTGAATATCTGTGGAGGAACACACAAAAACTATAGTTCAAGATTGATTCGTTGGCTAAACGTTGTGTATAAAGACGAGTGCACAAACACACAAATTGTGTCGGACACGCCGCCTATGGCTTATTGTTTTTTAATGGCCGATCCGCCCCACCTCGCCTCCTCCATCCATCATACTCGGCCATCGGAGGTTTTTTCTCGGACTTGTTCAAATAAAAAACGTTCCTCGTTCCGAATTCCCCGCGGCGATTCGGGCATTCCTTAGAAAGTTTTTAAAAGTGCATTTAAATTAATATCTCGAAGGGTTAGCGCGGAGCGACGTAACCGTGTAACGCCGCGGTGGGGTCGTATTACAACCTTACGAATAAATTATCAGATACCTTGTACGAGTTCTAGCGTAGTGAAAATTGATACTCTTTCCGAGAATAATGTCGTTTTAACTTATATTACATATATAAATATATTTATGTTCGGACTTCATTTTTTTAATGGTACTTTTATTATTGCGCAGCTTAATTTAATAGTTTTTTCTTGGTTATCTGCATAAACTAATAAATTCGTGATTGATGAAACATAATATTCGAACAGCGATAAATTACAATGACATTGTTATAATTTAAAGTTAAATATACATAAATGAATTTGAGATAATATCAAAATCCACTAATAAATAATATAATAATACATTTTAAGTAGGCTCCTAAATGCACTTTTTAACCGTCATTTTACAAGATTATATCAAACGCGAGGCAAGTTATGGCAAGAAGCTCAGTTGTTACTCTTTTTCACCAATGAATTTAACTAGTTATGTTAATTAGATACAATTAAATTTATTTATCCTGCATGAAAATCATCAAATACTAACGCAACGCTATTTTATTAGGCACTAAGTTTCTCAAGAGATTCTGTTTAGATTAAATTAAACTAACATTATATTGTTAGAGGTTTAAATCTTAAGTTTGATTATAAAATTTATTAATAATCATCTAATTAGTGTAAGTGGCAGCACCGTTCTAATTTGATATAATTGAAGGGATAAATAAAATTATTTCAAGGATCGCAAAAATTATGACATAAATAAATTTAACTCAAAAGTCCATATAAAACCGTCGTCGTTCATGGTATTGGCATTTTAGTGACATCCAACCCCCCTCGTCCGCTTATCGTCTGGATCAGTCCCAGGCACCAGCTGTTGTCACCAATATTTATTCGCCCGCTGCCATTTATTTACGGCCATAGTTTATGTTAATTCGTATCGACTAATGAGACATTGTATGTATTTCCAAGCAGCATGGGTGTTTAAGGGTTATTTTTTGTTTGAATCACTCAAGTAAGGCAATACGTTGCAGTTACAGAAAACGGTCCGAGGGGCTGTATAATGGTATTCTTCGCGGTCTATTGACACGACGAAGATTATCATCAGGTAAGGTAATGTATTTTCTCATCTACCATTCCAAAATTAATTAAGTTAATAGAGATGAGGTTACCTGGTAACACGAGAGCAGTTTTTTATGCATATGCCATGCTTGTGTACAGCTGTTTGTTAGGTTTAACACGTTAAGTAAAAGAAAATGTTACTACTCTACGGGGGCACCTATGTACTAAACAGAATTTCTTAAATAACTAATACACCGCCATCCATGTGACTTAGTTGTTTTGTCCTTCTGCCTAATATTCATTTATCATATCAAAACTATTCAAATAAACTACATTTATGTTAGGTAGTTATAAAATCATGGTTACCTGCACTGCGCCCACTGAATTAAATTATTTTCCTATTATGGCACTCGTATTTTGTTCTCTCTACTATTATGTAAAGCTGACGAGTTTGTTAACGAGCTAATCTCAGGATCTACCAGTCCAATTGGAAATAAAACTTTTTGCGTTAGATACTTATCGAGAAAGGTTATACTTAGTATATAACAGCACGCTACGACGCACGGGAGCGGAACAGTAACGCTTAACGCGGATAACACCACCGAGCGGCTGTTTAAACAATAAAACGGCCTCCGAGACCTACGAGTGTAGGTCCGTTCATAACGTATTTATTTAAAACATAATAAAAAATAAACACTCAGATCCGTAACGAATCGACTATAAAACGCCTTATTTCTACTTCGCGTATAATTTAATTAGCACAAAACAAAACTGACCCTCGTTCAATGACGACCGTACAATCAAGTCAACGGGTCAAAGAACCAATACATTACGGTGATGACGTCATGTCACTTCTGTCCACATGTGCTCGCGATTAACGTTGACATTTCAAGGGACACTATTCGGTTCACCTGCTGTAAAAAGTTAAATATTGCATACATTTAAAAGCTTTCGTCAATTAAAGTGATAATTGCTTTGTTAATTTCACGTGTATGTTTTTCACTATTAATTAATTTTAATAGCCCGGCGATATTAAGTAGATAGCCTCTTCCTGTCTTATAAATTAATTAATTAAATCGCTACCGCTTATAAATGACACCTTATGCAATTTATTTTTGTAATTCTTTTATATGGTTCATGTCTGTTTGTACAAATTTACATACGTGTACGTAAAATTGCTGCAATTTTAATGTATTTTATGATGATTAATTACTTGAAATGTTATAAGTTCTCCTTTAAAATTTAACAGAACGCAAACAAATAAATTAATGTACTCAGTTGTAAAGTCATGAAGAGCAAATCCAAATCATACAAAAATAACAAATTAAATCTACTTAATAATCTCTAACAATAAATAAAAGTTAAAAATATGTTTTATGTTATTTATTTTTTTTATTTTTATTCTACTCAATAAAAGGTCGCGTCAGGTGATCCTTTATGTGCGACTAATGTATGTGACGACCTTGAACTTTACACTAAAACAAACGCAGGTTCAAGGAAACGACTAAACAAAATGAAAGTGACGTATAAAATAACACACGGCCATAAATAAGGCGCAGTAAATATCACTAGCATATTATCTCGAACTCAATATTTTATAGCTGTATCCGATACACCTCCGTTTAGTTTGATTGTCTACACACGGACGTCGGACACGCTGCACCAATTACCGAATATCAATTAGCAAATAAAAATGTTTAAACAGTGTAACCCGCCTACTGTAATATGGTCTGTATTATAAAGATCAGTGTTATTCTTCCACAAGACAACTTATAATAATAAATTTCAATTTTTTATTTTTCAAAAATCACTAATTGATAAACCAATACATCAATCAGACTCTCATAACTAAATTAACTTCTTTTTAATAGTTTTATACAGTTTGAACACAAAATGTAATATTTATTAGCATTGTTAATTTCGTCCATTATAAATTCCTTCCATTTCCAATTTGTTTGGACGCAACTTTCGGTCGTTATAAAATGCGAATAAAAATTTAACTTTATAAAAAAATCACCTGTTAAGCTAACGAGTGTCCACTACGGCGGCATGCGACGAATGCAATTGTTTTGTTTTCGAACAAACAAAAAACTTGTCATTTTGTTGAATAACAAATGTCACATCAATTAGTTGACAAAATTGATGTTTTAACAAAGATATTGAATATAAAGGAAATTCCGTGATATTCATTTATACACACATAATTTTTGAAATATAATGGCGGGTGACCCTTTTTCAGCAAATGGGTCATTGACAGGCAGTTACTTTTATGGCAAATTAAAGGACTTGAGGTATTTGGTGTCTAGAGACATATTTGTACATAAATACAAAAAAAATTGTATATTTAATGACTATCGAAAAAACTTCAATGTTCTCAAAAAATAATATAATATCTCAGTAAGTACACGTATCTCTCTCCACTACTGTTTTTTGATAGACATCAATCGCACACATTTATATTATGAGTGACGTGCGGCCCGCCCGGGCGCCCGCGCAGCGTTTTACATATAAATTACAGTACTAATCGTGGCCGCATAGAGTTTTGAATCAGAGAAGTGGCAGAATCAAATATGGCTTCGATAAGTCTTGCTTTAACCTTTGACCAAAACAGACTTCAAGTATAAATATATTTAACCCATGCCAGTAGTTGATTACATCTTAGACAGAATTTTGTCTAAAAATATCTACTAATTTCCATATACATATATTACAAACTAAAAATTTTAGACATCTTGATTTATACCGTTATTATTTTAAAAAAAATGTTTTGTACTTCTAAGCTGACTTAAAGTGATTACAGTGAGTTAGTCAGTCTCACGCCCTTCATGCAACAGACGATAATATTCGTTTGAAATGTAAGTAAATAAAACGGTTTATGAAATAGCGAAACATTGTTAACTTTACATGAATAAATAGACAGCTTATTATACTGTCAAAGCTTAAGAGTCAAATCCCACGTAAATCACGATTTCTGCATATTGTGTTGCAAGGGGAATATTAGGAATTCATAATCTAGGAAAAGCGCATTTATTAACCAGGATTTGTTTAATCGCGGCCATCTATATCTTCGAAAGTCGATAACGGTAGTCGTTTCTAATATTGAGTAATGAGATCTAAAGAATGCAGGATAACGACGTGTAATAGATGAGTCGAGGTACCTACTCTCAAACAATTACGCTTACTTCGAACATTTAATAGACAGGCTCGTCTAATTAAGTTCAGTGATTGATTTTAACAAAACAAATACAGAAGCCGCTACTGAGATATTTCTGTTTAAGTTTCATTTAGCTCTATGCATAATATTATAAAGATCGATGACCTCTTTAAATATGGATATAATAATCGTTTCGCATATTTATTGAATGATTTTTTAATGTTTGATAATTATGAACATTTTTTTCATTGTTTTGTGAGTTATAGTATAAATACTAGAGTTTTATCCAAACAGACCAGATTCAATCAAACCAGGCTGTCATAGAACGACAGGAAGTCTTTAGCGAGTCGACAGGCGCCCACCCGCGCGCTCCCCAAGGCGAGCACGCGTTTTGCAAATTTGTTTCAAGCGAGGAAATTGGTCTTCAAACTGTACCTGCTACACTATGATCGCCTGGTAATTTTAGAGACTTGGCATATTTTATTGTACTTATCTAACGGATGTTGGCAGTTGGGTAATCTCTCCTATTCTTAGATATTATATTCATATTAGCTTAAATTGATGGTAATATTTAGAAAATTCACTTTCCATAAACTATTTAGGTACTTTTTTATACATTCTATGAGAGAAGGACTAGTTAACGTATTTCTCGATATCTTCACTCAGGACCTGATTATCCATTAGACAGTGTAGGCAACTGCCTCGGATCCCGAAGGTAGGCCAATAATAGGGAAATTGTTGAAGCGGTATATCTCTATCATTTAATAGAGTGAAGCCATATCTCAGTAATATAATAAAAAAGATAACTTAATTATGAAATAAATTGCGTTGTGGCAGAAAAAAAATATTTAAACAAGATAGAAAGGAGTAAAATTTCTTGGGAAGTGCATTGCCAAGGTGCACTGCCATGGTTAATCCGGCCCTGCTTTTGCTAAATATAATGCCATAAGGTACCTTACAAAACGCGACACGCAAGTGCTGTCTTCGTATATCTGTCACTTAGAATTGATACTTTTAAATTCCTTTCATATTCAATACTACAGCTATATTCAAGGAATCTGCTGCTCAGTACGACACGCGTCGGAATGCCGAGCGATACCAAACGGTTTCCCATATTACCGATATCATTTCCAGGAACCATGTATTAATTCTACTGACGCTCGAAGCATTCGTCTTGCGTGTCACGTATAAAGATGACTTTATTTTAATATTGCACGCCTGTTTTTTTTATCGACTATTGTCTTTTTTACATCACTACGTGCATCGATACTGGCGCCTAGCACACTACTAATTCATTTTACTAATGAGTTGTGTACCCAAATATTAAAAGACGTACGACGGTATCATTCGATTAAAATAATTTTAGTTTATATCGTGCTGAAATGACAGACACAATAACATTATAACAACATTTAATTACATTAATACGCCACCCGATGGTAAGTGATTACCACTATGATAGACATTTGGTGACCAAGGGTGAACCTGTCGTTACCGACCATATAATCTTAACCAATACTTGTTTTGTGCACATGATCTCCTCATGTACAATATCTATATACATGCATAGAACATACTATCTAGCGCAGGCTTGTGCGCTAACGCAGTGCTTTCTCTAGTTCCTCACTTTATTGAACGGCAATGGCTGGAATGAGTTCAGATGCAGGCCCATCGGCCGAGGTACGGGACTGTCAGAACTACCAAATTTCAAACAAAGACCTACTTTATCTGAAAATTACAAGAAACTCAATAATTGTTGGGTAGGCCCAGGTTTAACTCTAGGACTTCTGGGGTCAGCCCATAGCTGCCTGTCGTTTAATTCTACATAAACGAAGCTATTCTTTAATATTAGGAAATTAATATTTTCAAATATTCACTTCTCCGTTTTATTCACGTGTCGTAACATGGTGCTGTAAATCAATTTGATAGGAGTTTGTAACCGGGGTACTGTGTCAGCCGCAACGCCAGCACGCAAGCATAGTTTTATAAGTTTTCTGAGACGAAACGAATGCTATTAAATACTTTATGATTTAATAACACGACACTAACCCTAAGATTACATAATATTTCTTTTAAATGGTAAATATTGCCATGAGTTTTAAGTATTCAAATATCTGTGAATGTCAAATAGTGATTATTATATGTGTAATTAAATGTAATCATATTAACGTATTAATAAATGGTTCCAACGTTTGGTTAACTATATCGTAATATACGACCCAACTACAAAGGTGATATAACAGTGCCAGTATGAGTGCACCAACAACAACCAACACAGGTGAACTATCGTATTTCATACCTACTCTTATATCCCGATAGACGGAAAAGAGGCGTAAGGCTTAACGGCTTCGAGTGCTTAAAATCGCCAACGTTTCCATTCCGTGCTGCTATTTATAATTTCTTGTCTAAACGGTTATCAGTTTGATCCGGAATCCAAATCAGATAACGATCCGATGTCGTGAAAGTTATCGACTAGACCTAAGAGGGAGATCTGGCCGTGATCCCTTAACTCTTCGGGCAGTATGTATGAGTGATAATATATACGTATACATACATCACCTAAAAAGATTAAGTCATATTTTTTTATTTATTAAACACATGAAAAGTCTTTATCGGGATATATTTGATTTGCTTGGTAGTAGAGGTTTGTGCAAGCCGGTCTGGGTACCGTCCACTCTTCATATATTCTTGAACCAAGCAGCAATACAAACTATTGTTGTATTTCGGTTTAAAGAATGAGTGAGCCAATATAATTTTAGGCACACGGGATATAATTTTAATTCTCAAGTTTGGTGGCGTATTGGCGATGTCAGGAATGGTTAATAATTCCTACAGTGCCAATGGGCGATGGTGACCAGTTATCACCAGATGGCCAACTTGCGAGTCTACCTCTATATTAATAAAAGAAAAACATAAGTAATAAAAAATAAAATCACATTTCAGATTGTTTTATTAGCGAAACTTAAAAACGGGTTTTGACGTCGGATCTCTAGAGACAAATATACAAAACGACTTCCTCCGGTAATCAGACACACGTGAACGACAAAACCGCGTTTCTTATAATACTTTTTGCTCCCTTCAATTAGGCGGCGTACAGTCAGCGTCAAATAATTAGAGACGCTCAGGGTATTCAAATAAATAGACGCATCCGAAAAGTCAATAATATCGGTACAAACAAAGTTTCCTTATTGTTGTCAACAATATACTCGCTCAGAAGGTCGAGACGCTTAAAATGTCATATAGATCGTTTCAGTCAAACCGCCATAAATATGGTTACAGTCATCTCGCTAATGGTATCCAAGCATTCTAAGTGTAGTTAAATATAATTTCTTACATCAATTAATATTAAAATATTTAGGCATAAAATGAAAGGGATAGAAACTACTGCAATCCTTTTAATTTTAAGAACGCGGTCATAGATGTCTTGTTTTTTAAAAAAAATCGTGCAAAGTCGTTTACGATACTTAATTCGCGAACCAGACAAATCTTTATGAGTAAAATTTTCAGGAGTCACTTTAAACATCATAATATTTAATGGGGATTATTTAATATTAAAAAATACGAAATGCTATTTACGCACGGAATTCCGATAATTCTGGAATTGTTATTTTGCGAATATCGTCAAGAATCGTTTGTTGTCTAACTGAATCGAAAAAAAACTTTTGACTGGTTGGCTGGTTGGTTGGTTTGCGAATTAAAGCATTATTATATTGTAAGCAATAAACTGTTGACTGAAAATAGATGTAAACCTCATTGATTAATGAGAATTAGTATATATATCTCATAGAGCAAGAGTGCTTATCTATTATTCTGTATCATGTTTGACGTGGACGACCAAATGAAACATGGTTTTGCAATACTAAGCTAAAGCACTAATGCGATATGTAGACATATTTAAGCATGAAACGCTATTAATACTGCTACTAACTTGCTTTAATATTGCACTTGATATTGATATAACTGATAGACAATTGACATGCAATGATAGATAAAAGAATGAAATTTAAACAATACTAGATTACCTAAAGAGGTTTTCATCTTTGGGAAGCCGTTTATATCTATAATATGCTAGTTTATTTTTCTAATGTGTTCCGTATTTTTGAACACTTAGAACGCTTGGATACCATTGGCGAGATGACTGTAACCATATTTATGGCGGTTTGACTGAAACGATCTATATGACATTTTAAGCGTCTCGACCTTTTGAGCGAGTATATTGTTGACAACAATAAGGAAACTTTGTTTGTACCGATATTATGGACTTTTTGGTTGCGTCTATTTATTTGAATACCCTGAGCGTCTCTAATTATTTGACGCTGACTGTACCACGGTTCCGCCCTCCCGTTAGCGCTTCACTGCAAACGTAACCATTCGATTCATATTGAAATGGATCGTTAAAATATATCGGCTATGAATATTATGCTCTTTGCTAATGTTTACGAGCGACATTTAATTTCAAAGTTAATTTACTACAATTGGAGAAGAAATAATAAAAATGAGAAATATATATTTCAAAACTCACGAGTTTTAAGAAGAATTCCAAGTGCTTTTATTAAGGTCATTTCATTTTGCTGCCATTATGCCACTGTTTAACTTACTTCATTGTATCTGTTTTATTTCATAGCATAAAAATCGGTACGTCTATTTGACGGATTGGTATAATGTGAACAGTGTGAGCGTATTTGGCGCCCCAGGGGTTTAGTCCGGATTCCTAACATGTTTGTAGATCTCCCACCGCGGTATGTAGCCCTGGTAATTAGGTTTGAATAATAAGCGCACCCGGCGACTAATTTTAACAAATATAAAGTGATTTATCGGTTAATTTATTTTAGATTCCATATATGTTTTAAATAACTCTAAAAACGGAAAGGAAATTTCCTATTATGAATGTATTATAATATTTTGCTTATTGGAAGGGAATAAATATGGCAAAGAAGTGCAAAAGTGTGGAGTTCGATTGGATTGCAATAATATCTTCAAATATTTTGAAAATTTAAATTTGCTTTTACATCCACAAGAGTATACACTCTTTAAACAATGGAATAATAAAAATTTAAGCAATCAAGTTATCTCTCAACAGGGGTATAGTGATGGGAAACAAACATTATCGATAGATCGATAAGACAGCAGATAGAGACTCCGCGGGAGGCGCTTATCGCATACATCTGGCGCCTAAATTCCTGCATGCAACCTACACCGTTCGTGAATAGGAATCGCCACTGACGGACAGACGGATCAGCTAACGAGGAGACATCGAGGAATTAGTGTGGATAAGCTCGTGTTTAAAAAGTAAATATATATTCAACTACTACGTACATGAATTTACGGTACTAAATTAAATAAGACCTATACTGTAAACGACCAATAACTTTCATGCGATGTCTTAAACATAACTAAAAAAGGAACACAAGAAATATATGTATTTGTTATATTTCTTATATATATTACCAGGTTCTAATAATAATGTTAACGAATTCTATATAAAATAAATAATCACTTCAAGCTCGCAGGTTTAATATGAAATCGTATCCGTATAACGCTTCAACGTGAACAGATAAACGTTATCGCATTTCAAAATCAAACATTAAACATAATGCAGAAACGACAGGTAGGCACCGCATGCCGTGTACAGTGAATATAAAAACATGACCGAACTTCCTCCACGACGTGTGCGGATTAAAAGGATCTTAAATCTAAAGTGTTACAGCTTAAATTTGTTTGACGTGACAGAGTAATAAATCTTAAACTACGATGACACGTGGCAGTTATTCCGGGAGCTGTCAGAGTGACGTAATGTGTTTATTTATGACGGGCGGCCGGCGTCATCGATGACATGGGAACGTCCCGGACGAACAACACTGATCTATGATAGGCTGTCCGTCCTGGATGCTATGAACACTTTTTTCTATACGACCTTCATATTTTCAACTATAAAATAGTAGGTATAATATATGTCAGATTTTTTTATACGACTTGATTAATAGTGTTTAAAAGTATAAAAATATTTTATTAAAATATCGTTTTGAGTAATATATAATGTCAACCGATATATCTATTTGATTAAAATCAACGTCGTCGAAGGCAATCTATTTATCAAACAATTCCCGCGACGAACATTTATGTAAACGAGCGAGTTTATAACGTCGATTAGAAAATGAGAAAAAACATCACAATTCGAAATGGTCGTAACTCTAACAGAGAACTATTATTAATTTATCTGCATTTAAATAATGGCATACGATCGTATAAATCAATTATTTTTTATGAAGGTACATAGCCCGAATCCCACTGGCTCCATCTCTCTCCGACACCCACAACAGACACGGTTAATTGAAACCGTGTATTAGCATAAACAAATAAAATGCCCCATTACGAAATCAATTTACAATCTCTAAAGTCATTTGAATTAGTCGCAGTAAATAATACCTCGGAAACAGTTGGTATAATGACGTTGTGGTCTGAGGTAAGAGATCCGGCGTGTCCACTTGCCCCGTTCACGGCTCCCGTCTCATTTACTTCGAATAAGAGATATCATATAATATTTTTATTTATAATATGTAATAATAAAATATTTCTAGTTTTTTAATTCAAATTTAAATTTGTAATAATGTTAAATAAATCGGATTCCTCTGTTATTATATTATAGTCGAATAATACGATGGTCCTTAAATTGTGGATACCTTAGATAGACATATTTATTAATATTCGATCACTTATATTAATTACTACATATATTTGTAAAATGTAAAAGAATATATTCAGTTTTATTTTATCATAAAGGTGAAGTCCGCAAAAAGAAAAGAACAAAATATTATATCAAATTCATAAAAATTTTTTTTTGGCTAAAAACAAGACTGTTGTTTAACTTATATTTTCGATGTAACAGGTCTTGTGTTACAGTTCTAGGAACAATCACGCGTGATACATGCGCGCACGCATTACGAGTCCCCCCCCGCACCCGCGCGGCGGGGCGCTATTGTCCCGCTGTCCCGTACTGAAGGCTCGAGCCACACACCGCTGGGAACTAGGCATGGAAACGTTGGCGATTATGAGTTGCCGCGATAACAAAATATATTCGAATAGATTTTAGGTAGATTTTTGACAATCAATAAGCAAGTGTAAACACTTCTATATTGAATAAAGATTTTTGATTTGATTTGATTTGATTTCTTCGAAAATCATATGGAAATTCATTTCATAGAATTACAAATAATTTATCGCTATTCTCTAATAAAAACTTTATATTTAACGAAAGACGTTCGAATTGTAATATGAAGGTACTTCTTGTACTAATTATTACTTAATTAAGTATTTAGTTAACTTTAAAAAAGTTTAAGTCACCAAGCAGTCCGCTTTAATGAAAACTTAGTTAAATAGAAATTTAAGAGGGTTAAATTCTGTTTATGATATTAAGATAACTATAAACTACTGTTCTAAAAAAGAATAATCTAGGTAAACAATAATGATATCGATAATGGTAACATCACTAGCGTGGCGCCTCGTGGGCCAGCGCGCCGCAGGGATGCATTGTTCGTACAGTTAAAACTGCCTCATATTGGGTTACCCGCCTATATTACACGCATATACAGACTATCGATATCTTACTTTGATTTTTTTATAAACAACCCTAAATCACATCGTCTTCAATCGATTTTGACCTCTATTTGCGTTTGAATAAACACAAAAATGTAATGAATACTTTTATTAGTATTATATCATTTCGCCCGCCGCAAGAACGACATAATTTTCATTTTACTACTCCTTGAACAAACACGAACCTTTAATAAATTCTCGAACAAAGATCTAACGTCGCCCCTTATTTGAAAACACTTTTGTCATACGTCCGTCCCTGTTTTTATATATATTTTCATATAAAACGTCTCGAACTAAATTTTATTTATAAAGCAATAAAAATAATATTTATTACGCGGCTTTGCGTTAATGTGTTGTAAAATTAATGCTCCTAACATAACATTTAGTACGTGAATTGATTTTAGCCGCGTATTTTAGGCATCGTGTCATTTCGGTTATTGATTTCGGTTTAGGGTAGATTAAGATACGTTTAACAACTTTTAAGAAAACTTTAAGGTAACATATTTTGTAATATTTTTTATACAATTTTTGTGACGATTTCTTTAGAAAATATAAATCCGGTTTTCATCATTGATACGGATACAAATTTCTTTTAATTACATTTAATTTTTATGATTATTATAGTAAAAGCAGATAATATGTTCTAAATATTATTAAAATTATTGCCATATGAATGTTTGTCTGTCTAGTTGAGTCTATTTGAATTTACTATTTAAAATAAAAACAAGGTTGTCTTTCCATGTTTTGTTGTATACCATAGTTGATGGCATATTTATGGCTTATAAAAATAAGGTAAACAAAAGTTTATCTCTTGCCAATGAAGTAAAGACCTAACGAAGAAAATTTATAAAAAGATTGTTAAACTTAGTTTAAGTGGTAAGTGGTATAATTTTTAATACAATTATTTAGAGCGTATATGTACAATGAGACACGATCAAGTTTGCATAGTGCAGGCGGTAGGAATTATTTTTTAAGCACTATGGCAACAATAAGTATCTTAAACCCAGAATCGACATTACTGGAAAGTATCGAATGTAATATAATATATAAGAGTTTATATATATTCTAGTATGTAAGGACAGTTACCTCTGGGTCGACCTTCTTGTACTCGGGGTCGTCCTCGTCCACCTCGAAGTACAGCTCGGTGGAGGTCAGCGACACCACACCCGGCGCCACCAGCCCCGGCGCCACCAGTCGAGCCTTCGTGCTGATGTTTACGGGACCTGTGTCGGACGACACTCAGGTAGCGAGAGCTAGTGACGGTAGCTCCAAGTCTAACACCACTGACACTCGATTGACCATGACCAAACGCCTAAACGTATTAACTATCAATTATTCTTAAACAAAACTTTGCGTTAAAAAAGTCACAGGCGTTTATACCGAAAAGATACTTTACAACTTTTAATTAATTTTCTAGTGTTTCCACGATGGGTTTTAAATAGAGAAATAGTATAAATTTGTACTTTCGTCTAAATGCATCGGGCTGAACCATCGTGTGATTTTTTTAAAGTGAATGGTGTATCGTAGTCATATTATATTATAATATAAATAGCAAGAGTCGTAACCGGCCCGTACCGGCCAGGTCCTGCTCGGCGTCGCGCTCGTCCAGCAGCAGCTCGGCGTCGTCCAGCAGCTCAGCCGCGGCCGGCGCCGGCAGCTGCGCGCCGCCCGCCGCCTGCGCGATGCGCGCGTGCAGCTCCTCCGTGGCCTGCCGGGCGCCGGGCGCGTCAGCTCGCACTGCTCTTGCTAGCGAGCTAGCGAGCTAGCTGGCTAGGGAGAGCGTACAGACAGCAATCGCCAGAAGAGAGTTAGAGGTGATCACTTGTCGTTATCGTTCTTATTTTAGTATTTGAGGAGGTGTGCGATGTGACTGTTCTTGCATCGTGTACCAGATGCGATGTATTTGCATACATTTTCAGTCCAATTTTATTCCTCGTTTGTGTAAATGAGGAAAAAAACTGGACCTAAAACACCGAGGGCACCGCGTCTCCCGGAACCCGGGAAGATCTCGTATCACCAGAACCGACCCTCAGGTCCGGAACGAGAAGATCGAAAATTCTTCTTCGATGCCAAATGACCAAACGCTCAGCGAGCAGCGCGAGCCCACCTGCAGGATGGCGTCGGTGGGCGGCGGCGGCGGCGCGTGGTGCGCGCGCGCGGCGTGGCGGCGGCCGCGCGCGTCGGGCACGAGGCGGCGGCGGCGCCGCGCGTCGTCCTCCCACGAGTCCAGCTTCCAGAAGCCCCCGTCGATGGACTCGCCCTCGCTCACCCTGCAACACACGGGCGTGAGCGCGGGGCGGGCGCGGGCGCGGGGGAGGGCGGGGGCAGACGAGACGCGGCAGCGCTCACCCGGCGCGCGCGGCGGCGGCGTGGTGCAGCTTGTCCAGCAGGCGCGCGGCGGCGGCGTGGTCGCGGCGGCGCGCGGCGGCGATGAGCCGCTCGCACGTGCGCTCCTCCTCCGAGCGCTCCTGGCCCGTGCTCGCGCACACGCACTGCGCACACACACGGGTCTGAACATCCTCGGATCTCTGGATTGAACGCACTCGCTTCGCTCGTTTCGTCCACGAATCGAATTACCTCGAAATCGGCATGTTTGAGGACGTCGTCGGCCCTCATCCTGTTCAGAATGAATTCGGCCTCGTTGGCGACTCTCACGATGTGATCCCTCATCGCGTGTGACAGCAGCCTGCCCTCGTTGATGAGTTCGATGAAGGCCAGGCCCGCGTGCTTCTGGAGGGAGTTCTGCCACTCTTGGGAGCAGAGGAGCATCACCAGTTCCACTACGGATGTACTGGATTTGAAGGTTTGAAGACCTGGAATGTACGAATAAAATATATAAAATATTTAAATTATGTTTATTAAAGTAAAATATATTTAAATATTTTTAAAAACTATAATTGATTTCAGGCAAAATTATTTATGTTACATTCACATAGTACGAAGAGCCAGAGTGCTCTGAAAATTTAAATTTAAAAATTTCAGTCATCCAAGTTCATCTTAGTTTTCAAGCGGAGCACGCATATTACATTATATATTTACCCTCCATTAACAATTCTTGACCGTGACTGCCCACTAGCGTCTTGGACAGAAAGGGTGCAAAATCTAGCATGATTTCTCTCAGCAAAGGACAAACTGGACCCAGAGCGGTCTCCAGCTTGTGAGTGAGAGACGCTTCTCGAGACACCCCATCAGCGGACATTGATGCGTTCATTGTAAGGCCTGCTAGAGCTTCGTTATCCTGAAAATATGAAGATAATTGCTTGAAGAAATGAAGGAACTGCTCATAAAATACTACTCGAAGTAGAAGATGTGAGTTGGCCAGTTGGCCCGAATTCTGTATTTAGCTAAAAAGTTCTCACACATTAATGTACTTATGATTGATTCATAATTCTCGTATTACACGAAATTATACGAAAAGTTGTATAAATAAAAATTTACAGGATGTAGATGCCGTTGAGCTGTTTGTAGAGTTCTGTTAAGACGATGAGTGATGTGATGATGTTCAGAATTCCTCATGTGAATTTGTTTATCCATATCTGTAACAGATAATAATCATACCATAGTCATAAAAATATTTGTTGATAACTTACAAACTATCAGAAACAAATTAAAAACAATTAGGCATTTTAAAACAACAAAATTGTTAAAAAAATTTATATCACTGGCAAAATGTGGAAATATATGGCAAAATTTTAATTTTTTAGCATCGAATAGGAAATCTATATATTCTTCATTTCACTTTCATCAAATTCTATACAATCGGGCTCAACATATGTTTCCATCAAGTACACAATCAGTTATCACAGTTCACATATACATATATAATACCTTCATGAATATTTCCCTCGTGGTCTCTGGTCCTTCCCGTAATCGTGGCTGGACCCCTTTCGCCATCTTCGTTTAAGTTTACATCGGTCCATGATTCATCATTACTTACCTGAAAAAAATAAGTCAGACAATTTAAATTTTTTGGTGAGTTGGTCATTGATATTTCAGACACTAGAAATTATTAACAAGCTTGAGTGATAGCTGATCATTGGAATAAAAATCTTTTGAGATGAGTTACAGCAGTTACTTTTGATTACCATTGTGTCTCTCACTTACTGGGTGTTTATTGTCATCCAAGGCGATCTCGCTGGAGGTTTCGGGGTCGTTATTAGTGGTCTCGGTCGAGTTAAGATGGAACGAGCCAGCGTCTTCGATCGAGTCCACGCTCTGTTAATGTCATTGTCATATAGAATATTTTTTATCTGCTAATTTTACAAGAATTAGAAAAACTTATTGCGTTGCTGATTTAATTTTATACCATTTTATTAATCTTTTGTCCATATAAAATAATCTGGAGTATTTTGTAGTCCAAGTAAATCGTATGATCTTCAATTTCACAAATTGATCGCCAAAATATTAAAAAATATCGTAGCATGACTCTCATACTAACCGTACGTACCTAACTTTTACCATCTTTTAGTAATAATTTAAATGCAGGCCATATTTTTTTCCGAAACTATACATTCATTTTTAAGAGACTTTAACAAGGTATATTTAGGTATTTGCAATAATACTTACATCATATAGAAAGGGGGTTAAAAATAGCAAAGGTGAAAACAGTCATGCAAATTGAGTGGAAATAAAGTCGTGAAGCAAGCGAAGCACACACACACATGCAAAACAGATATATACATATAAATAAACATTTATATACACAGATCGAAACAGTTCCCAAGTAGTTATTTGTTGATTCACGAAAAATTTCATACATTACAAAATGTTAATTATATAAATCAGTATTATTGGAATATAATAATAGTTATGACATATTTTTAAACATGTTCTAATTGAATAATAACAATATTTATTTCTTTATAACTAAATATATTGTACCTAAGTGAGCAAAAATAAAATATGTGTACGTGTAAAAATATATCTGTTATAAGATAAGCGAAAATATATAATTGTATTTAAAAAAGTCTTAAGCACTTTATTGTAATAAATATTGTATATTTTACTATAAAATATAATATATAAACAATAAATTACACGTACCTATGTCTGGCTTCGTATGGTGCTTTTAGTGTAAACTATTTGTTGTAGTGTGATTTACCGTAGTGATAAGTGAAATATGAATTTTATACTAAACTTTGTAAACATATTATGTACATTATCATGTTACAAATAATGTGAGCGTAGCTGTAAATTAATGTTCGGTGGGTATTTTCATTAGTTTGATGATGAAATCCCGCTATTGTATTTCAAGCTTGTGATTAAAATCGGTGATGAAGTGGTTCGGAAGCCCTTAATACTGAATATTTTATTTGTTTAAATATTTTTTTAACCTATCGTATTACTAGGCTTCCATAAAACAATAAGAGGTGTTCACACTAAGAACTCGTGTGTAATTCAACGTGTACAAACCAGGTTCACAACCGACACCGTTATTCCCGACAATGTTTTGGACCTTGCGCTGGGAGGCTTATAACCGGAAAACAAAAAAATATTTAAAAACTTTCGAATATTGTAACTCCTTATGTTACTTTTATCCATAAAAATATCCAGGGCAATTTAAATTAGTTTACATATTTGGATCTTTTAAAATACAAATTGTTGTCTAAGAAACTATTAGTACATAGATATGTAACACAGAATGATGTAGATTTTCTATGGCTAATGAAGTAGAGACTAACACTTAAGAATGACAGTGAAAGACCCCATCGAAGTAAATCTAAAGACAAACACCAAAGAGTCGACAGACCGCCAACGCGAGAAGAGAACGCAGTAACTAATAGAGGGACAGACGATCCTAATCCTCAACCCACAACTAACCTTCTGCTTGGTCTGAGTCTTCACTCGGAGACTCGATTTGAATAGCGGCTCCTCTTTCTCAGAGCTCGGTGTTACCGCCAGTTCCACCACCTTGGACTTCTCACCGGAATTCGGTTTCACTTCGTCCGTGGTCGTCTCAATCTTAGCGACGCCCTCTTCCGTCCCATCCTTTATTAATTAAATGCGACGGCAAAATAAGAAGATATCTATTAAGCGTCTGATGTTAATAATGACACCACAGTTACGTATGCGTACGCGACAACGAAAACCAATGATGGCAATGTAGTAGCAAATGAAAATTGTTTAAAAAATAATTTCTGACGGTTTCCGCGATGCGCGAGTATATCCAGGGGACATGCATAACAGCTAGGAAATGCCTACTTACACTAAAAAACACTAAAAGAGTTTCTGTGATTGCTAAACTACCGTTTTGAGTCATGAATTTATCGAAAATGCATGCTAGATATTTCTCAAAATCATAACGCTTAAAATAGATTTCTTGCAAAAATAAGGTTGACAAATACGTACGTAAAATTTAAAGCAATACACAGTATCAACCATATACTTACAAATGCACTAGATAATTATTATTAAATTAAATATAAAACAAAACTACGTAATGATCAAAGAGTAGTACCAGATTTTTTTATTGAAGAGTTCTAACACTATTTTGAATGGGACAGAACAGTTAAATTTAACGAGGATCTTACATGCCACGTCCACTTTAACGAGAACCTATTACGACTTTATCGCAGACTTACCTTCATGGACGGCGAGTCCAACTCATTCATCGTCGAGTTGTTTTCGTCCACAACTATCATAGCGTACTCGACGTCATCTCCGTTGTGTTCTATGCAAGAAGATACATTGTTAATAGGAAATATGTGGAGTTACTCTCTTCACGACATCGACGAAGCTTTAAAGAAGCGACTGAGATATATTTAATAATCAGGGGTTTTTATGAGAACCAAGCTCGACTAAGAATAACTAATTACAGAATACTACATATGTTCGTTACTATGTTAACAAAGCTTAAAACATCCTTATAGTTCCAAGATACAGTGATGTGAATAAAGCGAAAATATACATTAAAAACGAAAAACATTGTCATTCAAATTCATTTCTCTCCAAGAAACTATCTACTTATTTAAAGAAAAAGCAATTTAAATTTTAGTATGACTGTAAGAAACAATTTTATGAATTTTTTGAAACAAACATACATGCATTTTTACCGCTACGTGATTTCGAATACTCGGAGCAATGATGACGCAAATAATAATAAAAATACTGAAAATTGTTAGCGATGCCTAAGCAGTGCTGGTATACACTGTTTTGTCACGTTTAGGAATTACTGTTACATCGAACATCTAAAGTTGTAAACACATTATTATTTGATACTTACAGGAAGGTAACTATTATATTTTAAAATAAAATTGGTATTTTGTTTATAATTTTACATACAAAAACATTTTAAATCATAGTGACGATAATGATTATTATAGAACTTTTTTATTGTTATTAATAATATTTGTAAAAATATTATTTTATGAAAGAGACAAAACAGCGTGCGCAAACATCGACCACATTAGTATTTACAAACGTTCGCATCGTAACCCGAACACTCTGTCAGTATAAATATTACGCAAGAGTAACGACTAATTCAAGCTCGGAAGCGCATTTAAAGCCACGTCGAAGGGATCGTTACTCCGTCGTAATGTACTCTTTTATCGTCTGAATTGTTTTTTTTATTTAAGAATACACTTTATTAAGAGTCAGCGATGTGTCTGTATGATGTCAGATAACATGAAAACAGTAATGATCGTATTGAAAACAAAATGTTTTAGCGATGTCGATGCGAACGCAGAGGGGCCGCGTTTACCTGCGTGCGCGCGGTGGTAATTAGCGATGCGTGCGTGCGCGTGCGTATTATTGGTAACGTGTTGGCCGCAATCGAGCTTGCAGTGCGAGTGGCGGTGAGCGGGATGCCCACCCGGCAGGAACTGGGGGTACACGTGGTGCGACCACTGGGGGAACAGCGGCCGCGACCCTGCAGCGCGGCACGGGTACGGAACGGAAGCGTTTGGGGGAGCGACGGAAGGAACGGGCCCGATATGTAGGAAACAATTACATAAGGTTAGGGAACGATGATGGAGCATTAAGGAAGTAAGGATATTCAATGTGTAGTGTGGAATCGATTTCGTATCGATTAAGAGTACAAGGATAACATAGATAGGAATCGTTCATAAGTAGGAAAAAAGCGCACGTATAGAGTTTCAAGTTATAAATAATATTAGAGATACATTTGTGACAAGTGTTTCGGTGTGTTACGATTCCGACGATGTAATCGCAGCGTAGCGTTGTGAAAGTAAAGTAGATTTTACCAGTGTCCCAAATCGTGACGCGTATTTCAAGCGGCGTGAAAAAAGGGGAAAAAAACACCACGTCAGATATACAAAGTCAATTGTTTTTAACCTTCGTGTTTGCAACGAGCCGGTCCAAAGATCACTTCTATATTATTTGAAAAATATTTACAATTATTAACCCTAACGAAATTTGGAAGGGATCTCTAACAAAACAATTTGAATAACTAAACTAAATATTTAAAAGACACTAGATGTGAACTTATTCTAGAATCATTTACAAAAATAGTTATACTTGTATACAATCTTTGTATTTAATATTGTGAATTAATTGTAATTTTTTATCAATTTTTGACCGTTAGTGAAATTTAGTAAATTTTTCGATACAAAAATCCTTAACAGAAAACATAACCTGAGAGATCGAGAATTCATAAATAATAATGGTGCGACTAAGCGTACTGAAGAAGCAAATTAATGAGTCTACTATGAAAATCAGTTTTGATGAATTATGATATATTTTTATGTTAAACTATTTTTTAAACTAGTTGTTTAAACAGACTATTTCATAAACTTATACAAAATATTTACAATACAGAATCCAGGTTACAGAACATCTATGAAAATAAGTTCATTTCTAGAAATATCGTCATGAAATAAACTGAAATCATAACTAAATATGATCACAACCGAAAAGAAAATTATAGATTTCGAATCTCCAGCGGAGCCGAGAAATGAAAAAAATAAATTTGCACCCTCGAACAAAAACCAATCGCCACCGACTAAATACATCAGAACCGACCGATGATTAGTTTCGTAACACGAGGAGGCCGAGCGTACCGTGGTGCTCGTGCGCGTGCGGCGCGCGGCGGCACTCGGGCGGCGCGTGCGCGGGCGGCTCCAGGATGTCGCGGTACTTCGACACCATCAGCACCGAGATGAAGTACACGATCGCCAGCGACAGGAACTGCGCCTGCTTCGTCTCCTCCTGCGGCGCGGGACACATTGGATTCGTGCTTTACGGTTGCATCCGCCATTGTACGAGTTGGTATTTTAGTTTGGGTACGATTCTTAGAAGGAAATGACTCACGACGTCTCTGTAGATCACGGCGCGCAGCCTGTTCACGTCCATGTCCTGCAGTAATCTCTCGGGGTCTTTCACCGGACTCGAAGCATCGGCTAAACTCGCAACGACACTCTAAATTAAAACGATATGATGAGAATGGTTTGATCACTTACGCATACTATGCGACATTGGCTTTTTGCAGGTTTCTTTCTCTTAAACAGTTTTTAGTGTCATATAGATTTTATAAATATATATTAAAAAAAAAAACAATATCTATGGTTATACTGAGACTTGTACAATTTAAATTTAAATATTAATTTACAGTGAACTGAACACGTAAAAACTACAGAAAACATTAAAAATAACAATAAAATTCTCTTGTTTTATGTCTATGTCTATGTCTAAACTAGATAAGTACACTACATAATTAATTAGATGAATTAAGTGGCTTATCAAATTTAACCATGAGATCGATAAATCGAGGTACCAGGCGTTCATAAACTCGTAGAAGTTGAGCATACCTTAGGCGAAGGGGATTCGTTGCGATTGTTCCTTGCCGCGGCGCAGCGCTGGCGCTCCTTACACTCGAGACAATTGCGCACGGCACACGTGCACACCTGTCGACAACCACCGCTACAACTACGTCTACGGGCTACGCTATGCTACGTCAAACTCTCACCGATTTATGTGGTCCTAGTAGCTAACTAAATTACCACGTTTATTAATTTAAATTCTATAAATATTTTGTACTAAAACTATATATCAACCTATTTTTCTATATTACATTTTAACAATACGAAAAATCTAAATAACCTATTTCCAACAAACATCGATCTATTTTCTTATATTTTTGTTGTAACATTAAAATCTATTCTAATAATCAATTAATTACTACTCACAAATATCAACAACGAATAATGAAAAAGACTAATACGATTTTTCTATTTATAGTCCGAACTTTTTTAACTAATTTTACAAAGACAGAATAGTTACATAAACTTTTAAAAGATTTGGAAGATTTTCAAAGAACCTTCGAAGTACTGTAAAGGTTTACCTTAAATTTATGCAATAAGAAATAAGAGTCGAAACACAATAGGACTAAACACGCACACATAAAAAAACGTTAAATGTATATCTGTATACCCACTTCAATGAAAAGACTTTTGAAATCATACATTTTAGCATTAGCAGCCTGTAAATTTCCCATTGCTGGGCTAAAGGCCTCCTGTCCCATTGAGGAGAAGGTTTGGAGCATATTCCACCACGCTGCTCCAATGCGGGTTAGCGGAATACACATGTGGCAGAATTTCGTTGAAATTATACACATGCAGGTTTCCTCACGATGTTTTCCTTCACCGCCGAGCACGAGATGAATTATAAACACAAATTAAGCACATGAAAATTCAGTGGTGCCTGCCCGGGTTCGAACCCGAAATCATCGATTAAGATGCACGCGTTCTAACCACTGGGCCATCTCGGCTCTTATTATACACACGTCTATAAAGTCTACTTCTGAAACTGTAATATAATCGGCTGCACTCACTAGTCTCAGACACTGCCTCAGTATTCCCCCACTGGACATGTTTTTTTCAGCTTCCAGTTCAGCGAAGTTCAGTGCGCTTGCGAATATCAGCACGTCGGCCATCGACACCAGTCGCTGTAAAAACGTGACCGCAACTTCGACGGGCATTCCTTGCGTGGGCTCGATCACATCTAATTCGTTCTGGGGAGTAAAATAATATTGTCGGTTAGTTAATAGTCATATACATATAAAATCGGCTACTGAGAAGTCGGTCAAAATATTTTCAGATATGCGTATACAATGAAGTGTTATGCATCTCGGAACACTTAGACGCTCAAACATTACATTTCGAAGCTAGAATATATAGACAGAAGCCGGCTAGTTGCACAAGTGCGTACATTAGGCGACGTGGCGGAAGCCAGCAGCGGCAGCAGGCCGCCGCACGCGATGATGAGGTTGTCGGCGAGCTGGCTGATGAGGTGCACGGTGTTCACGACGAAGATCGCGTTCTCGCTGCTGTTCACGAAGTCTATTACGGATTTAGTGGAGTGGCTTCGCCAGACCTTTGAAAAAATTTCAGTCAATAAATAATAATAAAACTTTGTGGTTTCTCATATGCAGTCGGAGGATCGAGCCTCTGGCCGTTCATAGTCGGTGTAATAATTTTTTTTTATTTTATACTAGTGCTTTTATGGCTGTTTTAGATTATTTTGATAACTGGAAAATTAATAAATAAATACTACAGCACCGTAAGCAGCAGCATAAATAAATAAATATCTGCATGTTAATTTATTTTATTTTAGTGCTCTTTATTGAAAACGTATTCAATTAACTTAAATATTATACTTAACAAATCAAGAACGATAATTCGACAGCTTCATCAATGTTACCTGGATATCAGTCTCCAGCGAGAATAGTACATCAGACAGCAGGCGCTGGTGAATATAAGACCAACGGAATTCCGGTATGCGAAACGGTGGTCTCGTCGGCCCGGGAGAGAACATCGGCCGATTGCACTTGGACGGCCGTTTAGTTTCTGAAAGCGTTTGAATATTACTTTTAATGTAACTGCTACCAGTGGCAGGAGCACTTAGAAATAAACAACTTTCACCATGTAATGAGACAACATCATTCATTTAGAATATAAATTTAAAAAAAAAGTTAAAAATGGCGTTTTGAATGTCAGTTAAATTGTTATAATCTTTGGAAGTAAAATGAACGTGTAAGTTTTCGAATATTACCAATAATTAAAAAAATATCATACCGAAGTGATTTGAGTCAACTTGTGTACTCGTAGATGCGCTGCGGGGCCTCTTTGGTGACGTTGATGTGTTCGTCCCTTGTGTAGCGACACCTTCGCCTCTATTGCTATCCTGCTTCATCTCACTGTCACCGGGTAAGCTAACTCGTCTCTTGTCCCTCTCGTCACAATTCCTTTCTTCTTCGTTATCCTGCTCTTTCTTATTAGCTAAGGATATATTCTCACTAATGGTTGATATCGGAGGTATTTCGGGCGTTTTGGGTTCTTCTATTTCATTAGTTTCTATTCTTTGGCTTTCATTTTTGGAATTTTCTTCAACATCCATGCCATTTGGCGATGTGGATTCACTGTTGTTTTCTTCTGTCGTCGGAACTAAAAACTCCCCGTCGAGAGGTAAGACATTGCTCTCGTGCGAAAGTTCCGGTAAATCCCTGTGAGGACTATCTAAATTGATATCTGTTACATTTATATCTTCGCTTTTAGAAACAACCGCCGAGATTATATCCATAACTAAGTCATTAGCAATCGTTTCTACGACTTGTTTTTGATCCAAAATATCTTCAATATCTTGTTCTAAGTCTTCGCGACCATTCGGCGTGTTTCCCTCTGAATGAAGGCCCCCGGATATAGCGCCAGAATCGGTATCGTCGTCTGTTTTTAATCTCACAGTTTCCAAAGCAACTGTTAATACATCATTGACAATATTTATCGCAATGTGTTTAGGGTCATCAGTTGAAACATCATCTGGGATGCTAGAATCAGTCTTTTCTTGTATTTTTCTAGGACTAGTCGCTTCACTTGGAGTTAAGTACAATTCGGACGGATCTGATAGCTCGGATTCTCTTTCATTTATATTATTTAAACCATCAGCAACTCTCTCGGGACTTGCCGTTTCACTCACCGATAAACTAGAAGGCAACCCTTCACTCTTGTCTGTGTTATCGTCTTTCATTACGTTATCTCCAATATCTCTAACCGGAATGTAGTCGAGACTGCCTTGTCTAGTCAAGGGCTTATCAGTTTTCTCTGAATCAGGTTCGATCGTCCCGATACCTGACTCAGAACTTTCTAGAAGCTTATTTTCAATAATGGATTGAACTAATTCGTTATTTGCGTTGAGCATTTTGTCTTCGATCTGTTCTTCGTCGATAGCGTGCTCGACTTCGGCATTACTAACACTATCACAACCATCGATGGGCACTTCGGTATTGACAGTTTTAACTGGGCTATGCACTTTACACACTTCACTATACACTACTGTAGTCCGACTATCTTCTGTACTTTCACTTGGCTTTTTACACCTACACGATTCAACTTCTCGGAGTGACAGCCCTTTCCCTAGTTCAGTTTGAGCTCCGTGATTGAGGACGTTTTGTTTTATGACAGTAACTGGAGTACTTTCATCACTGCCGTCCGCATCCGGCAGAACCCTGGCCTTGGCAGAAGCATCTGTGTGTCTATCCCAGCCGGATATCGTTGAGATAGGTCGTTGTTGCCTTTCCGCAGGGTCTGTAATATTGTCGGCTCGTCTTTGTTCGTAATGTTCGTACATTTGAGCGAATTGGAGTTTAAATTCTTCGTAAGATACCTGTTAAGCATTAAAATAATATTGATTTATTTCACATACAAATTTGATCACCTTGATACTCACTTAACTTTTAGGAAAAAATATGTAAGTCATAAACAACGTTTGATTATTAATGGCTCATGTGTGTGACGCAAAATAGAATGCTCTCATAGTCACCTTAGAGTGCACGATGGCCAGCGTATCCACCCACACCCTCCAGCCGCCGTACTCGTGCTTGATGGCGTGGTGCAGCAGCATGCGGAACAGCGAGTACACCATGTCGGATATCTTCTGCTCCTCTGCGTTCTTGGGGTGTATGTAGGCCATCGCTATGAGCCACTCCTGCCACACCGACATCTGCAGCACCGTACGCCTGTTCTCCCGGTTGTTGCTGCACAGGAGCGTCATGTCCGACAGGAACAACTTCTTCACCTCCAGCAACTGCTCCGTTTGCTTCGACTGGCGGATCAGTGTTGCGACGACCTTCAGGATCACTAGTGGTAACAAAACAGTCTTAGTAAAATTTGCGATCATAAAGGAGGACTCGTATCTACAATAGTTTTAAATTATACTCTTTCATTTAACAGACTTCTGTAATCATTGTACCCTTTGTATTGTTACATTTACGTCTCGCTAGACAGAGATAGAGATAAAAATGAAAATATGTACAATATTTCAAATTATAAACATTGTAAGTCGACAAACTAAATATCATAGCTGACGGATACGCACTGGGGTTCTCGAGGCGGAAGTGCGGCTGCGGCTCGGGGTGGCTGGTGTAGAGGATCTGCTGCCCCACGTGCTCGGTGAGCAGCTCGTACAGCGCGTTGTACACGGGCAGCGCCAGCGCCTCGCCGCCCGCGCCCAGCCGCGTGGCCAGCAGCGTGTACAGGTTGTGCGGCGACATCACGTCGTACTTGCGCCTGCGGGGGAGGGGGGGGGAACGTTAGACGTTACGGGGCCGCTCGGCTGTGTGTGTGTGTGTGTACTTGTGAGGGCGCGCACGCACTTGTGAGTGCTCCTGCTCAGGAAGAACCCGAGGAGCTTCAGCGCTTGCAGGCGTATGAGCTGACTCTCCGATGACAGCAGCTTGAAGATGGTCCTCACGCCGCCCTGGAAAGGTGATCGATTGTGAAAGTGAGATAGTATTCGTATTTCTTTCTTAGAGATTACGAGCAGAGTCGTGTTTATTTTAATGAATGCCATTCTACACATTCGAGACTACGGGACACTCCGACATATGTTTGATTAGTAAAAATAGATTACTTTCTGAATTTAAATGTAATAAAATATTTGTATGTAGTACCTTCGCGTCAAAAGCTGGGACCATAGAACTGGGGTGCTCCGACATTAACGATATCAACATTTGTAGTACATCATGAAGATTCTCATCCTGGAAAAGAGTGAATATCATACAATTTTTTCTGAATAATATTTCAAAAATTAATAACACTGAAAAAAGGGCAATCGAGGCAAATAAAGTAATGATTTGAATTCGTTCACGTATCAATCTAAATTAATCGAAAACATATACTCTTATCCGAACCTTTGTAAGTGAATAATTCTATATCAAAAAAATACGTTTTTTTTTTTTTAAATTTAAGTATAATTTAAATTATATTTAAATATAAACGCGGTGGTATAATTAGTCGAGTTTTATATATTAATCCGAATTATAAAAGTACTAAAATAGTTAATAAAAATAAAGATACCTCATGCATAGTGGTGAGATAATTCAAGATAGATTGGAGCTCGTCCTCCTTCACGCCGTTACCGATCATGATGAGTTGCTTGAGGAATAGCAGGATGTATGCTCGTATTGTCAATATATCCTTATGCGCTGGGCGGGGACCATCTGTAATTTGAAAGAAAAATATTCCTCTCACAAAATTCATTGGCGAATAAATATTTGTCTAATTAATATTGCTTATTATATAATTGATTTTGCTAGTCGCAACTTCTCCAACGTTTCAGATTTCTGTCTAAGACTGCGAGCTACTCGAAAAGTAAACATACCCAAACCTTTAGGCGTGATGCCGCTCTTCGTCCTCGGATTCACGACCCAGTAGTAGTACTTGAGGGTGTGCACGGTCTGCAGCACGGTGCTGACGCGCCGCACGCTGCCGTAGATGTGCGCGTCGGCCAGGAAGTCCGTGGCGAGGTAGCAGTACAGGCGCGCCTGCACCGCCGCCGGCGTGTGGATCCACAGCGCGGGGTTGAACAGCACGTGGTCCAGCAGCTGCCACGTCACGAACGATTGGCAAAACGACTGATTAGCGAGGCCTATTGACTGTCCGATGGTTGGTAGCGTGTGCTCTCTTGCTCGCGTGACACGTCAAAGTGTACCCATGTAGTCATATTCTATGTGAGATAGTAACACTATAAGATATTACAGATATTAATACAAAATCACTTCTAATTATTTGGACATTTATATCTGTTATAAGTGTAATTGTTTTGCATATTATTATATACTTACTCACTACTGAAAATATTAAATGTTCAGAATATACATTTTTACAACGATAAAAGCGATCTCGCAAAATAATTTACAAATAAATTATACTTATGGATGTATAAAACAAAATGTTTATTTGCACATACTACATTTATGGATTTATGGATTACGGTAAGAGTATAAATAAATAAATGATATAAATGGTATAATAATTGTGTTGTGCAAAATTTGGAATATAAATAAGGGTGTAGAAATGGATGCGAAAAGCAAGAGGAGCGTGCGCTAACAACCATCGAAACGCAACCAGTAACCAGCCGAGTGTCTACTTATATTTAACGGGTCCTTATTACATCAGTAAGCGATTAGAGATTTTTTTTTAACAAAAATAAATAGGTAGCCTTGTAAAGATGCCATCGGATGGGAAGTGATCATCATATAAAGCGGTAACAATAATATTACCTGTAGTTTATATCGCCAATGAGCTACCAATTTTGGGACCTACGAATTTGAATCATTGTGCCTCCCTTCCCTTTCAAGCCGAGACATGGAATACGGTTTGATGACAGAATAAGTAGTGTTGGTGGTACTTATACGGGTTTGAACATTTTTGTGAACACACTAACGTCTCTCAGAGAAGTCAGGGAAGTTTTAATTGTAATTACAATTCAGCTAGTATTATAATAACAATTAAAACGCGAAATTGCAGAGATTAAAAAAGTTTATCTTTCAAAATTCGAAAGAATATTTTTTTATTAACGAAATTATATTTTCAAAAAGTGAAAGTGAATTTTAAATGATCGTCGTGGACGTCTTAAATTAATAAATACTTAAATAAGAGGCAATCTTATGACTTTTTTGTTCATAATTATCAAACTTATATAAGTCAAAAACCTCTTAACAGCAAAAGCAAAAGAGGATAGAATGATATTTTAGTCGTGGTCATTTTAGGTATGGCCATTGTGTTACTAAAACTTACAAGAAAATCTGCCCTAGCATTGTCAATTTACTTGATAGTGGGACTTTATGCAGTGTAGGTATCACCCACTCAAATAGTCTACCGCCTGACAGCAATACTTTAAAAGTTTCAAGTATGAGTGAGCCAGTGTAACTACAGTGGACACTGTGCATAGCATTTTAGTCCCCAACGTTGGTGGAGCATTGGCGATATGAGGGATGATTCATATTTTTTTCAGTACCAATATCTATGGGTAGTGGTGACCACTGCTTCAAATATTTAAAATTGAAGTTTAAATTGAGTAATAAGAAAACATCTGGATTTTTTAAAGCAATTAAGTTTGATTTATGGTCCAATATAGCAAACCTCCCCAACCGTTACGGAGAAATTGCGAGGAGGCCGAGATTTCATCGCAAATACATATTTTCTGGCCGCTTAATCTGAATTTACGCTTGTAATTTTCGTGGAAACGTTCTAAGTTTGAGAATAACTCGTACTTATTACGTGGTCCACTGCAATAATATCAAATTTTTTCTTCAATAATAAAAATATTATATGTATAAACTTGCATAATTTTATATTACTGACGTATATGTTTTTACTTTCTTAAATCTTATGAAACGTATAAAATATTATTAAGCCTAAGATTATATTCTAGAAAAAATATTTTATTTTCAAAATAATGTCGTAAAATTATAAAATATATACATGTAGATAATAACGAATTGTAAATAAGCCAAAATAGAAGCAAAAAATAAATGCCACTGTTACCTGTTTCAAAAGCAAATCAGAATTAGGAGAACAGCAAGTGACAAGATGTTTCGTCAGATGCAGGAAGGAAGCGAGCGTGTCCGGGGTGAGGTGGTCTCGTCCGCAGCGTTGCAGCATGTGCGATATTACGAGGAAACCGCGACACTGCAGCATGTGCTGCTGTACCGTGCTGCACGACTCCACCAGCGAACACACGAAGCCGAGGAGTTTCGAACTGGGAATATAAAAGCCATTTCTAAATACATTTCTTCGTCTGATACAAATTTCTGACTGACAATTTGTGCGAGGCAGAAAATGTCTTAAAAATCGCGCTGTTGTGGATTTTCGCACATCTAGGTAGTGTGGGTGATATTTTGAATTTTGACGAGATGTCCGAAGGTGAAATTCAGCAGCCGGGATTAATCCGAACAATTCATCGGAACATTCCCCGTGATAAATTCTGTAGAAGATGCAGAGCGATCCAACATCTCTACGCAAAGCCTAAGGATCAAGCAGATTGGAAAGGGCTTGATCGTCGATAATTCGAGCCGCTCTACGTTGGATACGGTCGAATGGAAGGAGCTGGTACTGGGGAGCACCCGCCCAGAGGTGAGAGCAGTACTCCATGTGTGGCCGAATTTGTGCCTTGTAGAGTCTTAGACGATGGGCCGACGTGAAATACTGTCTTGCCTTGCTGAGCACACGGAGCTTTTTTGATACCAATTTGGCTTTGCCTTCTAATTGACCGCGGAACTGAACGAGGCTTGAAATATCGACGCCAAGTATTCCGATACTAGCTGTGGCGGCTAATGGAATGTTCTCAAATAGTGGAGATACGACAAACGGTGTTTTTTTAGCAGTTAACGCGCAAACTTGCGACTTTTTGGGGTTGAAATGGACTAGGTTTAGCCGGCCCCAGTTCGAGACTGTTTAACAAAGACTCGATTTCAGACACAAGTTTGTTCCGGTTTTCTTCGTCGTTTTCCCGAGAAATATTAGCACGGCCGGTGTATGAGATGTCTATGGTGCTATCGTCTGCATAGCAGTGAATGTTACTGATTTGCAACAAGTCATTGATATGCAGAAGAAACAGAGTGGGTGATAGAACGCAGCCTTGTGGAACACCAGTATTGACGAATTTTAAGTAGGAGCATGCACCGTCGACAACGACTTTGATGCTCCGATCTGCCAAAAACCTGGTAATCCAATTGCATAATTTCCCGGGAAGCCCATAGGAAGGAAGCTTCGAAAGAAGCGCTTTGTGCCACACGCGATCGAAGGTCTTCGCTATGTCCAGACTGGCTGCTAATGCCTCCCCCTTGCTCTCAACTGCTTCCGCCCATTTATGAGTCAGGTAAACTAGAAGATCACCAGCCGAGCGACCCCGATGGAAACCGTACTGGCAGTCGCTAATCAGCTGGTACTCCTCTAGGTACCGCAGGAGCTGGCAGTTTATAATGGACTCCATTACCTTGGAGAACAAGGAGGTGATGGCTATAGGCCTATAATTAGACGGGTCTGAGCGGTTGCCCTTTTTAGCGAGAGACCAGAACGCACGTGTTCCTGAAGGGAGGCGCACCAGTCTCTCGCCAATTCTGCCAATGTAGTTCGTCTTCGCCTTAGCAATCACGTTTTTGAAGGATCTAGAGGCAAAGTTATATTCCTTTCTGAATGCGCTGTTATTTACATCACGAGACGCCGATGCGTTAGCCCAGTCTTGGTAGCGTTCCCATTTTCGGCGTGAAGCCGTTTTGCAGAAACAACCAAACCAGGGCTGGGACTTGCCACCGATGGGGACCGCAGAATACGGAATGAACAGTTCCATACCCTGAAGTACCACATCGGCGACAGAGTCAGCAACAACGCTCGGATCATCCGGCGAGAAACAAATGCTGCCAAAAACTGCCTCCATGGGTAGGATGCAAAGAAGGACCGCATCCCATCCCAATCTGCTGACTTGTAGTGCCACACTCGGCGGCAGTCCACGAAACGAGGTACCGCGCAACCGGCACTGTACTCCGGACGAGACAGTGGTCCGACGAGCCCAGGGGGGGATCGACGATAACCTGGTAGCCATCCGGATGGGAAGTCAGCAGAAGTTCCAACAGGGAAGGTATATGATCCTCCACGTCCGGTATTCGCGTTGGCGAGGTGACCAGTTGTGTCAAATCATATGCTAAAGCGAAGTCGAGAACAGATCTACCCGCATGATCGGTAGTGCGTGATCCAAGCCATTCGACATGGTGGGCATTAAAATCGCCAAGAATAACAATCTCTGGGGATGGGATCTGCTGCAGCACGGAATCTGCAGCCATATGGACGTGCTCAACCAGTCGGTCGGTTTCGGCATTACCGCTATGGGACCTATAAAGGCACGCGTACATTCGCGGATGGTCGTCGCAGTCTACACGCAGCCAGATAATCGATAGGTCCTGCCCTTCAAGGCTGCCGAGGCGTCGAGAGCAGCTATCATCTCTGACGTAAACGCATACCCCAGCTCGTGGTACAAAGAAATGTTCCAATTAGTACCCGGGGTAAAAAAGAAAAGTCGTATCGGCAGGAGAGGATATCTGGGTCTCGGTAAGAAAGAGCAAGGCAGGCTTCGCCGTCTCAAGGTGAAAGTGAACGGCGTTCAAGTTGGAGTTGAGTCCCCTTATGTTGCAGAAGTCCACAGTGTGGGTGGTAGGGGTTGCCTTATGATGCCTGCTCCGCTTGGCCCGAACAGTGGCGAGCGCAAAATTGTCCCCTCCAGAATTCGGAGGGCAGCCTGGGCTTCCCTGCTCAGGTGGTGAACATCCTGAGCATGGATGCCCAGAGAGGGATTCTCCACCGCAGTCGCTGATGGTACCCTCCTGGGGTAATGAAACCAAATTCTGCACAACCATTATGTTTTGGGGGGGAGGGGGATCGGGCCTCCGGGACTCTCACATACCGGACGAAACGCGGTAGCATAGCTACCACTTTACACCGATTTTGAGTGAGAGAGTGGTACTTCCCCGGGTGTGCCGGCCCATTCAGCTGCAACCCGAAGGTATGCAGTGTGGCACTAAAACTAGGAAAAAAAAAATAGTAGACGTAGAAAACAAAAGCATTCTTAATAATCGCTAATTTTATGTAGATAAAAATATCAACGACTTCCCACATTTTTATTGTTTATATTTGGTTTTGTAATCAACACATACAAAATATATGAATATTTAGATATCTAGAATTCATTGAGCTGTATTATACGTTAAGTGCGCTTCTGTATAATGGGACAGAGGCTTTGTCTTTGTCAGTAAGTTGCCAATTCCCCAGTTAGTCTACTTGCTTAGTGGTATCAGGAAAATCGATATGGATTAGTTAGCCAATTTGCCGTCACATAGTTTACAATTGCATTCCATACCCATGGCTATACCTACCATCCAGTGAGTCGCTTACTTAATTATTATTATTAAACTTTAGTCAAGCCTTTTATAAAACATACAAATTTATTTATTATTGAAATCAAGCCTTTTATTAACATTCTTTTTTTTTAAATACACTGATTTTATAGACATGTACGGAATAGAATTACAAAGATTTAAAAACTGTATAAAAAACAATGTCAAAATTGATTTTTATACATTCTTTACAAAACAATATATAACATAAACCCGAAGAATTAGAAAGGAGAATAAATTATTATGTAAATCAGAAACGGTCTTCTATTTATTCATTCAAGAATTTGACACACCATCGTCCATAAGTGACCGAAAGCTCCTATCATCACGGAGTATCGTTAAACCTCTCTAATCGTTACGTTCAACCCTCGTTCATGTTATAATCTGTACCAGGGTGTCATGAGACTTTGGTATGCATAAATTTGATTTTAGACAACGTCTAATACGAGTTACTGTGAAGCAGATTAGCTTAGTATTGTGGCAACTTTACTCTTAGGCATAGATGCACAACACGCTCATTGTAGTTTTATTAAATAAGTATTTGAACAAAATAGTTTTTATTGTCACCATTAATAAAATTAATATATCTTTAATTAGATTAATTAAAATTCAAAATTATTTTTTGAACAATAAGACAAATATCAAATGAAGTAGACATTAAGTTAGACTAATCCACATTTAATTTAAATCCTCCTTTAAACTCCTCCTATAAATCCACTCGGGTAACCGAGGTTGACACCAGGCAATTAGTAGTTCTGAGGAGTTAGTTATTACCCGGTCGGCTCTAGATGGTCGGCTAACTCAGAGAGCGATTAGGTAACGACATAGAAAACGCATTTACCCCGGTTACGCGTCCCTTGCTACTTGGAATATTAATGAATGGACTAGAACTATCTAAAGTCAGTAGTATAATTTAGTTTGGAAATTTTAGGACTAGTTAGTTGAGTACATAGAGCTAATTTTGTAGACTCAGTCCTATTGCAACAGTAGAATTTATTTCTCGTCCACCACTATTATTTCTACAATTATGACGTATTGACTTTTACATAAAATTAAATAGATCTACATTATTTAACTCTTATTAAAATGATCTAAGCACGAATGATGATGAATGACGAATGATTTTCAACGATTCCAATAAAAATCATCACAGTGTCCCTTTCTCTTTTTTTCTATCCCTCCTGCAGTGTATGAAGAGACAAAGAAAATCATTAGACCCGTATCAAAGTACCAGGAGAACATACCACAGCATGGGATCACGTTTAGGGTCGGCGGCCGGCGCATCGTGCGGCAAGTCGAGTTGCGCGAACAGCGGAAACAACACTTGTACGCCACCGATAGAGTTGAGTGCACTGTGGATGGAATGTGTAACTACTGCCTTAACCTCCTGCAAAGACAAATATTATATTGATAAAGATATGGATAAAAAGTATAATGATAAAAAATATAAACATTAGTTAACTCAATTTCGCCATCACACTTTGAAGTAAATCTAAAATTCTTAAGGAAAAGGAAATAATCACACATGAAAGTGGTTCGTGACTCGTGTAAATATTTTAAAAGAGGGTAGATTCCGTTAACGTGACAAAGTAAGCACAAACAAGCATTCCATGTGTTGACAGACACTTTCTTTGTAAAACTTTTAGATTAGGTGTTTCGGTCGTTTAAATAAACTACATCGGAAAATGTTTGGATTTTTTTACGGATTGATATTTCGAACTGCTGTTCGATAAAAAATATTAATAATAGATACATAGTACTCATGTCATGAATTAACATTTCATTTGAATTATTTTGAATAAAACGTATGTATGTAACGTATTTGATAGGGAAAAAATATTTTCCGTTTAAATTAATACTGAAGCATTTTTTACTAATAATATATTTAAGTTAGCTTAGGACTTAGGTCTGTGTCGATCAAAAGTAGTTTTATGAGAACATAGATCCGACTGTATTATTATTATTATACAAAACGTATGTTAGAATAATTAGTACGTATAGCTCAAAGGCTGGGAGTTTACATAAACTATTTACAGAATTAATTAGTAACGTGCCATTAGGGCAGCATAAGTGTCGAAGAGCTTACCTGCAGCATAAGTGCATGTGGCGTATGCACAAAGTACGACACATTGCCTTTGGGAGCCGACTGCAAACACAGTTGACCGTCAGTTGCCACCGGATTGTACATGAACACTATCGCCGATGACAGTTTGCCGTCGTACAGCACCTGAATCATTAAATTAAAAAAGGTATAGAATAAGGCCCTTCCTCTCCTGTTAATTGTACAATAAAGAAAAGGGGTATGTTTTAATGTTAAGAAAATATCTTTCAATTTACAAATATATTTACTGAAAATCCATAAATATAGTATGTTATTACTTGGCTAGCTTTTAAGCGTAAAGGCTTTAATCGTTAGCTATTTCTAAAATATAACTAGTTATTTTGTTAGTATAACTCAGTATTATTAAAATAACCAAATAATACATAAATTATATACAACACAGTATGATTAAATAAATATACAATAAAAGCAACACTGTTTCCAGCGGGACGAGGTCAGCAAACATTTACTTCATGCAGATAAAATAAATCAAAAAGTAGTCTTAAGTATTTTTATACAACAACCAAAAACAAATTCACCATTACGCCACAGACAATAAAAACAAAACATCCATGCAAACGCGTCTGTTTATACGTTTAGAAGAAAGGCGAATGTGTTACCATACAACAGAGGGGGTTAAACGTAACGAAATTGACATTTAATTGCTTACGTTATATTAGAACGTAGTCCCTTCTATATCTATGTATAGCCTTTAGAATTATTTTCATTATATAACAATGTCGCCGATACTTGTTGTACTTATAAGAATGATAAAATCATAACCCTATTTATTGCCCGAAGCGAAAAGAGAAATATTTGTGTCTGTGTATCTGCGGCATATATATTATTTTAATAAAGGCCTAAAGAATCTCGAGAACACAACATATTATTGATGGTGTGTATGTATGTACGAATATATTATATACTTTTACGCACAGAGATGACTTACAGCGAAGAGTATATTTGTTCGTAAGCCCTCCATTAACATCCATATTTTTTGTCTTTTTGAACAAGCTGAACCTCTAATTTTTAGTTCTGTGTAGAATAACAGCATGTACTCATTGCCACTATTACACGCAATATAATATTAATGTATTAAGTTTATTATTAGGTACCTGTTTAATATGAATTTCATATCAACAAAATATAACGATATCGAAGTTTAAATTTCAAATATACGATATATTAAATTTGTAATATCATTGCGGTTAACAAATGATTATTATTTTCATTTGTGAACGTCATGGCAACATAAAATATATTCGTTAGTATTACGCGTGTGTTCATTGCGCGGTGAAATGCCGTGAGAATTATTCGATCAAATTTTGCTTCTGTTACGAAACTGTCCGCGCGTATTGATAGCCTTTATCTAGCTCAAATTGTCACAGGAGCGCAAATATGATCAACAGTATAAGAGCATAAATTTTAAAAATAAATATTTTTATGTTTATATAAAATATTGATAGTGTAGTCAAAAGTATAAAAAGTTGTAAAATAAAAAATCACGTACAAACGAGCAAAGTTTGAGCATAAAAAGTAAATGAACGCTATTATAGCCACATCTCGCCACCCACAGTAATATTTCCTTAACGAGATTACAGCGAAAACTATGGAAGTTCAAAACTCAACTCCAAACTCTGTGAGTTAGAGTTAGCTGGTGTTTCAAACATTTTATTGAGTTTTGGGTTGCGGGTGGTCAAGCGATAAATAGTTTCATTAACTTAATTTGTACCCGATTTTTATTGTAATCAACCATTGTTTCAACGATAATAAAAACTTAGCTAACATTCATCACGATAGAAAAGTCTTAATAGTAAATTTACAACAATGTCTAATACAAATCTATTATTTTTATCAACAAGAATAATTTATTTAACCCATATCATATACTATTTTAATTACAATAGTTCGAATGTGTGCGAAGTTATTGTGGGAGCTATTTAAGAATATGATTATTATTTATTATTATATAAATCCAGAGCTATTAGCAAATCATGGAAAATATGTAAACATCGGATGGGCTATAGAAACTTTTAATTTTTTATGTTTTCCATTTTGACAAAGGATGTTTATTTAACAAACTCGCACTTGACGTAGAGCGGAGGATAAAGTTAGAGCACACTCAGCGCCAACTTAGAGCTTCATGTTATGAAAGAAAAGTTAAAAATATATTAATGATAGTAGTTCAGGAGATCGAATAGGAACGAAAGCGAGTTAGAAAAATATGGAAGTTTAAGAATATTCCTTATTTATCTCTAAAAATATATACTACATACATATACATATATATATATATACATTTATTTATTTCTAACTTCACAGAAAAATAAAACACGATACAACTTGCTTTATCCATGGTTCGTTCGTTTGGAATCGGGATTGGATATGAAGTTTATTTTACAAGCTTTTTATAAAACCTGTAAATATGGATAGTTCAACTGTTGCATCTGAATTTTAAACCAGTTCCACCCCAAACGAGCTTAAATTTTTTACACACTTTTGGAGATGCTTGCGTTACGATCTAGTTAGCTAAATTGTAGTCGAAATTGCGGAGACTGTATGAATAACATATAAAGTAATTATTATAACGAGCACTGAATTTCATGTCTTATTAAATATTTTTTCTTTTCAAATTTACCAACAATTTACTTACACTTCAATTCCCAACCACAAAGGAAAAGGTTGAAAACAAAAACAGAAAATAATCTTTAGAAATTCTTATACACATTTTCTGTGAGTTATCCAGCTTGTAATGGTAGGGGAGGGAGAATTTCCCCCATTATACCGGCACATATGACCCTCCTTTACAGTTAACGTAATTTCATTGCAAAATGTAGAATGTCTAGTTTCTTAGTTCGAAGCTTATGCATTCTGAAGAGATCTTAAATTACCACTAAAACATCTCGACTCGGGAAATGTGTGGATATTAATAATTTCCAACGACTGACTCGCAGACATATTGAGATAACTTTGACTGAATAAATCACGAATTGCATGCGAATACTTTCTAGAAAATATAGCTACTGAATTAGTAGCTCATAACTAGAATCCATAGATAACGAAATGTTTAAAATTGAATAGTTTTTATTCATGTTCACTTTTAAAAGTACTTTCAAATCGTAAAGCAGTCACCAATCAGGTTGTAAATTCAACAATATGATTTTACTTTTAAGATTTATAAGTTAAAACTCTGGTTAATAAAATATCACATTAACATATACTTTTAGTATGACAAAGGAATTGATGTTTTGTAAGCAAGACGACTGCAATCAATTCGCCTTCAAAGTGTAATAAATATGAAATTATGTATCATGTACTCATACAATCGTTCTTCAATTATATAAGTGACTTACATTGAAATAATTAGTTCTTATACGTCTTTTCATTTAATAAATGTATTTAAATTAATAGAATATGAAAAGAAAAATGTTTACTCTAAAAACTATAATACAGGCTTGTTCAAAATACTTAATAGATCACATCGGGGCCTAGTTACATTATATTTACATTTTGCAATGTAAAATAATATTAATCCGAATTTTTCAATATGAAACCGAGTCACGTCTGTTAGCTTGAAATCCGTACACAATTTTATTAATACGTTTCATTAATATTGAATTTTACGCTCGTTTCCAATTGCTGGTACCAAATGAGTTTTATCTGAGACAATTCGCCTGCCGGCGTTAAGTGAATGATTCTAATAATATTTGTCTAAAATCTTATATATTAATAGCATAAGCCGATTTTTGCCCCAGTGATTATGGAACGATCGCTGCACATAAAAAAATCGGTTATGGTCTCATTTTGAAGAGCTCCAGCCGTAGATGTGAAGAAAAATAAAAGGGATTCTTGATTGCAACTTAATAAATTATTACAATTTAACAAAGAAATCATTTTAGAGAGAGGAGAAAAGTTACTGGCCGGTTAGAGAACCGCTGTATAAAAAAAAGTGCGAACCTACTACGACACAGGTATTTTGTTTTTTGTTGTGTTTAATAAAAAATATTTAATAAGTTTAAATAATGTTTAATCAGCGAAAGTTTATGAACACGTTTATCTCGAAAGTATTAGTAATTTTAGCCGCCGCTGCAGACGTTAAAAAATCATTATGAAAAAAAAAAGAAAAATATAACTATTTTTACTAAAAATAAATACTCTGGCATGTTTCTGGCAGTAGTTTTATAAAAATGGGAATTTATAACGGGAATTCCCGTTGAATTGCCTCCTCCTTCTCTTAGTGCTGACAAAAGACAAGCTGTGCTGATGCAGGGATAAGCCATAAAGACTATAGTAACTCCATCGGAACAAGAAATAATCAATCAACAACCCAAGCGCATATTATATTGACAGTCGCGGAGGTTCTTGAAAAACCTTTGTGTACCAATGACTCATCAACCTTCTTACAGTCGCCAACAACAACCGTTTACCAACTTGGCTGATAAAACATCGTCATTCAAACACAACGTTCCCTTTCCTTCTGAAGCGACACCAATTCCCAGTCAAGTTGACATTTGCCAACTAATGCCAAAAAATTTGGACCAAGTCAGCCTTTATTTGCCGAGCCCCGTCTTTTCACACGGTCAACTAAACGTTGCAATGTCTTGAGTCTGTTCTGAAAACTCACTTAAGATACAAATTGACAACAACTCACAGCATAGTGGCATTAATGGAGAGGAACATATACAGAAACGTTGTCGCACACGAGAGGTATGTATATATAATAAGTAGAATGCATATATATATTCGTCAAAACTAAACTTTTTTGTACATATTTATTATATTTTTATACGTTTACTATGTTCGCCAACGTTCGATCGGTAGTAAGGCCAATCTCTCACAACAAACTCTGTCTTTGCCTAAAATACATTTTATTGATTTTTTTGAAACTTTATGAATTCGATGGAATTGATAGAGGTTTTACCATCGGCAATTTTGTTTTTTTTTTTTGTATTGTTAAGATATTCAAATAGAGAATAAACAAAATAATTAAGACTTTAATTGTTTTGCAACAAATCATAACATATTTAAAAAAGAACAACATGAATTAAATAAATCTCCCCAAATTACATTAATTTAACTTTAAGTAGTATTCATGAGATAGCCGGCGCTACCGGGATCACATGCTTTACGAGATGAGTTCGGAATGCCGGAATTCATTATCATGGTAATTAATTTTTAAAATTCAATTAACGAAGTTTTATTAATAATAATTCTACCCCATCAGAAAGTCTGTTTGATTTGCGTTTTGAAACAAACTTATAATTAACTAGCGACCCGACCCGGCTTTGCTCGGATGCAATGCTGATATTAAATATACTACAAAATATCTTTATAGACAACGTTAACAATTTTTTTATCATTAGACAATAATTAAACCGCTGTCTCTGCATTTTAAATCTGTAATATCTTCGAAAATGTCAATTTAAATTACATGCTGTAAAGGTATGGCCCTATATTTGATCTATCTCGTAGAGTTCAACCAGTGTTTGCAATGTAAGCGCAAAAAATGTGTTTATTTATGACATCACATTAGAAACCTCTAAAATTATCAGTGTTTTTCTACTATATTATGCATGTATTACGCATATAAACCTTCCTCTTGGATCAGTTATTTAAAAAAACCGCACCAAAATCCGTGGCGTAATATACACAGGGACAGACAGACATCGGGAAGTTAATTTAATTTGCAATCTCTATTTCGATATAAGAATCAGTTACTAGGCATATATCTGGACATATACCTGGGCGATTACAACAATAACATATATAATATGTCAATATACAAATAAATAATTCAAAAAACTTATTCCAAATTTAAATAAATTATTATCGTGACGTAAACAACGAACAGATGAGGTACCAGGCTTGCATGAATAAAAAAGAGGCCAGCATTGTTGAGTGCACTACGGCCTTTCCGCGCCGTTCCGCTTTGAATATTTCAGTTGTCGTACAACCTTCAATCAAGGATCTTCCCTTGAGGGATCTAATGCTGTGTATCACAAAAAGAAAAGTCCCTTTTTCTTAAATATATTCCCTAATGTAAACGGAAACGTCTATTTCGAGTAACAAGCAAAAACGGTAAGTTTTCCTTTTTCTAAATTTTTCTTAAACATACATACATTTCATTTGTAAAGAGTATTTTTCTAGTGCTAAGATTACTTTATAACTACTGCTGTGTCTGCGAATTCGTTCGTAAGTACATTACATATAAGTACATGATTTATTACAGAAACTATAACTTTTTTAGAGACAAAAGTAATTATATATTTCTCTTTGATTGAGATTATCATTTATCACACAGTTACAAAAATCGACTTTATGAAGTTTCTGTAAACGTACAGATTAAATTTTATTGTCTTTAGTAGGTTACGCTTGCCCTGAAACATCTGCTGGGCAAAGATTTTCGTTATAAGGAGAAACCTTGGAGATTATTCCATAATGCTGCTGTAATTTAGCTAATCGAATTAACCCGTCACAAACAAAGTATTCTTCAAAGCCAGACAGGAGATGAGTAAGACATACCAATAGTGGTTACAAAAACATGTATTGTATCTACAAAGCAGTCCTCGCTCGTTATAGTTACATAACTTTTATTTATTTATTTATTTATTGGAAAAGTTACACCATCAACTAATCACTAAACACTTAAAATTAATATCTGACTTGGGTAACATACAAAGTGATACGTCTTTAAAGGTGTAAACATATACGTATAAAGTATACAAAAAATCTAAGCTAAGCTAAAAAAGGATTTAAATTAGGAAAATAAACACATTTGTAAATCAAAATACAACATAAGTTACATTTAGTGTAAACTAAAGTAATGCGCCATAAATCTTTTTGCTAAAACAGAAATTCTGCAAGTAATTTAACATCGGCATATTTCCAAGTACTTCATAATTACAAATCTCTTTCCGAGCTATTTAAATGCAGCGAAATTACCCTAAACCGCGTCGTATCAACGGAATTATAGTCCTTATTCCTAGTCGTTAAAGATCTAAATATCGATGCAAATGAAAAAACGTTCGAGAGTACACACGTAAGCCATCTCCTACAACGGTGGAAGCAGACGGAAGGAAACACGTCGTCACGGAAACTCGCTTCCCGCGGATTTCAGTTATTACACATTCAGGTAAGATTCAGGATAACACCTTTTCGTACTCGGCAGCGAGTCGGTGACGACCACGCTCTTAATGTTTTAATACTCATTATATCCATCGCACATTATATAAATTATATGTTTGCACAAACGAACAAGGCCCTTAATTGTATATAGCTCTTGTAAAAATCCAATATATATAATATAATAAAGATTAAGTATGGTGTCATGAATTCATTCAAATAAATACAAAAATAAATCAAAATAATATTTTGTCAAATAGGCTCTGCCGAGCACTTTTAAATCTTTTATTTACAAGATAATTTAAATTGTAAGCTAGGATAGGATAAAACTCTGGTGTTTCTTTTTTCAATCATATATCGTACGTCAGGTAATAATCATATCCATATTGATATACAAACTGTTATATACATATATATTTTTTATATGTTGTAATAGTGTAACAGCCTATAAATGTCCCATTGCTGGGCGATTGCCTCCTCTGCTTTTTGGGGAAAACGTTTAGAGATTACTACACCTCGCTGCTCCAATGTAGATTCGCGGGTAATCATTATATTTTATGAACGTGTACAATGTACACATTATATTATATTTAATTATATAAAATTTGATAGACATGGCGGTTAAAACTCTTTAGTGACTGTTAAATGTCAATGACTGGATCCAAAGTGAAGTGATTATGAGAGTATCAAAAATGAAATGAAATCATTTAAAATATAAATTAATTAAATCCGCGCTAACAATTGCTAATGTATTCTATTTGTTACAAGCAGTATTATTTATAAAGCTCTGAAATCTCACTCCCCTCTTTTGTTCGAAACTTGTACAATCCAGCGACATTGAAACAGTAAATAACTTTGTAAAAGCGCTGGTACGTTTAAAAGATCCAAGTGTTCTTAACAAATGGCAGTCTGAAACTCGTTCTTGAAGCAACAAATTTGTTTAAAAGTGTTTAGAGAATTCACCTCTTGTTACCATCGGACAGGTTTGCTAGCGTGCACAAAAACCGCGTTATTTTATGAATTTTGTTTTTTATAGCAATCGGCCTAAAATATCTAAAGTTTTGCTTGAAATTACGTCTGTACATAATTATTTTACCACGTAAATCTTGCAATAGGATTATTCATTACAGATCATTAATTATCTAACTATTCGTGTTTGATAATATCATAGTATAGTATATTATATACACAATTATATTTTGGTATATAAATAATAAAACGCGTAACAAACTGAAGCCCTGACCAAAATATAAAATATACAAAGCAATCTTCGTCCAATTGTCGCGCTCTGGTCGGATTAACTTCAAAGACGTCTTTTGTCCTCGCCGGCTGTCCTTTGTTGTTTTTAATGTGCCTCAAAATGGAGAATTATTTATCTTGGGGAGTTAATTACGAAAGTGCCCATTTTCTATAGAAAATCCCAGGCAATCTGGGTTAATCCTACGCATGCGATTTATTATCTTCTTCAGTAAAAATACCAGGACCACAGTATATTAGAAGAGTGTTACGTTAATGTACTCCCGTGTTCAACCGCTTGTTAGAGACCTAAGACCTTGTAATGACAGTCTTACTTCATGAATATTTTGTGTCGGATCGTGGATGAGGTCACCGTAGCGGTCCACTCGTACCTCTGTGGCCGGCAGCGGGATGCGAGCTTCGCCATCGAATCGAAATTGACCCTGGCACCACACATAAAACAGTAACAAAACACTATTACACAAGTGGTGTTATCAACACAAGGCGTGTCAAGTGCGAGAAAATCTTTAATTCGTCAAAGACCGAGGATATTCTAAAATAAAATAGAAAAAAAGTAAAGTCTTTAACGAGCCAAACGATTTTCTGTCTCTACAACCAGAAGCGAAAGAGACAAACAAATATAAACTCAATAGGGGCGAGCGGCGCGACATGCTTACACGCTTGCATGCTTCAATATCTACGAGCAGAGTTGCATGCGCAGCGGCCACTTCGCGCGCCTCGTCTGCCAATCGGCGCCCGCGAGGCGTCGAATCTTCTTTAACAACTACGCAAGCTTCTTCACTTTCTGCCGCCTTAGTATCTTCATCTCGCGAAGCGGGCTCGGGAGATTGGGTTTCGGGAGTTTGGGGTTCACTTTCGGGAATGGAAGGAATTTCAGCATCAAGCTTGGGAGCGGCTGTCTCGCTCACCCGTTTGTGATTCTCCGGTAAACTGATGTTGCATTCGTTGTCGAAACGGAATTGACTCTGTGTCCAACGTTAGCAGGAAACAAACACATATCAAGTATTTAAAAAATAAAATTTATGATTCTATTGAATACACGAACAATTATTTTTATCCAATATTAGACTAATTAATTATGTTTGTATAACATAATATTAATAAACAATTTAAAAAATAAACTCAGTCACCAATATTTAAAATTTTCAAATGACTTTCTCAGAAACAAAATTTTACAATTCGTTTTACCTTATATCCGGGCCCGAGTCTGTGCATGGCGCAAATTTGGTGTGTGGTGAGCGCTTCGCCGAACAGGTATATGGCCGCCATCTGGCCGCAAAAAACTCGCTCCTCATCCAACTCCGCAGTCGCGCCGATATAGCATTTGTCGAAAGGCTGTAGTACAAAATACAAAAAATAAAATAGAGTAATGTTATTTTACAATAGAACTAATTTAAATATATTTACATTGGTTTTCATTGAACTTATAAAGTAGACGTAATTATATTAAGTTGTGTTTTTGTTACAAAGAGATTTTATATTTATAATCGATCATAAAATGTATTAGATTAATTATAATAATAAAAAATCAATTTTCTTTCAAACGTTAAATAAGAAATCAATTTTCACAAAAATGCGGGTCTTATGTAACATAAGCTGTCTCATAATAAGTCTCATAATAAGTCTTTTTATCTTAAGATAAATCTTTTTTTATTGACCCGCTTACAGGACCGAATTTATTTAACGAACTTGTGGAAATATATTTAAATAATAAATCTAATGACTGCTTTGATTTGAATGAAGACGTGTTTCTTGTTCGCTCAAAACATTCAAAATATACTTAAAGAATATTTTTTTAATTAATAAAAAATTATCTCTTTCTTTCTGTTTGTAAATTTAACTATTTAATTACATTACATTACATAATATTATTTCATTATTCAATCAAAAACATGGAATTAATTCCATATTTTTGCCTAGATGTTAATTTGTTTCAAATAGGAAGTCGTTTGGTTTATGTTTAATTTAATGAATATTTTTGATGCACTAATATTTACCACCGAGATGGCCCAGTGGTCAGAACGCGTGCATCTTAACCGATGATTTCGGGTTCAAACCCAGGCAGGCACCACTGAATTTACATGTGCTTAATTTGTTTATAATTCATCTCGTGCTCGGCGGTGAAGGAAAACATCGTGAGGAAACCTGCATGTGTCTAATTTCAACGAAATTCTGCCACATGTGTATTCCACCAACCCGCATTGGAGCAGCGTGGTGGAATATGCTCCATACCTTCTCCTCAACGGGAGAGGAGGCCTTAGCCCAGCAGTGGGAAATTTACAGGCTGATTATTAATATTTATTATTTATTCCAGAACAAAATAAAATGCAATCTAAATATGTAGTTCTTGTTATATTTATCCGAGATATTCACAATATTTTTATCGCATATAGAAAAACTACAATTTATCAGCAAAATATGAAAATGAGTAACTGTTTGTCTGGGTAATGAAGTAATCAAAAGGTTAAACGAAGTTTACAACATTAAGTCAGACGCAATAAGCGCCTCAAAACCCCGAGTACACTGTAAGAGAACGCTGAAAATCGTTGCACGGTCAAAATAGAAATAATATTAACCGGTACAGCTTTCTAAATAAAAACGAACGTTAGTATATTTCTTCAATATTAATAGACTGAATCAAAATCAATTGAGCGATTATAGGGAGTGAAAAGTTGGTTTTTCTCCATGGAACTTGGTGACTGACATGTGCGGGCTTGCTTGTAAATTTGGACCGATAATTATTGTTTGAATATTGAAAAATATCCAGTGTTTAATCGTTTTTATAAATCAGAAGAAAAAAATAGATTTTTAATTGATACTTTTTTTAAATACATTTTTGTGGTTGCATTATTGAATTATTTTGAAAAAATCTAAAAAACGTGATAACTCAAAAATGGTTCACTTTTGCATCATGCATATGGGGGTTAAAATGATCGTAAATAGTCACCCCTATCACCTCCTAACGGGAATACGTCGAATTACCAATAACCCTGTATATACACAGGTATACAATATTTACTAGGTTTTGCTAAATAAAATTTACATTCGTCCCTTATAATTATATATCTGACGACAATTCGATAAAAACAATTCTAGGACAAAAATTATACATATTTACAAAAGACAAAAAAAATCAAAACGTATATTATTCCATTAAACAAATTTAAATTTAATTATACACTGATTGTTTATCCAAAAAGCTCGACCGTTCTGGTTCACTGTAAGCAATCTTTTGTATAGTTTTAGGTAAATAGATTTGTTTTTATCACCAATCTCGATGCCTCGATAACACTGCTATTAACGCAATCCATATCACGTGCTATCGGAGTCGGTAGCGTTCCAACTGCCATTCCTTGCTCGGTAATGGCATGTAAATTCCTATTTACAGCTGAGATACGCCGAGATTCGGTCTTTAGGGGGCTCGTTCAGTGCACGAGGGGAGATAATTTATTATGTAAAATAGAGAATTTTCCCCGAGTCCTCAACATAATTGCAGATTTCGTGAGATATGGTACGTTTCACTTTATATTGCAAACGTTTAAATTCTGTCACAACGAGCGCCGCGACTGTGACAAGCTATTATATTATAATAATATATGCTATATTTAAAGTCCTACATTTTGAAAATTGTCATTTTATTCTGATTTTTTTCGTATAAATGTATATTTCCTTAGTCCTAAACTTTGGGCGACTACTGATTTCTTACTGATCTTTAGCTTTGTAAGGTTAGCACTATACCCTCGTGGCATATACATTATACATATAATTATATAATTTATTAAGTATAGAGGCTGAGTGTTTTTTTCTTTGTATTAATAAAAATATACCAATGAAGTTCTCGGGATTTTTTTTTACACAAAGTTAGATCAAAACGGTTACAAAACAACAGCATAACATTTTGTATCTGTCCAATATTCATCACATCAAAATGCATCAGCTCCAACAACAAGTTTGTTACTAAATCCAGTATATGGAAATGAATATGTAACTGCGTTATTGGCAGTTGTTGCAATACAGATTTTTTTTACTGTGTATTCTCTATGCTATTGAAACTGAATACATTAATCATTTTTGTTAGATCGGTTATTTATACACCTTCATTTTACTGTGACTTTTTGTAATATTTAATATTAATAGTTTATGGTTAACAGATATAAATCATCTCAAATAAAAACCATCTCATCGAATGTGCTACTCCACTGAATCGCAGTTACTACATATTTGGTCGAACGTACAACGGTATAAAAAAAAAACACTGCACGCCGCGCCGCGCCAGGCTGTCGTAAGGGCGTCCCTTTGAACGCAAACTAAATAATTAATTCAACAAATAGAGCTCCCGTCAAGTTATAATCGCCTGGTACTCCAAGAAACTTTAAGAATAAGCCTTTCTTGATTTTGTATAAGATATTTTTTCTTTCGATTACGATTGCTTGCTTGGCTATCTTTCTTGTTTTCTAAATATATTACTTTTATAGTAATTTTTAAAAAGACGTAAGTTTTGTGTTCTCATGTGTACATACGCATACTGAAGTGTGTGAACTTAATATTAGGTTATAAACCCAAACCAATTTCAGCGAAAAAGTTTTATAGCATATATGAACATTTTATTAAATTTAATCAAATGCAGAATATTATTTCTAGAAAATCCTAGAACAAAAAAAGACCATATTATTTATATATGACGTTAAAAAGAAAGTTTATAAGTAATGCAATCATAACTCAATTATTGAATAAACATATATGTGTAAAATATACTTACGTCGTTTGTAGAGACGAACCAGGCCATTTCTGTACTGGATGCCAGTTGTCCATTCACTAAGCACTTGATCTCGCTTTTCGTCCATCTGTTGTATATGTACACGACCGCAATAGCGTACCACCTAAACACGAAATTTAAATACACTAATTAAGAAACCTTATTTTTAAGAAATTAATAATGTTATATAAAAATCCCGACTACGAAACCTCGTAAAAGATTATCTATATTCATAAATAAGGCGATTTTTTGTTTGTTCTAACTAAAAAAAAACTACTTATCTAATTTTTATAAAACAGAGGATGCAGCGCGTCTTAAAGAAGGTATAAGATGTTTTTGCTTAATATACATATATAAATTATTATTTTTTAATCTGTTCTTTAAAACAATAATTTATTACCAAACTCGATACTTTTATCACAATTTTTACTTTTGTAACTTGGCGGATTATGCAAGTTTTATCCTTAGTGTTGGATTTAACATATATTATTAGACAAGCGGATCTAAGACGAAGCTAATGACAGACACCTCATTTGTCAAAGTATGATACGAATCTACAAGAAAAGCGAACGAACGCACCAATGACAGTAAAAAATATATCTCTCCCTTTTTGTTTTGCCGTAGTAGTGTATTTCTACAATGTAATTTGATAAGTTATAAGAATTTTATCGCTAACTATAAAAAAATATCAGAATTTTATCATATTAATCAAAACTATTTAGTTGACAATTTTGTGAGCAAAATTAATTCGTCATATAATAAATTAAGCACCTCAAACAAAGACCTACCTTCTCGGCTGGAACTCGTATTTGACACAATGTTGAAATCCTTTGCCCCGTACCTTCATAGAGGTCAGTACCAAACAGTTACCGACGAAGTGGGCCGTGTAACCGACACCTTTGCTAGTTTTAAAGCTGAAACAAACAATAAATACTTAAAATATGCTACAATAGTTTTTTTTTTATTTGCTAGATAATATATGAAATTTGTTAGAATATTATTTGCCTAATCGTATTAAAATGGCAAACAATATGCTTTATAGTGCATTAGGAATAAAATACTAAGATAAAGTTAATATATAAAGACGAGTATTTTATTTCAGTTCCTATTCATTAGCTTTTCTATTTCATTGGAAATTGAAGGAATTCTTCTCAAACTTAACAAAGTTTTTAGCGAACAACTCATCGTGAAGTGGAACTTGATGAAAAATCTTCGACGACTGTTACACGAGTTTCTCGAGGAGGAGTTTGTAAGTCGAAACACGTAGCAATGTTATTGCACGTCAAAAAACGTACACAAGGAATAATCCTTGCTCGTTAGAATAAGGATAAACAAGAACTTACTTAAATTAGCGTATTTAATTCGAAACGTAAAAGGTTTAACAATTTTTCGTGTTGTGTTGACCGTATAGTTGTCGGTCATTATCGTAAATAATTATTATTATATGTATATAGAAGTAAGCTGTGGTGTAAGTAAATCTTAAAAACATTTATAGTTAACTACCAGGGTAACATAAAACAAGAGTGCACTCATTTTCGTTAAAAACATCAGGAGATACGAAATCACCGCCTAATCCGACTCTCTCCTAAAGTGAATTGGCTCGGACTTCGTATGCGTTTAGCTAATTACTAACTTGTTACCGTGCCGTATTAGTACCTAATCTACCGACTAGAATCGACGAACTATACATAGGATCTGCTTCTGTCACCTCGAATTGTTATTCCCTTTGTAAAATGGTGTTATACATATGTAGATTGCTTTACATTACTTATATAAGTAGTTTACTGTGTCTAAAAAATATTCGTATAACAATAACGCTTGGTAATATTTTATTTTCATTATTAATTCAAATACGTTTTTATTTTAATCAAAGTAAATTTATATTACACATACAATAGAAGGAATTCAATTATAGTTTGCTTACATTTAATAACTGTGATTCATATTTATTCAAAATGAATACTAGGTAGCACAAAGAAGCTTTTATTTAATTATCCTGACGATCTATTATATAAGAGCCGATATGGCCAATGGTTAGAACGCGTACATCTCATCCAAAGATTGCGTGTTCAAACCCAGGCAAGCACCACTGAATTTTCATGTGCCTAATTTGTGTTTATAATTCATCTCGTGCTCGGCGGTGAAGAAAAACATCGCGAGGAAACCTGGATGTGTCTAATTTCACCAAATTTCTGCCACATGTTAATCGACCAACCCGTATTGGAGCAGCGTGGTCAACATGCTCCTATCCTTCTCTTCGAAAAGGAAGAGAAGGCCTTAGTCCAACAGTGGGAATATTACAGGTTGTACATGTTGTTGACGTCTATTTAATGTTCTCATATAAAACATGGGACATGCCACAACCTGGACACAAACGCATAGTATTTTAAAATACTTCTTTAAGAATAGATACAGTATATATTTAAATAATATTATAATTTATAAAAAATCAAATAAATCACTTTCTATGTCAAGCCTGCGAAGTTGATTGTTATGATTAATGTAACGTAAATGTAATGTTCCCTTAACGAAAACAACCTCCGTAACCGGCTAAAAATGAGGGTCAATACAATTAAGATTTCAGCTTATTGAGAATGTAACAGACGCCCCAGATTACTTACGTGTGTCTCAACAATTCGTTACCAAGTCAAAAATAATCTACCCTACATATAATGAACCAAACCTTACAGAACCTTCTTAATATTTCAAGCTATGTATTATGTTTCTCGACGCATCGACATTACTTTAAGACTAAAAGCCCTCCTGAGCTAACGTAAATCTTAGTTGAGAAAAGCTGAGTGAATTATAATACACTCAGAAATGTGCTCTAATACATTGCCATAAGATTAACTTTACAGTGTAATCAAACAAATAATATTAAGCTTCAAAGTTTAATATCCAATACAAATTCATACTGTTAATATCATATAATCTAGGTATTTATCTATATTTGAGTAAATTTGGTATCATCAAATGGATGTAATTATAAAATTAAATATAACCGTAAATCGTTATTACAGCGGTAAAAAAGCACTGATAGGACTTTATGCACGCCCGTCTCATCATTCAGTCTAACGTAAGTACTGCTCTTTCAGTTTAAAGCGTGAGTGAGCCATATTACAGACATAACGTCTAAGATGACGTAGCCGGTGGCGCAGTAACAATGTAAAATTAGATTTTTAATTCTTCCAGTGTAATAATAATTTAAAGTAATAATTACCCTCCCCGAACACACTGTGTTCGGGGAGGGTAATTATTTAACGACTTATTATCTTATTACCGTAGGTTTCAAGTGCAAATGGCTGTTTCAGAAAATTCCCGGGTTGACTGACTCACTCCAAGAAAGGTCTGGTCTTTGTGAGTATCGTACGTATTTCTAAACGATATCATTTCTTTTTCAGTTTTCTTATAAATATAAACCACTTGCTGGTGTCAAATTGATGCTATATTTATATTTATATATAAAATTGCTGGGTAGACTGGCAAATGGGCGGTGGCAATAAGTAAACACCGCCGCACTATACGAATACAAATTGAAAACATACATATATATTCTCAAATAACATTATACAAGTATCATAGTTGAACACAAGCGAATAACATATTAGCCACTTAAAGGTGCCTATAATATAAAAAAAATAATATATTTACCAGTATAGATATGGTTTCTCTCGTTCAATGTTGACGGAGTTGATGGGGTCCAATCGAAACCACGTCGTGAATGTAAATCCGTTCTCGTACGGCCACCTCGCGAGCGGCGGGAGGACCACGGCCTGCAACAATACACATGTTACAAAATAATAATTACGAATGAGGTTATAACGTACAAGTTAAATCATCATGTAATTATAAATATGTATTTATACAAAATAACAAAGCAGCGTTTTTAAGATATATCATTTATATTTATCTCCATAGTTCTATGGAAAAAAATATTAATTTTGTCGCGAATTATGTACAAGTTTGTTTTGTTTTTTGCAGTTGTTACCATTTTTTATGGCCAATCTGTCTACCTATTTCAAATAAAAAAATAAATAAATGAGATCTACACCTGTCGTCCTGTGCCTAGCTCAGGCTTTAAATGAGTTACTTTCAACATACGTATATTTTAAATAATCAATTTTTATAAACAAAAATAAATCGGTCACGGATGATCAAATTATCGATCGAGTGGATTTATAAAAATATGATTTGCAGAAAATACTGTCTAATATTAAGAGAAATAAAAAAAATCCCTGTTAGAAATTTTAAATTATGAACGATGTAAAAGGGGTCGCTTGGTAGTAAAACTACGCAGTAGTTAAATATATTTTTTATTCAAAAGTGATATCTCATATGCAACTGCAGTACTAGGAGTTCATAACGGAAAGCCGGTAAAATGTTACCATTTCAAGCCAGAAGTCGCTATTAAACATAACTCTTTTTTTATGAATTATGGTTGTGGCTTTACGGTTCGCATATTGGGCGCGGCACGTTAACCCCATTTTTATTTTTGACGAATATTTATGTTAAAATGATATTTATGCGGTGTTTATCGGCCCACGGTGGCCGGGGAAATAAGTCAATCCCGTGCGTATTATAAATTTCAGCGAGAATATTAATGTTTATATTTTGCTGAATTCCGTTAGGTTTTCAATAAACATAAATATTAGACATTAAGTATTATCTGAATAATAAATATTGAATATTAAATTATTTGATAAACATGAAAATGTTTGGTGGTTCTGTTTTGCGATTTTGAACCTAAAAACGTAGTCTCAATTAACTTTACGATTAAGTTTAGTTGCCAATATACATTTGCGAAGGAAAGACGTGTTTCTCTAACTGATCCGCCGGCACAAGCCAAACTGAACCTTATGACCTTACCACTTTTATATAACGATATCATGCGATATTATACTTCACTGCCTCGCAGGTCTAGTGGCTAAGTAATGCTGGCCGACTAGAAATAAAGATCAAACTAATGAAAAATATTAAGTTTTCCTGTAAATCAAATCTCTCTAGGATTTAAAAAATGGCAGTGTTTACACTTTTGGATTGCGAAAGGCACGTAAAGACGTTGATCGTTGACGGATTGGCGTTCCATTGGCGATTGGCTATGACAGTGAGGAGGCAGAGTGTATATAGAGTTTGTGCATTATCTCTGACTTTGACTATCGTGATCAAATTTAGGTAAAGGCATCACGTAAATAAAATAACGTTAGTAATGAATAACTAAAATGTTATACCTACAGTAAGTTCACTTCAAATATTCTTTTAATAAATAACGATTCTTTGCCGCCATTAGACCTGAAGGGTTCCAAAAACAAATGCTCTGCAATATACGTTTGAAAACGGGGAATTGAGATAAAATATCTGCTCTCTCGGAGAACTATTTATTTCTATAGCCCAAGATAAAGTATTGAGTGGCGTTTAATCTTCCCCGGAGACCCGTTTATGGAAGATACGCTACGCATTAGAGAGCGTTCCTGCACAAGTGCTGTTAGAAGAAATAAAGAAAACCTCATGCATAAAAATGATACAGATTCCTTCTTATCTTATTCAATTCTGTTAAAAAAAATGATTCTACAAAATAATGTTAATGTTGTCTCCTAGTACAAATTTCGACAAATTCGTCGGCAGGTACAATAATCAAAGCCGCTTTGAAGTCAAGAAATTTTTCAGAAGCTTTTTTAGTCTGAAGTCTCAATGGTCCCTCGTTCGTTTATTTTTTCTCGGCGAAAATATTGTTTTAAGCGACGATCTGTTCAGGCGTCACATTAAAGACATTTAAAGAGCGTAAGCTTTTATGACGGAAAGCATTCGCAAAATATTTTATAATGATGTTGTCATAACAATCAGACTTAAATATTAAACCCCTGCATACCAACAGCCCCATTTTTTATATTTATTTTTTCAAATCAAATTTTTCTTCATTCGAGCCGTAAATATAAAATTTGAGATATCAATGATTGTTTTTGTGCTTCAGGGGATTTTTTAGCCGGTGTTGTTTTCAATTAAAAGTTACATTTATTAGAATCGTGATCACTTTATGAACGTAAAAAGCTACGGAAAGTTATATGTAATGATATGTCTTCTCACTCGTAACAAAGATATGTTTCTCTAAATAAAGCCATAAAACGACAATTTGCCTTAAAAGCTTAGTAAATATAAAAGATGAACAGAATTGGAGGAAACGCAATAGTGGCCTCGTTAACATGAATACCCCATTATTAAGGTTGGGCCTTTTTTCGATTAAAGTAAATCTCGGCGAAACATTGTGACGTTTCGAGCCTCAGTTAATGACCCTCAGAGCTCGAGTGGTAATGAAACTGAGATTTATTTCGTTTAAAAACCCATCAGAAACCACTCTTCAGCTTGCTCCCGCTTTAACTGTTCAAACGTTGTTATGATAAAACGTTTCATTGGAAATATAAATCCGACTTTAAAATCCACACGGTCGAAATCCTCAGCGGGAATGTCAAGTCAAGCGAAATTCAATTTGACTTATCTTGTTTTCATTTACCAGCGACATACTGCTGTATTACTTATAAATATATTTAGAGTTTAAAAATGACATTTTATCTATAAATCTTAAAAATATAAAATTAACTTACTAAATAAAAGTTGATAAGTTCGACGCTAGAGTGCGTGCATTTTAGTCTTAGATTGCAGGTTCAAGTCTCAAGTTTATAATTCATGAAGGAAAACATCGTGATAAACTAAATCTGCATGACGTGTCGTTCGAATTTCTGCCATGGGTGTATTTATCAACTGGTATTAATGGATAATATTTTGGTAGCGTGGTGGAATTAGTTTCAAACCTTCGAGAGGCCTTAAAACCAAAATTATAAACTTTTTATAGTTTAATCACCATAAACTGGAGACACAACTTTTCCATCGTAATTGGGTAGACCTAAATTATCTAAAACGATAAAACGGCACTAGGAATAAATAAAAGCAAGAAGATGTAATTCGTAGTCCGGTCGCTATACCCACGAAAACCTTAACAAACTCTTGTAAACAAGGTCCGATATTTGGATTAGCACACATATTTCATTCTCACGTAACATGTTTCCCTAGTATAACCGTGGCGTGGGATAAGATGCGTCAGTTGGCCGTCAGATCTAGGGATAAGGGAGACAGAGAGAAATGGAGGCTCCCGGGTGAGTTTACGATAAATAAGGAAAAAATTAGATTAATGTAAAACGTTAATCCACGTAAAATTTTGGTGCACACCATTTTCTGACATTGCAAAATTATAATGAACAAAGTTGAAATTTAAGTTTATTGCTTTGAAAAACTTAAAGAATCTAGTAGAATTGCACAATCGAAATCGATGATCCTTTGTGCTATGAATGATGATTACTTCGTTAATCATAATTCATAACCAATAAAACGAACGAGTTAATAAAATTAATGAGTTTTTATTATAGTCATTGTAGGCCAAAACGATAGCAAAAAGTAATTATGCAATTTGTAAGTGCTACTAAATAATGTTTTCTGTTTATCGACGAAGTATAGAACTATGATGATTTTTTTCTTGTAAATGGATTAAGATCTGATGAATAAAACGATGGTAGAGGATAAGTTCTATCAGGAAATAAACCTGTCGTGAATTGTATGAAGAAATAGCTCATAAGTATCTGTAAAAAGCAAAATTTTTCGTCCCTCGGCAACATTGTTTTTATAGATGTTCACGTAAGACGGTCATGAAGAAGTTCCATTATGTCAAAGCTTACATTTGGCCGTCCGTATTTGAATAAGAATTGCCAATAAGAAAAGGGAAGTCGGTTAAATGGTCCTCCTGAATTGTCCTACTTGCCTAGTATCGATCCAAGCGTCCGCTTTTAGGAGTTAGTGAATACAAAATAACAGTTACGTTTAAAAATAAGCCGGCTTGAGTTTAAAATAATAATATTTAATAAAATATCATTATGTATTAATTACTTAATTAATCCAACAAAACGACACTAACGGTTTGGATAATCGATTGTTCACAGATTATCTTCCCAAATCTACGAAATTGAGGGATTTGATTGTCTCAGAATTATACATACTTCAATTTCAACACAATGTATTCGGTACAATTGTAGCTCTTATAGGCTTCTCGCCTGAGTCTAAGACATTTAAATCATGAAAGCCAAGAAAAGAGTAAGTAAAAAACATAGTTTAATGGTTATACATTCTAACAGTAAAAATAACATTAAAAATTGAATGTGGTAGAGTCTTATAAAAACTGAAGAGCTGCTCGCGCCTCTTCTCGTTGTTAAGTAAGTACCCTGATGTATAGGATTTAGGGAAGTAAACGGCGGCAAGCTATGACAACGCGATTAATTAGCATGAATGGTAATAAATTTGAGTTAATAATGGTTACAGTGGATGGCTGACCAGTATGCATAAAAGCCTCAAAAATGCATGTTGTCATGTCATGGCTTATGAAAACAGAGAAAGTGAAAAAATATAAAGGTAAAGTTGCCCCATTGCCTCCTCTCAGTTTCAGAAGCAGATTATATACCAATTCCACCACGCTGTTCCAATGCAGATTGTTGGATGGGCACATGTCGCAGATTTTCATCCAACACTCGCGATGCACAATCATCATCATAAATAAAATAATAGTTAAGATTACCAAAACATAAAAATTGCTAAAGTGATCTAATAATATTTATACGACCAAAGTCATCTAAATATTTAAATCATCCACATTACCCAAAAATATATCGGTATACCTACATCGTCAAATATATGAGTTCATTCAAATCTTCATTAAAATGATAACAAGCAAACCGCCACCAGCTTCTAAGCGTCCAAGTATTCAAAATTATGGAACCCACCAACAAAACAAACCTTATCGTCATTAATCGTCAGTACACTTCACAATTAGGCACTTGGTTATGACCTATCACATATTATTTAATATTTTTGACAGCAGACATGTATATCAAAACGAAGATCTTTATTTTCATATGTCAAATGCTTTACAACCGCCGGGCAATGGCTTTAATGAGCCTTCAAGAGTGTTCCGTGTAAAGTGATTAACTAAAGATGCAAAGAACCGAAGAACTGGCAAAAAGTGCTAACACAGGAGCTGACAGAGATCTACGTACATTCGAAGTTAAAAAAATAAATCAACCATCAATCAGGTGTGTACAGCAAAGAAGATCGCTGAAACAGAAATCTCAATTGATGGTTTTTGTTTCGGAAATATTTTCTCTTTCCACGAGAAACTCAGAAATAATCAAAAAACATCCGGCTATACACAGAAACAGGATAAGTTTATCCGTCTGGTAAACGGAAGAAACGATCGCAGATTGTTAAGGCGGAGGGATACTGGACAATTTTGGCAATCTTCTGGGTCAGCGGGGTACCAAATTAGTACTAGGTATGTACGCAAGATACAATATGAATTGTGAACAGTTACAGACAACCGCAAAAGGCAACAGTCGATATTGGAAAACTGGTGGAATTTTATCGTAATTATCAATTGAAACGTATAAAAACAACAATATTAATACATATTAGTATTTAGACAAATATAACAGATAAACGAAACCATATGTTACACAAACAACAAAGTCCTAAGTGGGTATGAATGTAATAATGATAGGAAGCTGCAGGTAAGTTAAGGCTGCCGTGAAATCCATTATCGAAATGTTTTAATTAGTGCCATTTAGGCGCGGTCGGTCCCCACTGTACTATAAATTACAGTATATTAGCTCACGGCGAGTTTTAATTAGTTCACGCCTCCAGAGTTGAGAAAAATCTTTAACGACTTATTCGAGGTATTTTATGTATGCGGTATACCGTGAAGTTATGTTGTTAACAACCAAATCAATATTTGTTTTAAACATAGGTTATTTCAATTAGTATTTTAAAATGAAAGAATGTTATTAAAAATTTATTTTAATGATGTAGTATGTAAATCCTCAATTTAAAAGATTTTTAAGTAAAATATTATTTGTTTATTTGGTGGAAGAAGTTCGTACTCTAATAGAATCTATATTTTGAACTGGCTTTTTTTCACACGATAAATTGCATATAGGTTTTATGTATATAGCTTTCAGTTAAACTTTACAAAAAAAGCGTCTCCTCATTTCTTACTACAAAACGAAGAAGATAGATCTACTTGGATCAGAATCTACTTGAATAAATCATATTTTAATTTTATACTGTTCATTATGTATATTTCAATAAAATTTGTTAAGATCTCGACAATGACAAATCCCGGCCGAGCTGCACCGACGGCGCAACTTGAGCGATTAGTTTATTTATTAAACTGTCACCATTACTCCGTCGTTACTCTTCATTTGGTCTAAATTATTGTATGGGGGACATCAGGTGGTTCCCCGAGGCGGACTTATTAAATTCTGAGACAATTCGATTCCAAACTCCCCTCGTTACAAACTTGCTCCGTGCGCTCGGCTCGTTCGGTTTTCCTGTTTTCATGTATTATAAGTTTATTAGGAACTTGGAGATAACTTGAAATTCGTCTTTCTTTAAATAAACGAATCAAAGAGATTTTATTCATTTGTAGTAATATAACATGTATATAATTGTATTTTCCTTCCCTACGAAGCCGAGATGGCCCAGTGGTTAGAACGCGTGCATCTTAACCGATGATTTCAGGTTCAAACCCAGGCAGGCACCACTGAATTTTCATGTGCTTAATTTGTGTTTATAATTCATCTCGTGCTCGGCGGTGAAGGAAAACATCGTGAGGAAACCTGCATGTGTCTAATTTCAACGAAATTCTGTCACATGTGTATTCCACCAACCCGCATTGGAGCAGCGTGGTGGAATATGCTCCATACCTTCTCCTCAACGGGAGAGGAGGCCTTAGCCCAGCAGTGGGAAATTTACAGGCTGATTATGTTATGTTATGTATAATTGTATTATGTATAATTATTGAACTCGTCGCACAAAGCATCACGAAAAGGACTATAAAGGAAAGTGTGTTTTGATTTTAAACTAAAATTTTTTTTATGGCATTGGTTGGCGGACGAGCATATGGGCCACCTGATGGTAAGTGGTCACCACCGCCCATAGACAAATGCGCTGTAAGAAATATTAACCATTCCTTACATCACTTATGCGCCACCAACCTTGGGAACTAAGATGTTATGTCCCTTGTGCCTGTGATTACACTGGCTCACTCACCCTGTTAGAAAACTGCAACACAACAATACAGAATACTGTTATTTGGCGATAGAATATCATTTAAATACTCAATTATTAAGTGTATGTAATATTACAGCTCACATTGTATAAAAAATTGCGTATTCGATGAAAGTAATGAATCTTTTCATCAAGCATCGTAACCTACATGTAACAGGTATTCCTTACTATAACCTAACGTCAAACTTCCTCAATTCATTGGAACGGTGCGGCTTCGAGATTGAAATTTTGATACAACGCCGTTTTGCGAACTTTGTTCGTATTCGAATCGAATTTAATTTCGATGAGTCCCATTCCGATCGTCGGAATTTCCTAATAATTCTTCTGTAATAGCTCTTTTATGAAATAGTTGCGAGAGCTTTTTGCGTTCAACGGCTTTGAAACTCTTTATAGGATTTCTGATGCGATTTATGGGCCATTATTTTATTTAAATATCATAAATTAAATTAAATATTATTTGAAGGTAACACTCGGAGATCCGATTGTTACAACTATATATCAAAGGTATCCGTTTCATATTCAAATCATTTGTAAAAAACACATTGGTAAAGAAGGCATATCATTCAAATACAAGATTATATAGATGATAAAAAAGCGTGGAGCAAATACTTTTTGACTTCCAGGCAGGATATATTACATACATATCATATATAATTGTATTTAACTAGCATGACTTTGTATTTTTAAACGTTGAAAAAGAGTAACTACTGAGTTTCTTGCCGGCTCTTCTCGATATAATCTGCATTCCGAAACGGTGGTAGCTTCACTTAATATAGTTTGTTAAATGACGATTCAAAAGTACTTGTAAAAAAAAGCCTACATGAATAAAGTATATTTTTATTTTGATTTTATTGCTTGTTATTTTATCTTTCTATCTGCGATTATGCAAAAAAAAACACGGTGATGTGTTTGGTGAATGGAATATAAAACAGTTTTGTGAATAAACAACCGACAACTACAAATAGCTCAACATCAATCAATATCGTAAAAGGTAATAAAAAAGTCAAAACTATAATAAAACAGAAAAATCTCACTTCGTTTTATGGCTTCGGTAAAATCGCTGAATTCAATATCGGTACGGCGAAAAGAGTAAGTTTGCGATCGAAAAATAAAATAAATACGAAGTCGATTACGTGGTGTACGTGTCTTTGAAGGTGTGAGATTGCACCGAGTGCCGACACACGTGCTTCCTAAAACATATACGAACATTGATAACATATAGAGTACTCTAGCAGGGATACACAGAGAGTAGTTCGTCCGAGACCATCTTGACTGTGCGTATTACGTTTTCAATATACCTACTTGCATTATGGAATCCACAATATATCTACATAATAAAATTGAAAAATGAAATACAACATACAAACTAAACTTACAAATACACAAGATTTGACATTTCTTATGTTAATAATATGGAAAGCGGTATATAGGCTTCTGTAATATTTAGGCTGCTGTTAATGAAATAAAGACAGTTAATGCTTTTAGAAAATTAATATCCTGAGAGGTGGAAACTTATGATGAAGGTTTGTATGGAAATTGGTCATATACCCTATCCGCTTTACGACTAGTAATATTTTAACTAGGCTTTTAAAATTTGTAATGCAGTTTGTAAGTCTTGATATTAATTAGATACCTTTTTAAATAGTTTGTTATTCGGTCTATAACTTTGGTTGATTGGTGGTTTACTTATCAATTATAGTAACGCAAAGCTCCAGTTTCGGTTTGGGAGATTAGTAAAGAAGTGCAATTACAGGCATAAGGGATATTTATCTATTATAAAAAAAACGTGTGGCTCTTGACCTTGACTTGAACGTACAAAGAAACAGAGAATCATATTTTAGTGGGAAGGTAAATGCTGATACATTGAAAAAAAAAACAATTTCTTTAATACTCGTATTGAAATATAAAATCACACAAGTGGTCTTATGATATTACAAGCTATAAAATATATTTATAGGTAAGCATAAAACGCGTCGGTGTCGCAACCGGTAACAACGCTGAGCGTAGCCGACTCTAGCGAGACGATGAATTCAATATCGGTACGCCGACGCAAGCAATAAGATTGCAATCGGAAAAATAAATATCTAGAAATATATTTCAAGACTTTTTATTTTTAAAATGAGCACACTGATGTGATTGATTATGAAAATGAAACTTTTAATACATAACTGAAAAACCAATTAGCTAGAATACATAAAACTCAAACAAAGTAAGATATATATATATATATATGAAATGATAGGAGATATGAAATAATATATACCTAAGAGCTGAAATTCTTATAAACGACATTTTATAAACGGGGGGTTCTTATAATTAGTATAAATGGTTTGTGAGGGTTCTAATTTACACTGGGAAAAAAATGGCAGTAGACATTGCTGAAAGAAATATTAATCACTATGAAACATTTTAGTTAGTTTTCCTTTTAATTGATGATCGCAATCAAAGTGCTCTGTCTTAATTCTTTCTCTCTCTTAATTGGTCTTATTCTAGCGCGTGCGTTAGAATCGATAAAGGAAATAAAACATTTAATTTCATGCTTTATCTTAAAATAATTTATAAATAAATAAATAAATAGAAATAAAAACTGTCCAGTAGTACCTAAAAATATAAAATTTTACATACATAAACATTATTTATTTATATATATATATATACATATACAGGATTGCAGTCTCTACAATAAACCAAGTTGGAACACGTGCGGAAATAACATTACATAAGTCCAAATATTCAAACGGAACTTCTCAATATACTATAAGAAATATTGGAATACTATAAACTCTACGAAAATATTAATACACTGTACTAAATTGCTAACACGTGGCACAAGAATCATTTACCATAACATGAGAAATCCCGAGCACACACCATTCACATGAGTTCACGTTCTCATGACACCAGACAATCGATATAACGATTCGATAATAAAGATTTGTTAATGCTCAGACCAAACTCTAATAAGATTTAACTTTTTCTTATTATTTTTCAGTTGAATTAAATTGCACCACCTCAATTGTATATCAAAATAAATAAAGAATGGTTAAACGAGGTATTCTGTTAGTAATACTTAATTATTTAAGGTAAAACTACATAAGATATACAAATTCATTAATTCGTACTTCATAACAATAATAGCGATAAGGTCGAGAAGCTAAATAGATTGAAAACAAAATCCACTTGCAATCAGAATACTCACTAATCACCTTTAAACTAGAACGAAGCAATTCTATCATACAAAACATTGCTCTTTTAGTGATATAATAAACCAGGGCGACTTAATTAAATTGTAAGTTTTCTACATACTCTATTATTGAAGTATGAAATAATTAGCTCAGTAAAGAAAAGAGACGATAGCTCAAGATACGATGTGAGACTATTGCGTTAACAATTGAACTTGGATATTACAACTAAGCTAAAATAAGTATTTGGCTCCGTAATTGTGAAACCTGATTACATATCTGCAATGAAAGTAAGACTCTACGTCACGTATTTGGAAATCATTATAATACGCGCCGGCGTCTGGTACAAGTTTTGAGTATTTCGTTTCAACGGGGGCGTAGCTCAGATGGTAGAGCGCTCGCTTAGCATGCGAGAGGTACCGGGATCGATACCCGGCGCCTCCATTCAGAACTTTTTTTAGTTTTCAGTAAAATATAAATTTGTTTTCACTGAAACTGAATTTAAATTATATTTTTAAGAGGTGTACAATTTCCTTAATAATAATCATAACTAAAAACTTGAAATAACCCTCCTAATCTCAATAAAAGCTTGGTGTACAGTACTTTACCGTAATACATTTTCTAAGCTGACAGCTAACTGGAATCAAATTTTCATGACACTTATAAGGAGTAACTGAAGGGATAGAAATTAATGTTGTATCGTGTTGAAAAAAACGGTTAAACGTCATGTGTAAATTAATATGTGTACAACTCACACACACACACACACAAACATATATATATATTATTCAGTTGGATGCTCGGTTTTGGGCAAGCACTTTGATCGGTGAGTGACCAGTGTAACCAAGAGACATAAAAACTTAGTTCCAAAATTTGGTGGCGCATTGACGATGTAAGGGATGGTTAAACCTCAAATACCTATTGGCAGTGGTGACCACTTACCATCAGCTGACCCATTTGCCTGTCCACCTACCTATATGATATTAATATTTAAGCATGTATAAATATATATATGCATGTGTTGGTTCATCTAATCTTGTTTTTTTGCACCCCTACAGATATTCTTGCACTTCTCCTGGCCCACCCCTTCTGCACGTCTTGAGGTAGAATAAAGATATTGTCCCACTAACGGAATTTAAAATGTAAATAAAAAGTGAAAATTGTTTTAGTTATTACGAAGAAAAAAGTAAAACTTTTTATTTACCAGTTTAATTAATAACTACATTTTAATATAGCTATTAAAAAAAAAACATTACCCTACCAAAAATAACATGTTTAACGGTTAATAATTATTCATATACGGACGTTTAAATTACTAATGTATAATTTTGTACGTGTTACAATTCCAGCTGATGCAAACAGCTTGTTTAATGCTGTAACTAATGAATTAGGTATTGCTCTAATTATAAGGCAAAATATAAAAACGTGATAAAACTATAAATATGCAAGTGAAAGACAGCGTTGTAGTAATCGTTTCTATTTGCGAGACATTCGTATTGGTGCCAAGAATTTCATCGAATGTACTAACGGGGGCGTAGCTCAGATGGTAGAGCGCTCGCTTAGCATGCGAGAGGTACCGGGATCGATACCCGGCGCCTCCAATTGGAATTTTTTTTTTTGAAGTTATAATAAACATTTCTAAAATTTCTAAAACATTTTATTACCTTGAGACGATAAGAACAATTTATGAAATTTATATATTATAAGAAATAGATGTTGGAATCGTTGGTAATAAAATAGTTTCTTCTCTAGTCTAAGTTATTTCTTTCTGAGTAGTTGGTAGTTGGTCAGAACTTTTTGACCTCAATGTTGGGCAAGAGATATTAATACTTTAATTCTTAAATATATTTTATGAAACATCATTTTTATAGTTTGTCTGTTCTTAAAAAAGACTCCGCGTGGAATTTGAATTTCATATTTTATGAAGACAGAGATTAATTTTCAAGTCTTATCTTGACGTTCGACCGTGTGTGCGTGTATGTGTAAAAACATTTTTGTCGTACTATATATCAATGAATTAACCGATTGAAATCCTCGACAACGTTTTGTAGGGTTTATTGAGACTTACATTAGATTTTGGAGCTGAATGGTAGAGCTGGTCCGAAGAAATTCAAGAAAATAAAAAAAAGAGGTACGTTTTATTTAAATAACTTCAAAGATTTTAGTTATACTGCTTTTTTTATTTTTTTAGCTTACTGTTCCAACTTAAAAAACTGAATCGAATGCCGTAAACTGCAGCAAAATCGAACGAAACTATTGAAAGATCCGTCGTTTCAAAATTAAAAAAAAAAAAAATCAGTTCAACAAAGCTCTCTCACAACAAAAATATTCATTTAATATTTACGACATGATGGTTTCATAGTAAATTAAAAAAAAAAACAAACTCCAATATCAGCATAAAAATCGCCGAACAAAAATGAAAACCCTCTTTTAGTTAGTTATTATTAAAAATATTTCATATATGGATGTAAAAAATACATGATCCGACAACAAAACACTACGAAATTTATATAAAAACAAATACAATATAAATTCAACATGCGTCAAACAATAACCACTAGAAACACAAGAACTCGATAGCGTTAAAGGGAGAATAATACCGGCATAGGATATTCATTAGTGTGCTCTCCAATTATTTCGGTTATAGAACTGTGTGCATAATCCCTTGTTTATTATTTCCTGGCGTGTATCTGGGTCAATTACGTGTAGGACTTTGCGTGTTGGACATATGGGATTACCATCACATATATTAGATACGACTACTCGTAGATACGAATGTACATTATTGTTTTCGTTCTGATGATTTATTTTATGTAATTTAAGTAAGTGGACTGTGAAATGAGCAACGTGATGGTACGTGGTCACCACTGTCCTATTTAAGATATTTTTATCATTCCTCATATCGCGAATGCGTTACCAATTTTGGGAACTAGCATGTTATGTCCCTTGTGCCTCTAGTCATGGCTCACTCACCCTATCAAATCACAGCAATACAAAGTATTGCTGTTATTTGAGCTGTTTTGTGGGATATATATGATGAGTGGGTGGTATCTGCCCCAGCGGTTACATATCCCATTATTGTTTTGGTTGTTTGTCAGTGAACACATTAAGCTGATTTAGGGATTTAAAGACAAAAAATGTACTGCTTCAAAAACTATTATAAGTGAAGATGTTGTCTATCCAGGATAAACGAGTATTTCCGTACAGAAAAATGTTTCTATAGGAGATAAGCGTATTGAAAGAAGGAGTCAATTAGACATCGTAATTATTTAATGCGACGCAAAAATTCATTAGTAGCGAGAAAGTAATTATAATATCAATATTCTGAATCTATAATAATAGTGCTAAGAGAAAATATTAGTTCTTTTGTTTTTTGAAGAATTCAGGACTAATCTGATTAACATATATCTTATATAACTGTAAGAGAAAAGAATCATTCATTTTGAGATAATTTCTATTTTAGAAAAATGCGTCAATTATAGCGAAACCTGAAGAAATTTTATGTAAGGAAATCTATCATTGCAAAAATTACTACGTATAAAAAAGGACTTCACCAGTTTAACCGACTGAGAACATAGAATGCCAATGCCAGAATATAGTAAACAAAAATAAAAAAAAACTAACAATATCAAGCATAGGTCGGTTACGCCCAAGCTAGATAGATATTACTTGGTGGGTTAGTTCGGCTTTGGGCAAGCCCGGTAGGTGCCACCAACTCATCGTATATTTTACCGCCAAACAGCAAGTTAGTTTCCCGGTTTAAAGAGTAAGTTAAGCCAGTGTACCTAATGGGACTAGGGACATAATAACTCAGTTTCCAAGGTTGGTGACCTATTGACGATGTATGGAATGGTAAATGCCACTTAGTATCAGGCCCGATTTCCCAACCGCCTATCTATATGAGAAAAAAGTGTATGTGTAATTCACACACAGTAGATTTGAAACATAATAATAAATTTTCCTTTTTTTATGGTTCTTAGTCTTGTTTGATTTCCGTTCTATCGAGTTTCAAATCACAACGATTCTAAAGAAGTTTAACTTCAAAAAGAAGAAGTTTCAGAAGTTAAAGAATCCTATAGAGACATTATACTACAGAGACATTGTAATATTTTAAAAGGAACCTCTCTTCCAAAGAATCCGTATTCGCAGAGTCGCGAATGTAAAAATGTAATTTCTTTATTTTGGAGGAAAACATTTTTAGCCGGTGGAACCGGCATTGTCGAATGAAAGGCCTCTTCAGACAAAATTTTAGAACAAGTTCTTGTTTCCTTTAGGTCAGTAGATTTTTTGTTGTAATATTATAGTGAATACTTCTTTTCTAGTTATATGGAAGCAACAATTTTGAAATGCTTCAAAATGGGTCGAGAACATTTTAGAGTGAAAGATAAAAGTATTTATATTATAAGAGTAATAAACTATCAATGCTAAAATTATTGTAGAACCGATTTTGACAATTTCGTCTCCATTGGAAAGCCATTTTATACAGAAGTAACATAGGCTATATTTTATTTCGTTAATCCATAATAAGATTTCAGTCCGAAATCAGAAAAAAAAACGCCAACGAACTGTTTTATCCGCGTGCCCGTATGTATACCTAGTGGGCGAAGCTCCGGATACAGCAAGTTAATAATAATTATTCTTTCCAGAAAGTTTTGCATTTTGATTTATCGTTTAAATATTCTTTGAGATCTCGGTTGTGAAACACAGTACGCCCACAATACATTAGCAAACACAACCTGAAAACATAGGTACATCCTATTTTAAATTTTATAGGATATTGCATATTAAACTACAACTTACGGATCCTTTTCTGCCGGGAAAACTGAAGAATACGTCCGGACCGTTCCTGTGTGGCATCTGACGGAGCACGTTTAACAGCTTAGCGGAGTGCCTCGGCTGAAACAATATTAAGTTTTAACATATTTTACGTGCTGAGTAAATTTAAAATGGCGATAATATACTCTAGCAGTACAACTAAACGGCACTCTATTTTAGTATTTAACTCCATGCCTACATCGTTTGCTTTTAATTTGCTCTGTTAAACAAAATAATATAATAAATAAAAGTTATATTAATCATATACTATATGTAAAGGCTTGGTTTTGAGAATTAATAGTTGATTCTAAACATAATTTTTAAAAGAGGCTAGCTGGCTTAGGAAAATTAATGGTTTTCGTACCTAGGATCTCGGAATCTACGGCTTTATACATAACCACTAGACCAACGAGGGTTTTGTATAATGATATTATACTCAGCTAACAGATTAAAACAGTATACTCATATGTAATTGAATCTGTAATGCAATCGGTAAAAATAATATGTACATACATACTTGCAAGTACCAATTTGCTTAATTGTAGACCGCCATCGAACTACGAGCTAATTAATTGGAACCGTCGGTAAATGGCTATGTTTACTATCGGTAATTATGTTCGCGTTGTATCTGATCGCCAACGATAACAGTATAGATATCTATGCGATACCAAATTTTGTTTGTTAAAAAGGAATACAAATTTAGAAATAGAAAGCCTTTGTAGAATACAAATACAATTCTAAATTTCCTTATTCAAAAACAATAAATATAATATATTAAATAAACGTAAGATCCGCTCTAAATGACTATACTGCAGTCATGTCGATCCAAGCGGAGATAAATTCCGCAGCCTCCCCCGCATTGTCTTTCTCACGTACCAAGGCATCATGAACGAGAGAAGATAGTAAAATGTGGCTTAATACGGAGAGATCCCACTTTACGTACAATTAGTGAAACCACGGGCGCTTTTCAAATTTGCATCGTTATAGCAGGCGTTAATTAGCCGACAGGAACGGCTGTGTTACTTTGTGTTTATGTTTGCTTAGTGGAGCCTGACATTATTCGTTTGTTATTTTTACTTTGTTTACCTTGTGTGCGCTTTGTCCAACCGTTTGTTCAAAAGACAAATGTTTTTCTAATTAAAATATTTACAAACCACACAGAAAACATCTGAGCGGATTTCAATCTTTGTTTAAATCTAAATATAAGAAAAAAAACGTACATTTTTTGTTTTCTTAAAATTATGACTATTACTTACCCATTTACCGTTGACTGCCTTCATAGCATTAAACAACTGTTTAAGTTCTTTAACCGTAACGCTGTAACTAGCCAGGACCCCCAACATTTCTATCAAGAGATCTGTAAATAAAAAATAAAAAAAAATAAGTAGTCTTAAAAATGTGATGTAATAAATTTTGGGTTTCACCTTAATAAATAACAATTCCTTGATTAAATAGCATGAACACAAATGGTACCTTTAAGACAACAGTGGTATACACCGCACCACGGTATGAATTATAGGTGATACATTTGCATAATGGAATCAGACCAGTTCTATATCCCATTACATTATTCCGTCGAAAGCCCGATACAATGTTACGCTGTTCGCTACTAAATTAGGCATTCGCAACGAATTAATAATTCAAGTGAAACATTAATCGGAATACCAAATAGGAGAGCTGATGCTCCGTCGCGGTAAATGGGGTGTAACCCACACATCTGAATATGTAGCGCTCAGTTAAACTTGCTAGGGTTCTCCGGAACTTCGAGTATATATTGCTTTATAACACTTATTGAAACTTTAATATTATCTTAGTATATAAGATAACATTCTCAAAATGAATCTGAATCAATCACAGCCAAAGTAAACATTGGTTTAAGTTTATCAAATAAGTATTATTATACGTAATTAATATTGTATCTGGTATCTCATAAAATATAAAGTTCAAATAATTGTATCTGCAGACTACGAATGTCGTCGTCACATTTTCATAATAAGATTGAAAACAAAGGCCCACGCATTGCTCGAATTCAATACCAGGGCACCATGAGTAATGAAGGTATTATTTTTGAACAATCGCCGAGTTCTGACGTTCTGCTGTTACAATATTAGTGTCGGCGCGCGAATGCATTTTCTGTACCACCCACGTACATTTTATTAGCAATGCAAGAATTATTTGCCATTGAATAATTAATTATCCATTTGAAGATCATGTCGATTCCAAAATTGAATACATAAAATTCCAAAATAGAAGTGTGATTTAACGTCTATATTTTTGTATCAAATAAATCAGTAAGAAAATTAATTTCAGTTCATCTGTTGTTTTCAAAAATTACATTTTCTGGAAGTTCATTAGCAGAATAAACATTGTCTTCCCTGCAAAGTTTTTCATTCATCATGTTTCATCCTTGATTCAAAAATAACACAGACCTCTCGATCTGCGGAGTGGAGGCTTGTAAAATGATATTGTTTTGTAATTTGGTTGACCTTTTCTTAAAAAAGCTATGAATAAGTGTTTACAAAAGGTTAATGTAGGAATAAGAAAACCTTACTACACGAATTATTCAAAAAAATGTAATTAAATAAAAATAATCTATAAAGTATTCAGGAAAGATCAATTAAAAACTATTGAAAAGAAAAAGGATTAAAAGATGAATATTCAAAAAGCATTGTATACGCGATACCAAGTGAAATGAAAACAGCAGCAGAACCCGCTACGGATGTCGCCTAATGGCGTCCACATTGTATTCTGGACTAATCCTGCGGCCGCGGTTAATCCCGGTAAATCGCAAAACAGACCGGGCTCGGGATTGTGCCGCGTTCGCCAAGTTAAATACAAGGGTATTATTACGACTAGCAGATACAACTGGTAAGCGCTTACGTCTGCACTTGAGAGGATTGTTGTCCGTAGGTTATATTAATAAGCCGCGTTATGCCTGCAGTAATCGCCTAATTGCGGGCCTGATAGAAAATATTGGTTGAACGATAAAGGAAAGATACTTTGTGTGTTTCTAATGGCGGTATTAATGATTAATCATGTTCTATAAACAAGAGACTATATAGCAATAAAATATCACTTTAATTCAGAATTAATTTAATTAATTCGATTTTGATCATTTGTCCGTGGTCAAATATAACTTAACCCTTATATGACAACGGGGCGAAAAACGGTTTAACAGACCTGTTTAAAGATCCTTAATAAAGTATTTTAGATAGATTTTTTTAATGTATGAATAATACCCATTATTAAAATACTAGCCTAGGAGAGGGAGTGCAGTATACGGGGGTTACATTGACATCCTACCGTTGCTGCGGCTTGTACTTCGAAATAGCTCAGCGGTCACTTGTAGACATTGATAAAATACTGTTTTCAGAAATATTATATTCTAATATATCAAAACCAAACTTCGAATCTAATCATTAAGAATCACGGGTGCTTCAAGATTTTTAATAAGCACATTTTTCCAAAGATAAGTATAATAAAACTCGAATTCTATTCAAGAAAAATATATTTATATCACAATGCAATATAATGCAGTACAGATACAATACAGGGAAAGAATTAAAGTACTTTAATACTTTGATCGGGAGATCGTTTGTGTTGTGAGGAATTCCAATTTGTGTGTGTGTGTTCTGTGTGTCAATCGGTCTTAGAGTGCAATACGTTCGGCACGTATTTCAAGAAAAGCGATGGTTTAAAATGTTCACGGCCTGATAACTTTATTAATATGCTATTTGCGCCCTAGAAATAAGGCTCGCTTGGAATTTTATTTTAATAACTGGATCATTATACGCTTCCTATATGACTGTAAAGGAAGCCGAGGAAATAGCAATTATGTGCATATATCATAGTGAATACATTATAGCACGCTTAGTTGTACGACGAGGTCTATCTAAGCGACGGATTCTGCCACGGAGTATATTCTCACTATCGCTTGCTTCGGTCTGACAAGGTAACTGCAAAGTTTGATGTGGACCGGTTGAGTCGTCAAGGCGTAAAAGCGTAACAAACGTACATGTTACTGTAAAAGCTCGAACTACGGTAAATCTTAAGATTTTCCAGTAAAACCTAAGATTTACCGATTATGAATGGTCAATGTTCATAAAACTTTGGGATTCGAACTTTTACCATCATTCACTTGGTAAATCTTAGGATTTCCATGTTAGATTAGGTTAGGTTGGAATGGTAAAAGTCCGAAAAAGTCGTCCCTCTATAATAAATACTTACCAACTCATGTCGGTAAATCTTAGGTTTTACTGGAAGATCTTAAGATTTACCTTAGTTTGAGCTTTTACAGTAACATATATATAAAATCGTACTTAGGATAGATAACGCTTAATAATGCATATTTACAACATGCCTTAACTGTTATTTTTAAAATTTCTAATAATCCGCGGCCGTAACAATGTAATTCATTGGAACAATTAAAACATACTTTTCATATTGGATGTATGCACATATCAACTCGGGCGTACATCATACGTACTGTATACGCGACGTATTGTCTTCGTCGCGAACAATAGACGCAAATTAAGTTGTATTGTTGACAAAGTATCGAGTCTGCGCTGTTTGCTATTGTTGAAAGTTAAACTATGAATAATATGGAAAATTAATGGTACTATTGATGATTAAAACAACGACATAGTTATTATGCTTCGGTAAATAGTTACATTTATTAAATACGTAACTTCGCTGGTCTTGCGCCTGAACCCATTCGGGTCATGTCGGAGTAAGGAGTGAGGAATTTATGCACTTATGAATTATACAATATCTCTTTTAAAATATATTTTTGAAAATCTGCTTGATTATTCCAATAATATAACTTTTAATTAGTAAACCTTGGCAGAATTACTTACAGCAAGCCCTTAGTATATATATATATAAATTGAGATTAAAAAATAATTACTTGTTTATCTTGATTTTACATAACATTTTATTTTAACAGAACCTTCTTTATATAAGAAATTATTTACATAAATATAAAAAGATTGCATAAGTACATAACATGATATATAAATCATGACCGCTTGGACTAGTAACAAAAATACTGACAGCTTGTAAATACTTCCTGCTCTATCGCAGTTCCGATTCCCTGACACTAGTGGAGCAATAAGGTGGGGTATTAAAAAGGATAAAAAATGTTATTACCTATTCTAAAACATCAATCAAACTGCTAACAGTTAATTTGATAGTACAACTTTTTGCAAGCCCGTCTGGGTAGGTACCACCCACTCATCAGTATCGTCATATTTTACCGCCAAACAGCAGTACTCAGTATTGTTGTGTTCCGGTTTGAACGGTGAGTGACCCAGGGTAACTATAGGCACAAGGACATAACATCGTATTTCCCAAGGTTGCCGGCGCATTAGCGATGTAAGGAAATGATTAATATTTCTTACAGCGCCATTTTCTATGGACGGTGGTGACCGCTTACCATCAAGAGACCCATGTGCTCGTCCGCCTATCGTCATATAATATAAAAAAGTGCAAATATAATTAGGACTGAGAGACGATTCTTCTACTACTACTGTTCTTAACGACACAAATTCCAATATTTCATAATCACTTTTAATAGAAACGAAAGTTAATAAGAGCAGAAATGTCGATCGTAGACTAGTTTAATTGTATAGTTGAGAACAGTAGCAAAATGGGCCTAAATATTTAGCCCGTGTAATCCAGAAGAGTTCACATATTTGCAAACGGACATATGAATTTAAAGCTTATTTTTTACCAGGAGAGAGAACTATACTCATGATAAAGGTTTAATTTAATCTAAAAGGTACACTTTTACAACACAAGACTGTCAACGAGTGACCTGATTAATTATTAGGTAAAGATAGAAGCCAAGCACGGTTCTTTTATTTAACACCATGTTGTGTAACGATAAAGCTATGGCGCACCTCAAAGTTTTTGTTTGGTAACTTACTTTAAGACATCGTCATCTGGATACTTTAGCTTCAAGTTTTCTATCGTCGCTATAACGAGTATTATTTGCAATGAATTTAATTTTAATTGTAACAGTGTGTACATAAACGATAAATACATAAATGGGAAGAGGGACCCGAGTTGGGTTAAAAAATATTCAACATGAGATACACTTGTAAATATAGAATTTGCCATGACTCTAGCAGCAACGCTTCTAGAGTCACCAAGAAATTCTAAATTAAACTATTATATATACATTTGTAGAATATACATTTATGAAACAAAGTGAAAATTTATTAGCTGTACTTGATTAAAAATTAATTGGAGGCGCCGGGTATCGATCCCGGTACCTCTCGCATGCTAAGCGAGCGCTCTACCATCTGAGCTACGCCCCCGTTGTTGAGTAATTCGAATATATTAATAATGTTTCGCTCGAAAGCCTTCAAAACTAGTAGCGCTTGAGGCGGTTACATATTTAATCATTAAGAACAAAACAATTTACAAGGCTATTTATTCATATTTTCCAATTCGTTGCAGCATAGTGTATATAATTTGAGTTAGCTGTTTTATCTGTTGCAGTTATTTCTATTTTTTAGAATATCATTCCATTACTTTTTTTATTATTCGAGAATGATTCACTTAAGCTAAACTAACTCAAATCTCTAGTAAAAACCGCTACAATAGGTATATTCAATGTTCCCAGATTTACCAGGGGAACAAGAAATTCTAAGAGATCACAAACTATGCGGTCTTGGTAGGGTGCAGCAGCTCCTTATAGGCAGAACACATCTGTCATATTTTTTGTCGGTCCCATGGAAACTCAAAAAACAAAATACGCCTGAACTACTTTAAAGGGTTGTTTTATTTTCCCAAGGATACCAGGATAACATACCAACCGTGCAAGCGTCTTACGTATTTAGTTAAGTGAATTGAAACGAAAAAAATAGTGAACTACAAGTTATAGATTCGATTATTCACACATCACACGTTGCAAAAATTACCGAGTTTTCATACGTTTCATCTGTTTGGCGATGAAGGAAAACATCGTAAGGAACCTACATATGTACATTATAGTCGAAAGAAATTTATGTGAGCGTGGTAGAATAATCTCATAAATTTCTCTTCAAGAAGAGAAGAGCCTATTCCTAGCAGCGAAGCTGTTTTATTTTATTTAACATAAAATTGATATATATTGAACTGCTATTTACTCACTAACCTATATATGTATTATAATTTTGTGCCAGATACTATTTAGGTGGATAAGAGAAGTGAAAAATAACTTTCAAAGGATTAAGAGCAAATTCTAGTTGTATGTCTTTATACAAGTAAATAACTAATACAATTATTAGCAAAACAAGCTAATTTTGGAAACACCGGGTTTATAATCCCGATAAGCTCTTGCTTGCAAAGCAATCTACCCCATCTGAGCTACAATTTAGTTAAAAATAAAACTATAATTAATTTAATAATTGATTTTAATATAATTATTTGTAACAAGTTATAATTTTGTTTAACAATTTAGTTAAAAATAAAACTATAATTAATTTAATAATTGATTTTAATATAATTATTTGTAACAAGTTTTAATTTTGTTTAATTATTATGTTAAGGAAAATTTTAAATAATTATTACCCTATTTTAAAATAGATTTTTAATAATAAGTAAAACAAAATACACTGTTAAAATTTTCTGGGGATCATAAAAGATAGATTATAGAATAAGTACTAGGACAGCATCACAGTTAAAGAGACCCACCCTTACTTAAATAGAAGTTTTAAGAATCCCGACATCGGAAAACCTTTGAATCAACCCCATTATGGATATAAAGGGAACGAACCCACTTATCCCGATTTCCGTCAATGTTATTCCCAGTTACGTTCCCAGTAATACTAGGGTATCATAGACGTATAGGAGTTTCGAATAGATTTATTTAAATTTTACAACACAGCTGGTTCAGTTGAACAAAAAACACAAAAAACACCTAAATAAAGGGTTGCGTCTCCTTCTCAGAAGTACTAGGAATTCATATATTAAAGAATGTGTACTCAAAAATCTATGCAAGCACAGGAAAAAAATTATAGGTACAAAGTACTAAATGATTATCTATATCTTAGTTTTTATCTTAAATATATATTTTTTATAACAGTATCAAAAATATTTCGGCTTAAAAATAAAATAATTGGAGGCGCCGGGTATCGATCCCGGTACCTCTCGCATGCTAAGCGAGCGCTCTACCATCTGAGCTACGCCCCCTGATAGACACTGAACGAATTTTTTGGTCGTTTAATATTTTAATGTGCAATTGTTACTATAACGTAAAAGTGGGTTACGTGACATTCATACTTGAAAGTCACGTGGGCCTTTCACTTCGTTACAGATTAAATGCGTACAACCTTCAATCGAAGCGTAAAACAATGAATGCGCGCATTCTTAACATTCATTTGGCAAGTTCATTGGCACCAATCTATCTCAGAATAACTATTTGCAGTAGTAATAAACGATGTATAGCAATAATGTAGATATAAATGTTTTTCCATTAATTGTGGAGAACCATAAAAATAAGGAGTTATATTCCAAGAATCGATTTTAAAACTTGGCTAACAGTGCTGATATGTATGGCCAGATACATCGCGATGTCACTACATTTACAACATAGGCTATTTACAATAACAATAATAAAGACAAAATAGTTTTTTTTTATGTTATAGGGGGCAAACGAGCAGGAGACTCACCTGATGGAAAGTGATTACCACCGCCCATGGACATCTGCAACACGTTGCCGGCCTTTTAGGAAGGAGTACGCTCTTTTTTTGAAGGTTATAGTATATAATATTGTGGAAACAAAGTGATAAACTCATAAAAAGTTGGCCTTATTGGTAAAGGTCGCTTCCAGACAACCTTGGGACGGAGGAAGTTGTCTAGAAGTCGATTAATCGTCAATGAGTCGTCTCTACCAGTTTTAACACGATAAGTATAACATAACAGATAGATACTTAGACATACAAATTGTTAAAAATAAATCGAACAATTTTTTTTTAAACTGATGTTTGCGCTTGTCTTGTAGCCAAAAACTTGTACTTTAAAGGAATTGCTGAAAGATCCTTACCCTAAATCTGAAAAATTTAAAGAATAAGGTTGTTATTCGAGCGGAGCAACTCTCGCAGGAATCACCAAGGAATTTAAACAGATTTCTTAGATATGAGGGAGTAATAGGGTTGAACAATACAAGTATAAAATAAAGCGCAGTAAGAATATATCATTCCGAAGGAAAATTGGGAGCCACTTGAGCGGTTTGAGAAATTCACAAATATGATGATATGATACGATTTTGAATACATTGAAGGTAATGGCTCTTCAGTTATTCCCAGATAGTAAGTAAAATTTAAAATAGAGATGAGTAAAGGGCTGTATGAGGCTCATACAACTTAACAGACTTTATAATATAAGACTAGACTGGGCTAAGAACACAGGGACAGAATTTAATCGGATACATGCAGGTTTCTTCATGATGTTTCAGTCACCACCAAGCATGCGAATTACAAGCGCAAATTAAGCAAATTCAGGGAATTCAGTTGTGTATGCCGGAATATCAACCCGTTATATTTGGGTAAAATTCACATGTCATAACCACTGGGCCGTCACGACTCCTAATTTTTAGTGACAATGGAAAGAAAATTACATAAGTAAACATATTAGGACTTATTGTACAGACTATGCATTCCAATTCCAATTTATTCCTTTTTTTCTTGATAGCTTAAGTTACTCAAACTCGCTAATTGCATCAAGGTAATGGTTTTATTTTTCTTTAGAAAAAAAAATAAAAAATATACGGTTTCAAGTCTAGTTGATTCCAAACATAATCAACAAATTAATTTGCATACTCAACGGGGGCGTAGCTCAGATGGTAGAGCGCTCGCTTAGCATGCGAGAGGTACCGGGATCGATACCCGGCGCCTCCATATCGTTTATTTTTTCTAATTTTACTTGAAAGTTAATTGATATTCGAATAATACAAACGCCACTAGAAATATCTCATGTAATTTTAACATATGTCAAAAGGAAATGTAAACAAAATATAGTTGAAATTACATATATAACACATAAAGGATATCATGACAATATAATTAAATTTTTAAAACCTAACTAAGTAGTTAGTTTCATCCGGCCGTATTACTCAATTAATAATTTTCGATAATCTTTGAAGTTTCGTATTTTAATATCCACACTCACTTAAAATATTTACTCTGTAAATAATACACAAAAAACGATTCTTAATAAATAAAATATTAAAAATTCGGTTATTATTCTTTAAATACCGATACTATATTTACCCCATGAATAAAAAGAAATACTTTTCTTATAAAAAAATCACTTCATGTATTGCATGTAATATTTAATAGGTACATACATAATTATTATTTAGAACTGTAAATTAATTTGCCAATAAATTTCACATCACCCTAATCTACTGCTAATACTTTAAATTAAAATGAGCGTAAAGTTTGCACCGAGAGTGGGCGCCACTTCTATGCGACATTTAGGCTCAAGGAATTGGGTTGAGTTAAATTCTATAACGACAGCTTACAAAGTTACAAGTAAATTTCTAATAGAAATATCAGAAAATGACATAAATATACAGATATATACTTAAATGTTCTCAGTTAGATACTAATATTCATATTAGATGCAGCATAGCTACATGTACATTTTTTTACTTGATATTTCCCTGATTAGATATCTGAAGGAAATTATTTAACAGAGTTAGCCGACATTTCAGCCGCGGTTAAGGTGTTTTTTTAATAACCTTATGGTCAGGACTATTTTTTACTTTCAAAACTTTTTTTATTGCCAAAATAAATGAAACAAAAAACCTATCTACCTAACTAAAACACAGTATATATTTTACTTCAAATAAACTTCTTGTAGTATTCGAAATAAACTGAAAAGTCACAAAGCGGAAAGGCGGAAAACGGGAGTCATATGTGTTGTTTCTCGTTCCGACTAATATTAGTTAAAATTTCAAACAATGCAAATGCCTCCAAATTTCGTGAGCGATTAAATTCCCTATGTGGTTTGTAGTTTATCGTTAAACTAGCAAGTCACCCCGGCTTTGCGCGGGCAAAATTTATTTAGCACTCAGGCAAACTGGAACTTTCTACCAGTTATTTTTTTTTAATTAGATCATTTGTTCCGGAGATTACCCTCTACTTACAAATAAAAAAATACCTCTTTATAATAGAATATTAGTATAAATTTACCCTAACCATACATTATAATGCTCAACATAATTTTTTAACTCTGAAATTCCAAAAAGATTCCAATTGGAGGCGCCGGGTATCGATCCCGGTACCTCTCGCATGCTAAGCGAGCGCTCTACCATCTGAGCTACGCCCCCGTTGTTTGATTGAGCGAATGCTTTATTCGCTTGATATGAAATATACGAGTATATTGTATAATATATAAGATAGGATCGCAATTACACCGAACGGCCGAATGCCTCCGGCGAGGACAACATTAAATAAAATCGGTCTGTACATTGCGCCTTTCACTTTGATCATACACATCAGAAGCTTTGAACAAGTAATATTTACATTTCATATTTAAAAAGATTTTAAAATTATATCCTAAAGAAATCAATGATTTAAAACATTGATATACAAAATAAAAAAAGGATTTGGAGGCGCCGGGTATCGATCCCGGTACCTCTCGCATGCTAAGCGAGCGCTCTACCATCTGAGCTACGCCCCCGTTATTATGAGCAATAAAATACAACATATAATTTAGATAATAATTAAATCCAATAAACTTGAATATTTGTAATGGACCGCCTGTCATTGTTAAAGTAGCAAGTTCAATCCTGAGCAACCGAGCTACAGCAGTAATCATTCTTACTACAAAATGAACAATATCGGGGAAGAATATGAATAAAACCTTGAAAACTTTAAAAATAAATATTATTTAAATATGTTATATTTTAGATGTTGAGTGTCGTGGTTTTTTTAATAGTTTTGCTTCTTCGAAATATTTTTTTTTTGCGAGGGCAGTGTTCCTTTTGTCGTTTATATTACAGTTCATAAGGTTATACTGGAATGATAGAATGGGTTACGTCCAAGTTGTACTGTTGGCTGTTTGTGTTGAAATATTGCAAGTGGCATGCAAAATGGATTCACTATCACAAAGCTCCATACATCGGGTAATATTAGTACCCACCAAGCGTAAATAGTTATATAGAGCGTTATGAATCTGTCAACGGTAGTGCAGTTATTAAAAGATATATATATATATATACACATATGTATGTGTGTTAGCTTAAAACATGTATGATTTTATATTTAGTTCAAAATCACCCTTACATCTCAAATTCTACCGCCAACAATACAACAATACTTGCTATTGCTCTAATCTAAATTGTGCCAGTCGCAAAAGTCATAATATCTAAGTTTGCCAATATGCCAAAATTAGTGACACATTGTACATGTACGGATTAGTGAATATTGCCTGCAGTGCCGATGTATACAGGCAGCGACGACCACTCACCATCAGGAGGCCTATTTTCTTCTCTTAAAAAAACAATAAGATATCTTATATTGAAGAGTATTATAAATTAATTATAATATAAAACGATGAAAAGCGAGTGCTGAAGCGATAACGTCGATTTGGTAACAAGCTAATTTGACTTGAAATGCTAATACTAACGAGATTTACGTTATCCAATAGATAAAACGTGATAAATTCTCAAATAATTTATGATGTTTTCAATATTGATAAATACGCAACACGATATTTTTAAAACACATTCAATATAGTAGTATTTTAATACATTTCATGTAACAGGGGGCGTAGCTCAGATGGTAGAGCGCTCGCTTAGCATGCGAGAGGTACCGGGATCGATACCCGGCGCCTCCAAGTTTTTATATTTTTGTTTATTACTAAAAATAATTCGAAGGTATGTATTATTAAACTATTAAAAAGATTAAAGTCAAATTGTACGCGATCAACGAATTGTATAATTTATTTGTCTATAGTTTTTAAAAACCATTGACACACAAATTTGCAATTGATCCACCATTGATGACAAAAGCATGCAAAAAAATTACAAGACACTTCTTGGAATCATCTGCTGTCCTTGTATTTATGAGAAACTTTTACAACCCTCTATGATCCATCTCGTTTTATAGCTTTATCTGCTTATCCTTCAATAAAAAATACATAGTGAACAGCTGTTTCTTGCACAATGGATCTCTCAGGTAAGACTAAAAATGCAAGCATCTTTCCGCTTATAGAGTCCTGGTATTCTTGGGAATGCTATTTATTTTCAATGGCTTTCTCATTTTTTTAAAGAATTTTTTTTTTTCATCTATATTTATTTCACTTGGAGACCGTTTTTGTAATATGACTTCCCGTATAACTCCGTGAAACCTGTTTGATAAAAATATGTACCACCCTTGACAATTGTTCGCAACCCTCCTACCTTATACAAATTCTTAAATAATATCTTGAACTTCTATGGTGCCCTGGTGTTCGTGAGAAAAGTTAACCCTTTCTTCAGCTTTAAATACAATGGAGTTGTTAGTTTTAATTTAAATATCTGTATATGTGTACTTAAAGATTAAATTGCCAAAATGTGATGTACAAAAATTTTTAGGATTTTATATAATTCAACCTTATATATTGTATGATACGATTAAATATATATATATTTAAAATGTTTCATCATCGTGACTCAATTGAAATTATAATAAAATTAAAATATACACTCAAATAAAATATAAATACTAACTATGTATTTATAATATAAAATAAGGTTGATATCTGTTTCTATGTCATTTGATGAACCACCATCACGGCAAAAATATAAACTACATACTGTTAAGTAAAAACTCCAATACAAATAAGTATTGATAAATCTTTCCTTCCAGTATTACGTATTTCAGAGAAATGTCGTTTAATTGTCAGGTAGCCCTTACTATATTTTTTATTTGTATATTCTCGTATATTAAATAAATGTTACTTTAAAAAAATATATTATAAACTTTACACTACCATACAAACTAAATTATAATTGTTTAATTTTTTTTATAAAAACTTGAAATAAAATTAATACGAGTTATATTTTAATTCATTGTTTATTTTTGTATTCTACGTATCTAGTATAATATTATATTACAAAGCTACAGTGTTCGTATTCTTGATGGCGCTGATCACAATAACAACCAGTGCTATCTGAAAAATCCTTTTGACGTTCTTTATTGGATTATAACGGCTTCAAAGTGAATATTACAAACCAATAAAGCAAACTATATGAAAATACATTTGTATTTGTTTCATCTTAATGCAGATGAAACTGCAAGGCACCACTGAGTCATAAAGTACAAAATGTTTTTTTAAAGTTTTTATTGTTTATAAAAGTAAAATATTTCAAAAGCACACTGAATATGTGACCTAGTTTTCATGCAAAGGTAAAAATAAAAAGACGGTACAGTCACGGAAGACATATCAGGTACCCATAGGAGTACAATAGGTTCGCCGGGAGCGCGACGTGTGTGGAGTACGGGAATGTGGAAATGACATGATTTTATTTTTCATTTATTTATAAGCAAATGTGACGTGCCCTAACAATAAATATGCATTCATACAAATACACGTATTTGAAATATATAAATATTCCATTGTTAAAACGACGCTATCGACTGCACTTGGTGGTATGCAAACTCCGTATTGGTAGGTACAATCTGCTCGTCAGATATTTCGAACAGTTAGTGTACAAGAGATAATATGTTAAGATCCTTAAGTCGGCGGTGAACTGGGGATATGAGAAATGATTAATATTTGTCACGCATCCCATTTGTCAGACCACCTAGCTTACTTTTTTTTTAAAACCTACCTTACCTTGACATAAAAATCAAGGTATGATTCAAAGAGAAAAAAAATCTTTGTAAATATCTTATTGATCATCCGTATAAGTAAATCAAAAATTTATTTGCGGGTAAGAAATAAAAATATATCTCGACGCTAACAAAAATATTTTCCATTAGTACTAGGATCCAAGATAATAACAGAAAGTTTACATTGACAACCATAAATATTTTTTCTAAGTTTACGTAGGGAGCACGTTGAGTAACGGACAAGCCTATAAAATAAAAAGAACCTGTATCAACGTCAGAAATATGTAGAAGGGTGCCATAACAGCAAAGAGGTATATTATTTTATAAAAGGAAATAAGGCAGTCCCAGTTCTTTATTCTAAACTTGTATATTAAAGTTCAAATATGGCAGGTATTCACTTCTGTCGAGAACTTTCGAGGGGTTAACTGGAGTAGATGAACAATATTTCGGTTGAGTTCCAATTAGCAGTAATATTTCTTAGGGTACGAAATTAATTATCTAGTAAAGACGAATGCTATGTAAAATACCGTCCGTAAATTCCTTAGTGAGTTGAGACATCAGGTTGTTTTATTACGTCAGGAGGTTTTTTTCTATGACTACGTCACATGAGTGAGTTTTACTTCACGTGAGTTTACGTATTATACTTTTAAATTAAATCATGTTATTAAATTGCTTAGTAATTTATAGCCTCGAATTACATATTATTAAAATATTCTATTGAATTTCTATATTAATATATTAATATTCTATTGAACTGATGCAGAAATTGGAGACAGGTCTTCGTTATTTTTTATATTATAGTAAATTTTTTAATTTCATTTAGAAGCTACTAGACCGTCGAGACATTTAAATCCTATAATATTTTCTTCAATCTGTAAATTGTGCGAGTATCGCTTTACGTCGGTTATTCAGATATCAATTGTTAGTTTGCCTTAAATAAGGTAAAAGTACTCACCGGCAACAACGGTCTCCGCGCGTGGAAGTCGTTGTAGCACGTGGTGTATGAGGCCCACGTCGGTGCATGCTTGTAGATTGCGCACGCTTTTTCTCAATATCGCGATGAAGACTGACCAGATCTCCGCCTGAAATTAATACATAATTAATTAAAAATGGCCAACAAAATTATTACGAAGTCATCCACGTGAATCTTAACCAAAGATCTGGGTTCAAACTTCAAACCCAGGCAAGCATCATTGAAATTATGTCTTTTTGTTTGTGTACATATTTTATTTTATGCATATTTATTTATAATTTATCTGGGGCGTATGAAAATCTTGTGTACCACGTGTTGAAGATTTTCAACAACCCGTATAGGAAGGAGCAGCGTGATGGAATAATCTCTAAACCTTCTCTTTATAAAAAGGAGAGGAACCCCAGCCGTGGAACTTTAACCATCTAACAAAGGTACAAATAAATATATTGGTTACAAGTGATCATAAATATTGCTAATGTTCCGGCGTTAATCACCTGTAGTAACAGGGGACTTAAAATTTTGTTTGAATTTAAAAAGCGAAAAGTATCGGTGGCACGAGGAACATCTGACTCGAATTCAACTGGAAAGTTACACGGCAGATCCGTTGAAACAATGCGGCCGTATTAAAACATAATCCACTCGCCGCGTTCGTTTATCCATACCGCCGAGCAGCAAGGCAGAATTTTCAATTTCAAAGCTTTTCGTTTAATAGAGCCTGCTGTATAACAGCATAGTCGAGGCCCGCAAAATATTTTTAATGAAATTCTTTTCTCTTTGAGATGTTGCCTTGGTAATTTAAAATTTCAAATAACGATGTGCCCCTACCCTAATTTTCTCTAATGTATGCTATTTCAATAGAATAATGAGTTTTTTACTAGTAGCAGTTAGTAGTAGGTATACGCAAAAATAACGAAATGTGTTATACTTATAGAGTGAGGTTTTTATTTTACATTCGCTAGGATTATTTAAAATCAAGAAATATTTAATTTCGCTATTTTAAATTAATTTATACGAACAAAAAATAATGTTTGTGTGTTGGTTCTCAATGCTCTCCTGTACCATTCATCAGTGTGATGAAACTTTGGTGAGTTCTTCTGCGTATTCCTGCGAGGGTTCCTCATGCAAAAACGACTAGAACTTGTCTTTTATATGTTTGTCTTACTATAAGAATATTTATTTATCCTTATTCTCTCCGCAGCAACGTGTGCTATAAATGAAATCTTTTAAAACAGGTTTCATTATTTTCATTGACGCACTGAAATTTCTGACTCTTTTTACGCTTCACGACGATTGATTCGTCAGTAATGGTCAGATCTGTTCAGTTTTCCGCTTAAATTTCAGAAAAGTTACATTGCACAACTCAAAACGGAATCGCTGATTTAAACGGTCAGCACAATGGTGAAGCAGGGATCCGAAAGCAGTGTACAAGTATAGTACAAAGCGAGCTCCCTAACGAGGCCGGTTGTAATTACATTACATTCTCGAGCCGTTAGCGGAACAATCTCGGCAAGATTACGCGAGCCTGGCTGGAATTCGAGCTATTCACTTTCCGCCTAGGAATGTCGAACGAGAATTTTTATTTCAATCAGTTCGGAGCTCCCGTTGTTTCACTTCAACGTTGATTGCGTGTCGTAATGGACTTACAAAAGTTGTAAACATTTGCGGGAGCCTAAATGTACCACAGTTTATTCTTTACGGCGCAATTTAGACAAATGAACACATAACTGCGAAAGCCAACTTCGAAAGGTTATTAATAAGAAAATATTCCGATAAGTGCTTTTAAGAGATGATCTATTTAATTTATTATTCATCGACCAATAATAGTCTAAGAAGATTTAATCAAAATCAAAATTAGGTCCAAAACCAAAACCTTGAATGAATTATTATAGATGTAAAGCTTCCTCATGAATCACTCAGTCCATTGGTGAAAATCGTATTCATTACAACGTTGGTAAAACCGAATGTCCGTTCACAAGTTTAGTTTCATAGCGACTATAGGAGTTTTAAGCATACAATAACTAGCGACCCACCCGGCTTCCCTCGGCAGTATTTTATTAGTAAAGAAAATGAGCAGCGCACTCAGCAAGAAAAAATAAGTAGAAAGTATATCTACTGAATATACTGTTATATTACGCACAACGAAAAGGTAGGTGATTTACTGGGTTAAATATTGCACAAAATTCATCTCCTAAACAGTTAAATGGGGGACGAAAGTTTGTTTTAAATTTGTTATTTCTGTTGTTATAAATATGAAAGTCGGTGTAGTCCACACACAGATACTAAAGGTTTTTTATGAAAATGTATTCCCTATTGGGATGAATTGTATGATGAAAGTTTATACGGAAGTAATTTTTTCTGAAAGTTAGAATTATGGAAATTTATATTTAGGCTTACGGTTACAAATAAAAGGAAGCAAAAAATTCATCACACAAACAAACCTTAAAAGTTCTATGTTGACTCTAAAAGCCTACAAACTGCGACGAATGAACGCATGATATAATGATGCAGACAAAATGTTTGTTGTATGTAATACGATTCCAAAAAATACAACCTTTTTAAAGCTTTCTTAACTCTGTCAAACATTTTATACTCATTGTATTTATATATCATCAAAAGGGCATCTCTTGTCGTTTTTACACATCGTATATCTATAACAATATAATATAATCTTAGAGAATTTAATCTTAGAGAAACAAGGAAATGAGACATAGCCAGCATTTCATGCATTAAATAAATCGGTTGTGTTGTACACGTGTCCATGTTGGTTTTAGTAGGTATATAAGATTAATTTTATAAAAAAAATCGAAAAAGAAACGATTGATTTGGATTAAAATGTTAATGTTTTAATAACGGTGATTTTATTATTTTGAATTATGAGAAATAGAGCAGTTGAGAGTTGCTTATTTTATTATTCTGGTTTTTAATAATTTACATTTTACTTTTATGTTTGATATAACTAACAATATTTTTTACCCTTTTACATCTTCGGTCCTGAGGCAAACGTTTTCATATTTCTTAGTTCAATATAAAAATATACAATAATAATTTTATGCCTATTTATAATATTATAATATTTTCAATTTAGTTAATTGAAAATATTCCAACTCCGAGTGGATCAAATCTGAACGCCTACGTATTTATAAGGGACAGCCTACCAGGATCGCATAAGTGTGGGGAGACATGGAAGTTTTCTCATTAAGCCGTTCGTGATCGTGGCGGGCAATAAATGCCTGTAGCGTCCGAGCCGTCTTGATTACTTCGCCCATTAGGTTTGTTTGAGTGGACACGATCTAACTTCTGAAGTCTGGTGCATGCGAGCCGGCACTTAGCTACAGTCTCCAAATAAATAACAGAACATTCCGATTATCACTTAAGCTGAATACTGTTTCCGAAAAAAGTTAAATGGAATACATCTCACTATACAATATCTACATACATATAAGTTTTTGTAAAAAAACCTTTTTTTTATTTAACTGATATAAACCAGAAAAGTCGAAAGATTCAGTAACTTTCATAAATCAGCCTACTTACTGGTGTGTAAAACCTTCGTTTTATAGCCACTAAAACTTTTCTCTAAAATTCCACAGCGAAATAAACTTGAAAATACATTCAGGTAAACAATGTGCCGTCGTCGTGCTAACATATAATGTACTGTTACATATAATGAACCGTGGCGCCGAACTTTTTACTTAGCATTGTAAACTTTATACTCTAGATTTTAACAAAGACGGCTTACATATTCTTGCTCATTACGGCGGAAATTTGGCTCGACGAAGTCTCGGATTTTGTTGCTGGTTTATTATGTTCGCCTGGTGTACGCAAATACAGTTAATAAGTTGATAAAAACAAAAAGAAGAAAGGATGATTACGAGAAGACAGACCTGTCATAAAAGTGTACTCGTACAACAGTATTGCGACTACACTAAGCATAAAAAAGCAAGCAGTGTGATCTAACTATTTATGACAAGCGTTCTAATTTTATATAAAGTAAAGTCATAACATAACTTGAAACTATCTGTGGCATTAAAGTCCTTTAGACGTAATAACAATTACTTAGCTGTTGTGTATAATGCATCGTCCCTCGAGTGTCAAAATGATATTGTAATTATCAGTTCTAGAAGTTTAAGGGTTAGATACGATCAAACTTTAGAAAGTTCTCGTCTACATCTGCGTTAGCTGAAACATCGAAAGCAAACCTACACGTTTCAGATGTAATTCTAAGCCAAACGAGATTATGCCTTTTTTTAGAACATGTATAAATAAATATAATAAGTATGAACCATAGCATTTACTGAAATATACATTGTATAAAATATATATAGTTTCTCCACAGACAGACACGGACAGCAGTGCGTTTCTGGTATCTTATTAATAATTTGATTGATGTTATTTTAATGAGCCTACATGTTTTTACTGTCAGACAGTATCACAATGATTATATTATTGAATTTACATTGAACTCTACCATAACAATTTCAGCTTTATTTTAGTATTTGCCTTTGTTGAGTAGTCTTCCTTTAGAGTAATTAGTCTTTGTGGAATTCTGGATTTGTTATTTGTTGTTATTCTGGATGTCCATAATTGAATCATGATCTATTAATGATCGACATTTTAAGACTTATTATATAAATAGTTACAATCTCTAATATCTATGAGCGCACATTTTATTAGCTATTTCTTGTATTAAATTTAATTTCAATTATATCAGTAGACGTTAATTTTAATGAAAATTATTAATGATCTTTAAAGATGGTGTTTCATCACTGTAACATCCAGATAAATTCATAACGAGGTAACTGATAACGTTGATCTCAAGGTGATGATGGGCCGTTTGGGACTATTAAACTCAGTCTAGGGGTGACCCGATACATTTCGCCCTTGTTGCCCGCCCTAACCTTGACTTTCGATAATCTTATTCATGACGTAAATTATAGTTTATGAATATGCTTTGTGTAGTAGAATAAAAAAAATATTTTAAAATATATTATGGCCACTATACTACTTTCAGATCTTATATTTGTGTTTGGACAATTTAACATATTTAAAGTTACTTTGTTGTTTCATATTCAAATACCTATTGTTAAGCGTGCTTTGCTAAGCGATTCATACCCTTAATAGATGCGCATATTTACAATCAAACGTATCAAAATGCACAAAGAAATTTAGGCAATACAAGAAGGTAACACAATGTGCTTGAAATAATGTCATTATCAATGAAACCAATTCTATATTAATGCTTCGAACGTATTAACACTGAAAAAAAAACGTTCATATTGAAGCACTTACGATCCCACGCAGACTTCTTATGGCCTATTCTATTTGAAGAAATAATAAAGATAAACAAATCTTAGATTTACGCATTCTATGCAGTTTGCTTATAGCTTACTTATATTTTACGTATATATAATATCCACATTAATTATACTTCCAAAGTTCCGATAACAGCTTCGCCGACGTTCTAAACACCACTTATGCGCAAATTCGTGAAGGATATAATTATATAGATTCAAGATCTTTTTAACCAATGATATCATGTCAATCTGATGTCAAATGTTGTTTATTTGCCTTTTGCACACTACTTGCCTGGACCACGGTTAATAAATACTCACATATGTATTGAAATAACGTAAGTAATTCCATTTTATTTCTTAACGGCAGCCTTTTAACAAAAAGCAACATTGTTACATTCGCCCTTAAACACTAGCATTTTTTTTCTCTTCGCATCCATCACGGAGCGTGATAAGGTGACTCAGCGCATTCTTGTCACGTCAGCGTCGTCTATCACGCTACTTCCCATATTAAAGAAAACCCTTACATTGCTAATATTTGATATTTTGCAAGCAGCCATTGTTCAAAATGCGTAGAAAAATGAAGAAAAATATTATAAAGATAATTTTGTCGTCGTTTTTAGTTAACCCATTACCCAAGTATTATTATTAAACCACAGAATCGTATAATAAAAAACTTTTGCGTTGTCATTTTTTATAAAATTGTAAATAGAGGAGATTGGGCAATTTTGTTCATTTCTATTTTTCAATCAAATATAAATAAATTTATGGAATATATTTTCTTTCTTCTTTCTTTATTTCGACAAAATTATTTATTTATTTACAAAATTGCCAAACTAACAAACAAAATTAACTCACACATTTTTTCATTGAATGAGTCTTTAACCCTTCAACAACTTGCCCTGTGCTACCAGGGATCCATAATTTAGAAGGCGTTCGAAAGGGTCTGATACCAGAACAGCGTTTTTAAGATGATAGATAAATAACAGAGAACAAACTTAATGGAATTATTGTATACAGAGAATATGAGTTGAATGTAAAAGGACTTCCGGACGCATTTTTTTTATATCCGTAATAATCCTCCACGTAATAAAAACTACGAAAGCGAAAAATGTAAAGGGTTAACTTGCTCCACTTTGATACTAGGGCGACATAGGTCCCCAGGCAGTAAAATATACTCAGTGGGCTTAAAAAGAAAACAAATTGACGGCGCGCCTCCAGTAAAAAAAGTCACGATGCATTCATCTCCCTGTCTTCTTCGTACATTCATATGTGTGAAGAGGAAAAAAATAGGGGGCGGAGCGTTTGTAAAGGATAACCATGCGAGTTGATAGCAAAAAATAATAAAAATACATCCTTAGAAATATTAATAATAATTAATTTATAATGCAAATACTTACCAAGCAATACAGTATGTTTAACAAAATTAAATTAACAGAGACTTTAGAAAAACAATTAAGTGGATAAATACTCAATATTATAAGCTACTAATCAAATTCTATTTTTAACAGCTATTCAGATTTTAATTGTGTCGTCATAAATCATTTATTTATTAAACTAAATAGTTTTACTATTTCGTTTTCTCAATGTCACCCCCACAATGCCAATGGTTACCATAACAACAGGGGGTGACTAAAGTGGCGAAATTTTCGACTTTCATACAACAAAGGGATTTCTACCCCTATGGTGTAAACGTACCAGGCTTACATAAAAATAGAAGAGTTTTGTTAAACCATGGGGTTAGAACTAGTAGTATGAATAACCGTCGGATAGGGGACTGCTACAGAGGGGATAGTTAACCGGAAGTACGATCGACAAATTGTTTTTATGCCTGACATCGAAGGTAAGTAACAGGTAATCCTTATTTATACACAGACAATATAATAATTATTGAATAAAGTATAACAGTAATTTTACTATAAATTCTTTACAAAACTTAAAACAATTACTTTCATATAATAAGTTTAATAGTAACACTATTTAAAACGGGATATTTACCATGTTTTTTATTTTTTTTATTTGGTGGAGCTCGATATTTCGACATTATCTACGAATGTCTTGTTCACTTCCACCAAATAAAAATAAAAAACATGGTAAATATCCCGCTTTAAATACTGTTAGTAATAAAAATAACCATGTTAATTTAAAAGTTTAATAATGTACATACATATATACCTAATTAACTCAATAGAAAAAGGTAGACAGAGAGTCCTGAGTGAAAATTTAATATTTTTGACAACATAAGATCATTAACGCCACGTTACATTTCCCAAATACGAGACAAAAATACTATTAGTCATGAATTCGTAACGGATTATTAGAGCACAGTCTTTAGCTAACTTAAATAACAAATATCATGTGTAATACAGTATTACTATCCGTAACGGTGAGATATGTTTATTTATCTTGAATGTCAGTGAAATAATTACGGAAATAGATGCCGGTTCGAATATACAATAGTATAAATGTAAAGTCAAAAAAACAAGCATAGCATGACGAATTATTTCGTTAATGACGTAAATTATATATATTTATTATATTTGCTTTGTATCCAATACAGGATTTGATTCCATGGCCTCAGGATCTGCAGTCTCATAACCTTACCCATTAAATCAATCAGTTAGTTCTTATTTGTATTGAGGTAAAATTTAAATTAGTCTGAGTATTATACATATATATATATATATATATTATCTTTTTTTTTAAATATAAACAGTATTTTAAATACTGTTGATATTTAAAAAAAAGAACCTGCTTGTTTGCGTACTTTCAATTGCGTGTTATCGCTGCTAATACTAAATTTAAAAAATAATAATATTAATTCTAAAAGGAAGATTGACGTAAAACAAAACCATGAGCTGTATTCGCTGACATATCTATAATCATACTATCACGTGCATCATCACACTTGTTACACAATCACGCAAGAACGCTGGAGCGGATCATGATGAAATTCGGCGCAAGTTATATAATCTGGAATAGCACATAGGTAGCTTGTTATCCCGGACAATTTTACGGTTTTCGTGGGATAGATTTGTTTTTCTGTATTCTCGATTAGTGGTATTATAGGGATCGTGATAGCATTAAACGCTTTTTGTTTGTTTGTAACCGATGACTACTGAACCAATTTATATTAAAAAAAAAATACCATCCGAAATCTAATTTATCCGGGGGTACATAGGGTACATGTATTGTTTCAATAATATTAGGATTTTTTGTCTTAAATAGTGTTATTATTAAATAAGTCTATTTAATATAATTTAAAAGAACAAGCGCTACCGAGCTGTATTTTCCGCGTGCGCTGACTCAACAATTCGTTCTATGTATTACAAAAAAGTGGTTTTTAATAAATCCAAAACAAAGTGCATCGAACTATGTTCTCTATCTATCTTTCAATAAATATGTCACAATAACAGATTTGATGTCATATAACTTAAAAACTGCTATAAATCAGTAATCAATACGGACATATGTAACTTCGAAAAGTCAGAATTGCATGCTTTGGGATCGAACTCCAGATTATTATTGCTTTATTAAAATATATATTACTATTGAAAAGTAATTATAACAAAACTTGAAATGGCAAGATGGCAGATTTAGGATGATTTTCTTCACGAACTGTGTGCTATGCTATACATCAATATGACATGATATTAAATATTACCTGCAGGCTTGGCGGGCAATGATCCAGCAGTTCCAGCATGTGCTGTATATTTTGCGCGTCTTGAATCACGAAGTTTAATTCCATGTCGAACTCGCCACCGACCAGCTGTAACAAAAACACAAACAAACTTTTAATATTTACGTATAATTTACTCACAACAACTAACTATCCTTATAGTTTAGGACACCTAACTTAAACAACTTTTTATTAATATTCAACATCAATATCGTTGACAAAAATATATTATAGAGTTACAAGAAACTGAAATTTAACTTATTTGTATACCAATTTGATGGTACCACATTAGTTTAGAAAATAAAAGTATCATCTCTAAAAAGTCCAATTGCTGGGCAAACATTTGGAGCTCTTTTCACTACGTTGCTCTAACGCAGTATTTTCTAATAGATCTATCATGCTTGTTCATCAATAGAAACCAAATGAGCCAAATCGGAATTACCAATACTTGAAATTAATACTTCAATTTTATTAAACGTTTGGAAAAACAGAATAATGTTAATTCGTAACAATAAATGCCTCCACAAAAGTTGAGAATATTTATGACAGATTTTTTATTTTATATAATACTCGTATTTTTATCTCAGTTATTGTGGTAGTTCGATCAGTATGAGAATAAGATTCGTTTAGAAAACAATTGTTAAGACGAAAGAAACACACAGATAAGATAAGATCTAAATGTATAGAAAATACGGAAGGATTGAATATGTCACGTAATCCTTATCAATCGAAAAATAAATAGCTTTTATAATTGTCAAATTGTCTACCCCACTGCGATGGAAAGTTGACTGCCATTATTTACTCCCAATTGTACAGTCTTCTCAATGTACGAGTCGCCTCACGTATTTTTAAGTTATTCGATGCTAACAAGCAATCCTAGCAAAGCTTTCAACATATAAGACCCCATTTACTATTCAGTAATAGGCTGGTATTTGTTAAGGACTCATGTTGTCCTGGTGCTCTGGGCAATCGTATTACGGGATTTTAAGACTCATACAAAACGGGAAATCCGAGTTCAATACATCGATGTTTGTTTGGTTATTTTTGTTTATATTTTATCCATCATTGCATTGTAATAAACATACGTTGTATTTTACTGCAAGAATTAAACTACATTTTTTAATGTTACGTTTCGTTATTTATAATGAAATAACTTAATAATTTTATGATAAATGTTTTGTTTTGAACAGTTTTTAAATTTTGAAATAATACTACAGACAGTAATCTATACTATATTTTAAGAATATGCACTCGAGTCGAGTACATAAAAATAAAAAGATTTGGTGTACCAGTCTTTACCATGAGGGCGGGCACACGGGTCCGGGGATACAAGTTTGTCTTTATTTTTTTTATTAATAGTATTTAAAGTAGTTTTTATGGAACACATTTATGTATTCTTCCGTATTAACATTACAGCAGCCGTTAATACACCTATTTCTTTAAATTATTTACGTCATGATGTCTCAGAACTAATATTAAAAATAGTTCGAAGAGCTCTTTTCTGCAATGTAAATACGATTTAAATTACTAATTTCCTACAAGGCCGATAGAGACGGCCCTGAATCCCGGATTTAAGAATTTGGAGAAGTTAAACCTTCCTACCTAAGAAAACAAGTGAAGACTAGTTTATGCGCTCACTCGCATGCCTTATAATATTCTGCGCAGTATGCTCGTCTCCGGAATTGTCAAAAATATTAATATACAATATTAGATAGATGGTGTATAATATTTCAAAATAACCTATGATACTATATTATTGGTCGAAATTATTTTTTAATAATTATAAGTAATAAATCAATTTATTATTAAAATTGCCAGTAAAGGTAACAAGGAAATAATAACAAAAAACATTTCGGTTTTAATGTAATCGATATCTTTCCTGTCTAATATTTCTATTATGTCAACAGAATATTTTCTGACCGATTGAAATATTGGCTATATCTTGAAAAGCTGGAATACAATGGGGAGTTTGTCCGCGTCGTGTTCAACGGACATTCAATTTGCGCGATCGGTCAATCTCTATATAGCCTCTGAGCGCCTGGTGCCCAAGCCCTTTGTATTCGTCGACAATGGCGTCAGTCAGCAAAGACATTGGAAATAAGTGTCCTTGTTAACACAAGCCTAGTCCGATTAAAATTAACAACTAGATTTATAAACTAATAAATTTATTTATGACACAACGGCTAGAATTACATTATTGAAATTACATTACAATCATATTTTTAATATCCAATAACTAATTTAAACTTTGACTTTAATGGCAGATAAACAGAAGTTTAATAAATTAAATCGGTTTAACTGTCGCGTTTTAATTGAATTAAAATAAATCGCTCAATGAAATTAATAAACTAATTTCTACAGAAAATATAAATGTTGTTTATAAATGTTATCTTCGAACTATAGATATTTTAACTAATGATTGTAAATTTTTACAAAATTAATATTTCTCAGCAATTCACATAACAAAAAAATTGAAATAATCTCTTTAACGTTTAAAGAAAGACATGTTTTTTTTTTTTGTTTCATTTTTAGTTTAATATACTTGTGTGGAATCATGATGATTACTCATAACCTAAGTTTTTACACAAAGGTTACGATATAAATGTCGCTTAATAAATCAAAACTTTTTCGTGTATCTATTACTGTCAAGACAGTGTTTGCTTCGAAATTACACCCACTCAAATCTTCGACTATAGCTTATATATCTAGAAACAAACTAAAATGGTACGAAATTAAATTTCAATCTATTAACCAGGTTTGCGTTTTAATTAGATAAAATAACTAACAAAATATAACACTATTTTTTATAATTTGCTTATTTATATTTCATCATTAATAAATAACTAATGTAATCTACGAAGACACTTGTTGTACGTAATACGTTTCATTTCCAGCGTTACTCGAACGACGTAAGTTCAAGTTAAATAAGTATCAAAAGTAGGTAAGGGTTAGGTTAAGAAAGTTGCTACTTCAGTCAACACCATCTAAATATATTCTTGTCATACTAGACCTATCAATAATACCAGGATAACATAACAAATTGAGAGTTTATCTAAAATATACTTAAAACTGGGGTTGAATTACTCGGTCGCTGTTGGTCTACAGTTGCACACAGAGGGCGGAGTTACAAAACAGGATCACATTTACATTTAAATAAATATGGGGATCTTTATTCAGTTATGGATATATTTCGAGGTATACAAGAAAGGTCAAATTACCATGAAAAGGTATTGCGAGTGTGTTGCACAGTCTTAAGTTTCAATTTCAACATCTCAGAACATCTTATACAGGTGAAGAGTAACTCTCAGCTTTATTTTAGTTCAATGAAATTGTTTTTTCACGGATTATAATAATAAAAGCAAAAGCTTTATAAAAAAATATTTTATCAACTTTAAGGTTCATTTAAAACAAAATGCCAGAAATAACTATATTTAAATTTTCTAGGTTATTAATTGCTTATGATTCAAATTTTAAATTTATTAAAATACTTCATATACCAGTATAGCTTTAAAAATGATATCAAATATCAAGTAATGATAACCACAAATGTTCTTCGGGTGATGAATTCATTGGAATTAATTTAAGGAGTCGTAACAAGTAATTTAAACATTTGTATGGATCATTTTCTAATTTCTACACAAAATGTTTCTATATGAGATGACATGCTAAATATAATGTATTATTTTATTAATCAAGAATATACAACAATGTATACGACATAAACATTATCGTTAGTGCCATTGAAAAACGAAAATCTATACTTACAAAATAATATGTCCTGCCTGACTGATTCATCATCGCCAAGCGTAAACTGTTAAAGTTAAGGCCTTGAAGTTTGGTCAGCAGGGTTGTTTTATTGAGTAGATACCCACTAAAGATGGAATTTTGGAAATTCTACCACTAAGGGGATGAAAAAGGGGTTAAAACTTTGTATGGAAGGTGGTCATTTTTTAAGTTAGAGACATGAAACTTTATTTTTGGGATACTGATTAAAAATGAGTAGATTTATATTTAAGCGTTTCTGTATAGCCTACCCTAAGGGGTAAAATATACACCAATGTAGTATACAAAGAGGTCTTAAATTAACGTAATATTTTAAGTTAATCTGTAAATATATTCAACTTCCACACGAGCAAAGCCGCGGGCAATAGCTAGTTAAATAATAAATATTTAAACCCGTGTTATTATTATTATTTTAATCATAAATAAACATTAAAATATAATTTGCTGTTAAAATATGCTACTGATTTTTAGTGACTTATCCAAGGAAAATAAATAAAAATAACATCGTCTGGCCGCGCGACCGATGTCACTTATGCCAACATGATTATACCCGGTAGTTGAGGCGTGCGCCGGTAATTCGATTGCGTTACCCGTAGGTTATTATTGCCGCCGGCACTTTATCCAGTTCGATCTGGATATAACCCTCGATAATAAGGTCGTCTGACATATGCTACTTCCTTTTCAAGTATTATTAGTAAAATTATTTAACTTAATGTGTATTGTCACATTCGAATTAACTTTATTTGATGAGTTTTTAAACAATATTGTACTAGTATGTGAATATTTAATGAAACGAGTTCTACAAATACTACCTAACGGACTAGTTTCACATCGACTGTGGAACATTAAATTCTATTTACATTTGTATAAGATTTTATTGGTAGATTATTTTTTTTTTAATTCGGGACAATGATTACACAATACACATTATATATGAAATTTCATTCTTGAAAACTTATATAGGTCAGACATTTTTTAATTTCTAGTTACTAGGCGGCAGGCGCCATTTTTCGCAAAGTTGAAATACCAGGCTTGCATGAGTCGTAGATGTAAGCAGTTCCGCATTAACATTCGCAGTGTAATTATGGGGAGAGGCTTGCCCACGGGGGAAATGTCCCAGTATCGTATTAAAATGCGACGACATCACGTACCCCGAGCTGTTCATAATGCCGGTTGCCTTATTTTCTATGCAACGCAAGTAATAACTGAAGATCCGTTCTGGTAAAAAAAATATATTTATTATACTAGATATATATATGTATACTATTAAATGAGAAATTCTTGTTTATATAAAATTTTATTTCGTCTGTCTCGGCTGTAGCAATTTGACTTAAATGTTGTACCTAGATAGAGATAAGGTTTTTTAAGTTAATTTATATACCTAGGACTAGATATACATATGCCAGAAAACACAAACTTTTTAAAAACTATAAAATATATGTAAATTCTACATTACAAGATACAAAAGTAAAGTAAAGTATTAAAACCAGTCATTTTATATATCATAAAATTTATTTTATAAATCAGTAAAAAGATTCAATAGGTCGGAATGTCTTCTATTTTCAAGCATAGACCTTGAAACATATCCAATAACTTAGGGGTAGATTCGATAAATTCGGAAAATATCGAAAATCTCCGGCGACGTCGCCATTTAACCGAAAAAGGCGTTGTCACACGCACATTAGTTTTGGCCGGCGAAATAAAGTGATCGTAAAATCGAGACCAGACACGCGCTGCGCAACAAATACTGCTGTGCGACATATACACGACACCCTTTTTTAAGAGAAAACTTTTTTTAACTGAATTTGTAAACTGAAAAGCTTGTATAATCTGACATTTCCCATAATATATTTATAATATAACATTTTTTACACCAAAGTCTTTGATTTGTTTCTCACAATTTACATGCTTTAAAACAACGTTGATATATTACTTACCTACTACTCAATTTTTTTTCCGTGGAAAGATAAGCTTATTCTTAATAATAATATGATTTATTTTTATATAAAAACTAAATGTATTCTTCACATTGATAAATGTTTTTTTTTTCTCGTAAATAAATCACATAACCATTTTCAGTATATATTATTAAACAAGGGTGAACTAAGGGTGTCTATTGTGCCCGACCCTTTTTGTATCCCTTGGTTAAATAATTCGTCTGTTAACCTTTTTAATTCTTGCTCAGTCATGAAACCCTGGTACAGCGATTAGAAACTTCTTTGTTCTTTTATTTCTCTTCATCTAAGCTTGATTTTTTGTTGTTTGAGTTTTAAAAATAAAATTTAAATAACAATTAATAACTACAAGAATAAATTTAAAGTGAAATAGAAAAACGGAGACAAATATTTTTAACAACCATAAGAGTTAATTTATTTTCACAATTCGTAAAAAAAAATCAACAACCGCAGAGGCGTCAAAGGGTTAGAAGGGTAAAACTTTATACTAAGGAAACAGGACAACATGGGAGATCGCTATTATAGCGTTCGCTTGATTTTAAATCGCTTTGTTGTGAAGGGGATCGAGTTCCCGCGGGAGTTTACATATTCACATAGTCATTAGGCGAACAGAAAATTGCAGGAGGTATATGGGTAAGATACAGATTTAGTAGGTAGAAATTTTTATTTTCTTATATTTTTATTTGCATTAGTTGATAGAACGATAGAATATATATAACCATTACACCTAGTTAATGATATGTTATATAAATATATTTATAATATTTTTTAGACTCCGTTATCGCTTTGTTATTTTTTCGGTCATTATATGTCATACTTACTATATGTTTTTTTTTTGTTTTTTAAACATAACATAAATAATGTAATAAAGCAAAGGTACACATATATTTTTTATCTAATAAACAAAAACAATACCGTAGGTGTACCTTTTTTCGATATCTACGCGTTTTGTTACAGAGAAATCGTACAGACATCGACTTTACTAGCCCCAACTCCTATTGACATTTTTAATAGGTAACCCCCGTACAACCCTAAAAAAATTTGCGAATTCTAAAATTGGGCATGAATATGCAATAAAAGTACCAGGTCTACATAAAATGCTGAGGGTTAGTTCGCAACTTGGATGCTGCGGCTCCCTATGGTTAGGGTGCCAACAGAGCAGAGCCAAGGGTGTGCATTAATTCTAACTCCAGTGTAGTTCGAACGTCTCGTTAAATATTTGCGTAACCGATAAATAAGGGGCATGAGCGCTAGTTTAAAGGTCAATTAATTTTAGGATTAAGTCCTTATTAATAAAATATAAAAAAATACATAAGATTGATTAAATGGCAAGTTGTCTTGTACATTTTTAGATTATTTTTTAGATTTTATGCATTGTTCCAACTTAAAATTGTCCACCGTTCATCTTTGTACAACATACATTAAGCTTGTATAATTTTCTAATATGTAGGTACATAGTTTCAAAATATTATAACGGTGAAAACAAAATGAGTAGTAATTTTAACATGAAGTTTTGAATACGTTAATATTTTAAACATTAGCACGTAATTATGTTAAAAATGAACATTAAAAGCGAAAGTTAATATTATAAAAGTACGTATAGGTCGTTATACACTGGCTCATTATAAAACCCGGCTAACGGCGAGCCTCCTAGCGCCGAGTGTTAACTACGGTCACTGCGGCTCATTACAAAAGAGCCCTCTTGAGCTCTCCGCCCGCCATTCTTCGTAGGGAAACATTTTCAAGACCTCGAAACACTGCCTCGTAAAATTGAAAATCATTAGGACGTAAACATTGAAAATGTAATTACTTAGCTATATTTTTACGATTTAAAATGATTAAGGACTATCATTTGATATGTACTGTCCTTTGTTGTTATATAAATAATAAACAGAATAAATATAATCGCTCCAGTAAGGAATTATATTTAATTAACTGATTTCTCAGGTAAGTGAAATCTCATTGAAATTCACCTGAAGTCTATCCAGTGACAGGGGTAACGCCCCTCGTCGCTTTATATTTAACTCGGGTAATTATGACTCTTAACAAGCTCATGTTTTATTTAATAATAGCGAATTTCACAACATTCCTCTTAATGCTCTTGGCCTGACGTATTAAATTGAGGGAATTGATTAAATAAATCGACAATATAGATACAGTTTTCTGGTCATGTTCGAGAAATAAAATCTTGTAATAAAGTCAGAATCGATCAAGTTGTCATCTGGTAATTGGTTATCGTTATATTTTTTATACCATAAAGCTTGTAATAAAAGTAATATATGCCATAGCGACTAGTCCCAGACTACCTGCTTCCATGATATCTTCCGTGATATCTTATGGAATAAAATAATAAACAAATCAATAAGTGCTATTGGTGTGCAACAACAAAGCAGGGCTGTTAGCAGATTGCAAAGAATTTCTGTGTTTATCTTTATTACTTTTGTTTGGAATAGACTGCATATAGTTGTTGCAACGTTCGCCAAAAAGCGAATGGATTGAAAATAAATCTCAGACTATGTTTAAATAAAAATATTTATTTCGAATCAAATATTCAAGATATTATTTAGTATTTTTAAACTTTGTTTGCAAAAAATTGAAGGTAGTTTTAAAAGGAGAAACATGGCTATTTGTTATGTCGATAAAAATAAAGTTTTTTGAATTTTTAAGGCCAGTTTTGCCAACAGGGTAGAGATTATTTCTCTCTAGAGAAGGAAGCGGGTAACAATCGTATAAGAAATAGAGTCTATGGCCACTAAGCATTGGCTAGTCTATACCTCGTCTTTCCTTGTAATTAATAATTTTATCACTTTTATATAATTATATAAAAATGTTCCTTATATATATATAATGTTTTTATATAAATTTAAATATTTAAACAAAAACAACGGTTTGATATCAACGTGGAAGGATTTTAGTAAAAGCTGTACCAACTGTCAAACTTTAATATTTACTGGATTATTCATTTAGAATGGCAACACGGTAAGTCAATTATCGCAGGTGTTTTTACGCTGCGTCACAAAAAACACGTATATTTAAATATAGTACAGTTACTGACGGATTTGTACAAATAAAATCAGTCGAAATAATAGGAAAGCCAATCCAAAGGCAGGGCCCACAACACGGTTTGATTATATCAAGAAAGACATATTGTAGTAAAACAATATAAAATTTATTTTAGGACCAGTGATCAATATAGTGATGGACAGTAGTGTAACCACTCGCAGAGGTCGTTGAACTTCAATACTATTCAATTGCGTTTGATGCATAATTACAGGGAAACATAGGTTCAGTTCATTCTCTAACATACTCAAGACGCTGACCTTTATACATCGAGTATTTTGGTGGTAAACTAATAAATAGAATTGAAATTAAAAATGACAAAGCAAGAAAATTCGAGGGGTAATTGCGATTTATTGCAACCTCATTATAAAGGTCGGGGTAAAGGCGAGCCCTTGAGCGTTAAGTGGCACTCGGGTCATTGTGGCTCATAAAAGCGCTCTACGGGTTAGACTCGTTAAGGTTTTGACGCCGTAATATTGTCATTGTGTTTAAAAAGAGACGCTGGTAAGGCGGCGATATTTGAAATTCAAAATCTCATCTTTAATATCGATGGCAAACGCATTAATCATGTATGTAGGTGAGCTCCAAAATGCTTGGTAATTTTAAGAACAGTTTTATCTCCCGTCTTTTAGGCGTCTACCGTTATTGCTCTCAATGTATACTACTTTATAATGTACCTGAAAATAGTGGTCTATATTGCAAAATGGACCAATCAAATCAAACTATACATTAGGCAAGTAGCCTCGTGCGAGCACTTTTGAATGGTCATTTTATATTCAATTTATAGATATAAGCGGTTCGGAATATATGTACATTCTATCGACAAAACCCGACAAGAAAAACAGTAGTTACATTTTTCCGACAATCAGTTTCATAAATTAATAAATGCAATTATTGAATTATTACGGATACGAAATATTTTAGGATATTTTTTAAATTATTATGTTGTATAATGAAAAATCTAGAAGTAATTAAATAATCTATTATGCTAGTTACTGCAAACTTGGCCTCGATGAAATAATGTAATAATATGAATCGATATTGCAACAGGAAAGGGTTCTACAAAAACTTGCCCTACAACTAATACGGTTTGTAAAACGTGTCACCATTGGGTAGGATCGAACAGGGACACGCCCTTCTTAAGCCACCCATATAATGCTATCCTCTAATTTTATGTTCTCCTGGTAGCACCGTATTAGAGCTTTTCATTTCTTTTGTTATTCGTAAAAGGTTTTTTGATAAAAAAATGTGTAGTTTGTTAATTTTTTATATAACCTCTTTATAAGTATGAAGAAATCAAAATAAACTTTTAGGATTGTGTTTGCAACAAAGATACTAGTTATGTGAACGATTGTGTTATAATAGTGCAAAAGCAGCCATAACCTAACTACCGAACTAGAAACATGTATTCTGCATAATTGCTGTTAATCACGTACGTGCTAATTATTACTGAATCAACAGTATCAATATTATTGTTACATAAATGCGCTCTATTGCGTTCATGTTTATATATCTAATAATATATGGAATAATACATGTAAGATCCGCATTAAGAAAAAAAAAAAAAACTAAATAACAGTCTAAAGCGCGCACCGATAGAAATATTCTTCAGTTATTTGTATTCAATACTGATACTAATCATTTAACAAGTATTATGCGGTTATAGTGCATAATTCCTTCTTTTAACGAATCGTTATTTTGTATCAGTAATCGATGGTTTTAAACTTACTAGTAGCGAGCCGATTTATTTTTTCGTGAATACGAAACGATCCTGTTTTTAGAAACGATGTATTACGCCTCGTAGAAAATTCTATCGTTCATAAGCAAAACAAATTGTATTTTAAACATATGTAACGGAGTTATGTCAATGCGTATATATATGCCTGCCCCAGTATGTGATTGTCCGAGGCATATCTTGTTGCACCCATTATGTTCACTAATTGGTACTGGTTCTGGCTTAACAACCGCAAGATGATGCCAAATCAGATAGAGATATGGTTCGTTTACTATAAACGCATTTGCTATGTAATCAAGAGTAGCTCAGTGTTAAAATGTATTGATATTATTACTACGAGCATTATTTTTAAATTTGTGCCAATTTGAGAAATATTTTTGTCGTTGCCGTTTGCTTCATAATATAAATGATTATGTCATATATAAAATAAAAATCCACATTTTTTCAATTAAAATTATAAACTAATTGTAACTGAATGAATAAAATCTATCTTAGATCAGACAACTACAAAAATGAAATTAAACAAACAATATAAGAAAGCCTTTTTAATTGGAACATTAGCTTAAGCAAAACCAAGATTCCAATTCACTAACGAAATCATGAGATACATTATTTTACCTACAATTCGAGACATTGTAACGCTTCTTATAATTCACATCTAAGAGATTACCACGTAATAATACATTGGATTAGAATTTCTATTATGACAATCGTATACCTATTGTTACACGATTACCACGGCTTGCGGGTTGTGGTGATACCGCAGGTTATAACACTGCGTCAGACAGTCGGCATCGTATTTGGTATCACTTACAATATTGTATTTTATTAATTTAGTACGCTTGTCCGACGTTTCAAGCATTCAAAAAAGTTTCGAAAAAATTGCGTTCTTATATCCACAATAATCTGGTGAACTATTTAAGAGAGGAGCCCATGTTCTTCCGATACCCTAGTTCATGTGCTCTTCGGAGGTACCGATCTTCATATACATCAAAACGCGAGAGAGATGATAGTATTATACATGTTTATATTTGTTTATTCATATGAGAATTGTCGAACGGTGAATTCTCTTTAACACGTGATGTTAGGTTAGGTAATAATTAATGTTCAATATTAAAATCAATTGAATGCACAATATTAAAATCAATCTGTTAATCTTCTAATATTTATGGTTTGTATGGGCTCTAACATATATATGTCTGGTCTATACTCACAATTAAGTAAAATATGATTTATTCAAGAAGCCTTAATATGCTTCATAAGCACTTTAAAATCTCCATGTACGATGTATACATGTTACACACAGTAAATACTCTTTTCCTCAAAGGAAATACACATTAAACTACTTTTAGTATATACTTATATTAATTTATACTAGCTTATTCGACCTTGATATTAAATCTACGACTAGTTCGGAACAGCCTCAGACCTGAGAAGAACCGTTTAAAGAAATACATTGTATATAGAACATATTATATAACAGAATATATTGTAGGATGCAAGGATAATATATCCACTTCTAAAAAAACGAATTAAAAACACGGCTCCCGTCGCCGGCAACTATAAAATCAAGTAATAGCGTAAATTCGACATTCAATTAATGATAATTTATTTGAATTCTAAACTTCTGTTCTATTGTAATAAATTCATTCTTGATAAAACATTACTTTATATTTATATTCTGCGGTATCAAGAGGGGTTGAGGGATGTGAGGTTAATGCATTATACTGCACTCTTGTTGCGACGTCGGAAACATACAAATGTGACGCGAGTGTGGACTCATGCGATGTGCACGTTGTGTTCTCTCGAAATATTTCGAAAATATCCAGAACTGAACATGGAGATATAAATGTAAATATTGTATGATTATGTTTTTAGCATAAATATCTCTATAGAAAGTAGCGACGCTGGAGTTGTATATTCTTATAAAGTTTAATTTATAACGAAGTCATAAAAAATAAATATAATTAATATACTTATTACATTTTTTCATATTAAATAGCTTGGTTATTAATGGTAATGTTTTTTATCAAAACGACAAACTGATATCAAAATAATTTGGTACATTTCACGAGATTGAACACCCTATTTATAAGCGCGTTCCGTCATCTTTATTGATGCCACTGCACAGCGTGTCGCTAAACAGGAGACTCAATAAATATCTCATGAATAAGAATATTGCATTACGTAGTCGCCTACTCGGCGTCGAAACGCCTACTATACATTTAAGGATGTTTTTGCAGTGGGCGACAACCTTAAAAAATAATTGTCAGCTAGTAAGTTATGAAGGGATGTAAATGATTTCAATAAACTCATTCGGTTGAATTTCAAAGGCTCCTATTTAAAAATACAAAACCGATAGCCAACGAGCAATATATTTATTATGTTACGATCGTTGCTGTTGCAATAACAGTCGAATCAACTCAACATAATGTATTAAAGTAGCCTTAAGTACTATTTAATCATCATTGCGGTAAAATTCGGTTATCCGGTAAAAATGTTTCAAAATGCATTAAACTTCGGAGGAGAATTAATTCATCATCAAATATTGCGGTGAAAATGAAACCAGAGCTTCAATCCATTATTTCAAAATAGTGCTCGGGTTTTCGACCTGAATAGGTTCACTAGGCTACACGGAGAACTATAACCAAGCAGGAACGTGATGTTAGTTTACAATCATCGTTAATAACGACGGCTCGCATCGACTGGCATGGCTGATTGAAATCTTAGTTCCTACAGAATATTGAACATTTCATAACCAAAGACTGAACAATAGCTAACCGCTGCTTTTAAATAATTACTGCGTGTTGAACGACATAGGGGTTGTTGCGAATCATAATATTTTCAGCCGCTACCAAAGAGTTCATTGTTTTATAGGTTTATTTAATCGCATAAATTTCAAGCATAATTATATTGTTATTTTATATTTATTGTTACAAGCAGGTCCGTCTGAACCCCCGTCGTCATTCACAATTTTTTCTTGTTTGAGTTTGTTTAGGTCACGCGGTTGACGTTGATTTGTCGGATAAAATGGCAGAATTGCTCGTCTGTCTAAAAGCAAACATTTCCAGGAAAAAGTGGCATCCGGAACTGTAAGGGTCATAAAATCAAATACTACACTAAAATAGGTATATGAGAATTTATTTTATGTTGAATTTGCTATATGTATGTGTTGGTTAGTTAATTATTCATCTATCTATAATACATACATTTAGTAGACAAGGCTTTTGTTTGTTTTTAATATATGTATATTGAAGAGCAATTAAAATGGCTAATCGAACGACGACTGGTCTTACTTAGCTAGTCGTCTCACAAGAATCACGAAGTAATTCATTTCGCTAGTTTTATCCCTTGACGCATAATTAATTTTTAAAGACGTCCATGCATAATGAATACGCTCTGAATGCTAAAACAGGTCAGTCGGAACAAATTAATCTGAAGTGCAAAGACGCAACCATCGTCTATTAATTTGAGTCGCTCAATTATTTCGACCACACGAGCGTCGAGGGAAATTCGCTCGGACGACATGGAGCACGCCGATGCCGGAAATTATTATGATAACGAAAATAATAGGGTACGGGGATGTGCGGAAATAAGGAAGGAAGTTGTATCTTCTCGATTATGAGACTTAAGCAACTATCAATAAGTAGCGTGTTACAGTAGTTTCATTGTTAATACAAAATATGACCAAAAATGGAAATATATTTACGCAACCATGGCATTCAATGGCAACTTAAATAATACCAATAAGTTTAAAGAGTTCATAGTTATTAATTCAATACAGTCACATGCTGATTCAAAATTGAGCATACTTTAATAAAGAATATTTAGATTTTGATTTAATACCGATACTACAACATTGTGACTTTTGATTATTTACTGTCAAAGTCGAGAACCAGTCGAAAATAATAGTGCCCAACAGTTGGCCACTAAGACCACGCCCACTACTGTAGTAGTAACTACATGACGTTTGGCGTGTGTCAAACGTAGCTGTCACGCACACGGCGACTATAAATTTAGCGCGTTTGTTTTAGTTCTTTTATAGCGCAACACTCGACATTGAAGTGTATATAATATATATAAATAATCCAAGATTGAAACCATTTATGTGGAATTATGGACACTTTTATCGCTAACACGTATTCACAGCACGAAATTTGACAATTATTCTTTCGTAGAAAAGCCGCCAAATATTTTTCATACTTAATTGAAAACAACGAATTACGAGTTAATTTCCTACGAATACCAGAAATAATGGCTGAATTTAAATTTACCCAATAAAGAAAATAGTTCACAAAATAGAGGTGCGTAAGCCGTCGTAAATGCTCTCCGAGGCGAATCTATTCAGCCGCTTATTGTCACGCCGAGTTCAGAGGTCGATCTAAAAGCACTTTGGAATACTCGAAAACGTTTATTTTTCCTTCGTCTTTCGAAAATTTGATTCCGCGAATACTTCAGAGACTGTTTGGTGTTAAAATTTCTGAAATTGTTTATTTAAATACAAAACAAATTAAGTGTAATGGATCTGAGAACCACATCTTGTTCTATTATAAGTAGGTGTGTACATATGTACATCATATGTTTAAGAGACAATAAGCATTTTATGAACCCACACTTAACGTATTGTGAACCAAATTTTTATTAATACTCTTAGCGATATTTACACCGAATACCTAATACTTTTCTTATTGTAAACATTTCACAGGTAAGAGACTTGTTATGTCTTTTTGAGTAATAAATATCTACAATATTTGAGGATTGCGTAAGCTTACTTGAGTTTAATAAGATCTCGAAAATTAGAACGAACAATAACAATAACAAATATGAAGCGATTTATTTATATACTAACATAAGGGTTTGAATTGACCACATTCGCTGCTATAAATACGCCTATTATTTGAATTTCAGTATTCAAATTAAAATTCAATTCCACAATACAGAATAACAATAGGGACGAAATCAAAAACAATAGCACTATATCCGAGCGGAGATTACGGTAATTGGATCTCATTACGTGTTATGGCTACAATAACTGTTTATTTCAAACTACCCGCATGACTGCTGATGTTTTAATACATTCATTAATGTTTGTAGCTCGTTTATATAAAAACATGTCGAATAAAATGTTATGTAAAGCTTCATTCAATTTTATATAATTTCAATATAGTGTTTCGTTTGAAATGTTATAGTTGAATTATTATTTAACAAAGATAAAATAATATTTTTTTAATAAAACATATTTATGTAATTGCTGCTGCAAAAGTGCGACGAATCAAATGAATTTATATATGATAAACTTTTACGAAAGTTATTTTTAAAAGCATTTCTTTCGCGATGAAATCTATTATTATTTTATTAACAGTAGTCAGTGTACTAAATATAGGTAAGATTTTGGTATCTCGAGTGTTCGTACAATCACTGCATATGTATTTTGATAGATGTCGTCCATATGTGCACGAGATTGTAGGAAACGGTTAGAAATATTCAATAAAGATCGGCAATATAACTTTCAGCACTTGGTCCCCAGTTACAGAAATAACTAACAGAATGTTCGCGAGCGATCATTAGGGAGTGGCCGCCGTAATAAAACGCCTGCACCGGTGGGTGGTGTTTAGCGCGGGTCAGGCGCGGGCATGTCGTTACAAGTAATCGCTGAGACGTGATCTCCCTTTTCGCTTCATTCTTTCAGTACTTTTCCACAAACGTCTAATGCTTCTCTATTTTTGATGTTAATGTATTCTCTGTTACTTTTACCTTAAACTTCATATACATATGTAGGTAGTTTGTCTTGATACTTAACATCAAACGGATATCAAAAAGTGATCAACATAACCACCACACTCTGCTCGGGATCTCGGGTTTATTAATATCACTTACACATTTTTTTTTAACTGCGAGCACCGTTTATTTTAAACTACTCGTATATACTACATTATAATATTATATAAAATGACGCCTCGGTGTTTTCAGTCGTCTTACGTTAGAATTAAACTAACTTTTGAATTCGTTATGATTAATAATCGACTTCCATATGTTATACAGTTAAATTTTATATAACGAATATATTTTAAAGTTTTGTTTTAGCTATTTCATAATAAGAAATATAGAGGCTAAGGATTTAACACTGTCTTTTAATTTTAAATATATATAAGTACCAATATTAACAAAATATTTAAATCAAAGAAAAAGCAAAGATCACAAAGCACATTGATCTTAAATATTTATTAAGAGTTTTAACCGACAAAAAAACGTTATCCAATAGACACGTAAATTTTTACTTACTTAAATACCTTAAGATTAATAAAACTTTGAAATGATGAGGATAGATATTATATTAAAGAATAAAAATAAAGTAAGCGAGTAATTTAATTTTGTCTGTCGTAAGAAAAAAAAGTCGGCATTATAGTGCCTTCCTGCCTTCGTATCTCATCTTTATTAACTCACGAGTAATATTTTATAAATCTCAAAACCCTTTCAAAGTAAATACAACCAGTATGTGAGTGAGTGACGGTTCGCGTTCCTCACGTTCCGCTCGTACTAAATAACCCGTCATTATGTAATATTTTTTCAAGCCACAAGAACGCAGAATTGATGAATATTTAAAGGGTATCATACATAGAATGCCACGGTCGATATTCAACAATGGCATGCTAACAGTTTTTGCTAAAGATACCAAAGAACGGTTTTTACATAAACTACATGCCTACTCATTGTTATGGTTTGTTGCATTATCTCAGTAGCTGTCTTGGTGTGTGTGTGATCGTGTACGTATATTCATTTATATAGATGTGCGTCAGTATACTAGGCTTAAGGTCGTATCTCTGAATTATACGATAATAAACATTGAAATAAATTTATTCATTTTATTATTATATTAGCTCTTTTATATCGATTCATCTCGACTTGAACATTTTAATATGAAACAATTTATACTTCAAGTGTAATCTGTCATATGTACCATGGGCAGCTCTGAACGAGTCCACGCGCTCAAATGCCCGTACCACGATGTTAGATAGACCTTCGTCGACAATTGGCTATCAAACGAAAAGAAAAAATACTAAAAATAAAGACTTACTATTCAGTTTTATTAGTTTTACGACACAAACATTATATTTAAAAATCTCCTATTTATAACGACACTTAAAGTTCTATCACTGAACGAATCTCCAAAATCGTTTGACAGGGGCATGATTTCGGTTAAAAATTCTTGTTTACGGAAAAAGGCCTTCCGGGGGACATCCGGCGTTTCCCCGGGATTCGTAATTAAACGATCTTCAACTTTTTTAAGCGTTGGAATTTGTAAATAAGATGTTCAAATACACCGAATTTCATTTAGTATCGTTGAACGTATTCATGGTTCCGTACCTAAACTTAATAAGGGGAATTCTTTATGATTGTTGTATAAAAAAATATTTAAGCTTTTACAATAGATTTTTATCTAATATTGTGAATCGAATAATTTTTTCCGTTAGACCATTGAGAGGGGATGGTAAGATACCACAGTTACTTCGACACGACGAAATCAAGTTATAAATATATGTATATGCTTTTTTATGTAATAGGTAGGCGGACCGGGCCACGTGATGGTGAGTCAACCACCGCACTGCACGGGCACTGACGGAAATTTCCAGCATTTCTTACATCGCCAAGGCGCAACCAACCTTGGGGACTAAGATATTATGCCCCTCTCGCCTTTAGTAACACTGAATTACTCACGATTAAAACGGAACACGACAATACTAAGTATTTCTGTTTGGCGGCAGAATACCTGATGAGTGAGTGGTAACTGCCCACATATTAACTATATGAGCAATTTCGTTTTAAAAATATACATATACCTATTCATTTATTTAAAACCAAAACAAAACAAAAACACATCGCAACACGTTAAGTCGATTAAAAAAAAGTAAGTTTATATTTATTCTAGGTAGTCAATTAACAAAGCTTCGTTTTTGACTACGGGGCCATTAAAAACTAGCACTGTTGACTTGAAACAATATATGAGTAATAGTGTCTATACTTAAATCCCTTAAGATTTATCAGGGAGCGCAACCCTAATCATAGTCAGGGAGACAAGTGGGCACGTCAAGTGGGTGAGATTTATTAAATAAAGGGACAGGGCCGACGCCGAGCTGATAGATATTATGTGCCGTTTATTAATAACGCCCGTATAATACTTGAAAGATTTATAACATATTATATACATGAAGCTCAACACATAATTATTAAAATTTAAATTTATAAAACAATTATACACTTGAATTAACGGCATCGAGTGCTTCCATATTTTTTAAATTGCTTTAAACTTATCTGTTTAATCACGAAGATTAAATTAGGCTAATCCATTTTAACAAAAATTCCTTGCGAGTATAAAGGAAATATGTAGTCAATTATTAAAGGCACGGTGATTTCTAACAATAGTGTTAAATCGCGCCGAGAGTATTAGTTTGAGAGGTCGCACGTCCCGGCCACTTTGTTGCAATTTGCCGCAATTTCCCACTACTATCTCAAAGCTACGAATATGATCCCCAGCGCGGAGCATTTTACGTATATCAAAGTTGGAGATGTAACCCAATTTTGCGAAAAGCCCACGTTTTAAAATTTCAAAAAAATGTAATGGTAAAAAAGAGTTGACCGTCACGGAACCGACTATTATCTGCTTTCGTTTATTTTAAATAGGTTGACATTGTTCGTAGAATTGATTGAGATATAATTTAAGTCAAGTTTTGCAAAGGCTTATGCTTAGTAAGATAAGGGCGGAACCTGTCAATTACCGAAGCGATAATTATACATCGTCGAAGCAAAAGTCATCATCACTTGTTACGTGGATAATGAGCGGCTGTCATCTGCTTGGAATATATTCACTGTCTAAGTAAAGGTTTGTGATAATCATCTTCAACATTTATGGGATTATTTCCATAACAGATTGTTAATTTTATATACTACTCTAGTCATATAATGCACATGACTCTTTTGAAAAAGAGTAACTTCGAGGCGTCAATTTAATAAATATTAAATATCTTTAAGAAACAGTTTAAAATAAAAGAGGCACGCCGAGTTTCTTGATACCAGGAGATCATAGCTCATATGGCGCTTATGAATTTATCTCCTTTACTAGTGGCTAAAAACTCAACCCCACTTAAATGAGGCGGAGCGAAAGGAATCGAGATAAAATCAAAACTAAACTGGGTCGACGCATCGGCAGTGAACGCTCGGCGCGAGGGTTCAATGTTCGAGTTAATGGAAATTATGAGTTTGAATCGAATGCAACAAATTTAGCCGACGGGTAACTTAAGGTGGGTACAATTTCTTGTTTGTAATTTACATTTCAAGATATTAAAGAGGGGTTTCCAGCAAGTTAACAAACTCGTTGGTATGTTTACGAGTGTTTAATTCTAGTATAATTAATGTTTGTTTTTCTTAATTTATTATTAATTTCTTAAGGGTATCATCACCGCTAAAAAGCAATTCTTTGTTAGGTTCCGGTTTTTAGAGCGAATGAGGCGACATAATTACAGGGATAAAGGACATTTATATGTCAGCAACCATGTGGTGGCGCCATTACCAGTGTGGAATGTTTATATCACTTACCATGTGCAATTATGGTCAGAAGGATCTCGAGTAAATGGTAACTGAAATGGAACATTCATTTTATTTTATAATCTAAAGGACGGACCGACATAGGACTACGTGTTCTACACTGTATAAAATATAGTTTAAAAGTCAGAGAGAACAATGCCGGCTCAAGTGCTTTCGAAGCGAACGCTGCCAAATCTATAACAGATACATAAAAACTTTCTACCAAAGATTTATAGGTCTCCAAAATGTCTTCAGATAAATCAGCGACATAGAGATATATGCTATCCATACTTTGAAGATAATCAACAACAGCCGAGTCATAACAACAATTTATTTTATACATTTTATTTAGATAAACCAGTTAATTGCCTTTTACACTTTACAATTCGGATCAGTATTTTAAAAAAGGCATATCATGAGGTACAATGCATTACCACAGAACGGGCGAATAAATTGCTAGACGAATATTTAAATCTTGAAATTTAAAAATACGACAATATGAAATCATGATTGAAACCATAAGAGGCTGGCACAGCTAGTTAGTTATTAAAATGTTATATTTATTTAATTTTTTGGTATTTATTTTATTATGCTAATTAAAACCTAAAATAAAAATGAGAGAAAATACCAAGTGCCACGCAATTAGCGGGCACTAGAAGGTTTAATTTAAGTATTTCGGGATAAAATACGTCACTACGTCCGAGGCGCGCAGTGCGCCCACTTAGACAGATCCTTCACAGAGAGCATTTAAAACGTCTGCCGCAGTGAACCCCCACAGGCTGCGGAAGATACAAATTAGCTAGTTTCACTTAAAGTCAGTCTTTATTTTTTCTATGGAAACGATTTTTACTTTACTTTAACGTTAAACAGTAAAGTTATTAATACGTTTATTTGCCATATAGAACCAAGAGGTTTCTCTCAAATAGTCGTAAAATCTGTTTGTATAAGCGCGTTTTAGCAAGAATGTAGCAAGAGGAATTGGGCATCGCTGCGGTGAGTCATGCTTGTGTGACAAAGACAGATTATCAAGATTAAGACAAATTCACAGTTGTCAATCGTCTTCATGTGAAAATTGGTCTGACTTAATTATTAAATTATTAATTAATTTAAATATTAAAACCACTTGAGTTTGTTGCTAACAATCCAATAAACTTGACTAAATATTAAATTAGTATAAATTTTTCAATATTTAATCAAATTGACCTTTCAAATCAAATATCTTTTGATGAATAAAAGATAATACTTATCCATTGTGATTCATATTAAAATATTACGATGTTTAAGACAAAGCTCTTGATATCTTTGACTTATACTTGAATAAAAGAAGTCAGCAAGTTTCCATTAATGGAGTAAAGTAAAAGTTTTCTGGATCTGTACTAGAAATGGGTGTTCTTCGAGGTGCTTTTTTAGTTCCTTTTATGATTTTCCATGAAATTTTAAGTGTTTTTGATATTTTCTTCAGTTTTATTTTCATCGTAGACAGGTAACGCACTGTAACGCTCAGTTCTTCTCACACTCATATATAATGCTCGAAAGACAACTGTTACAAAAAAGGCGAACTTTAACCATTCCTTACGTAACACAAGCGCAGCCGAAATTGGAAACTAAGATGTTATGTCAGTTGACCTTAAAAACTGAACTCAATAAAACGCCCAAACAATATTAAGAGTTGCTATTTGGCGGTAGAGCATGTGATTAGTGGGTGGTAGAGGCCTACCCAGAGCGGCTTGCACATAGCCCTTCCATCAAATAAAATATAATCTATTTAATCCTACCTTTTTATAATATTGGGGCTCGAGACTCCCTTCGGGTTTTATTAACGAAGCAAGATATTTTTAATTGCATCACAAGATAATTACAACAATAAATTGTATAAAAACGTAAATTGAAGTAAAAATGATAACAACAAGTTTCAGACCGCAAAGACCATACATACTCTATGATTACATAACATACATACTCCATAGATTCTTGCTAATTCTTCTCTACTCTGAACTTTGAGTCTACATTATAATAATATACGGAATATATGTGTCTTTTGTAAAAAAGGATTGTATCAAGACTATGTGGTTATTAATTTTCGTCACAGACTCAATCGATATGTCATCAAACAGCATTTGCACTAAATAAGCGGACAAAGAATCGCAATGTGTGCATTGTGACTCACGAAGGCTTCTTTTCACAGTGGAGCAAATATATTACGACAAGATAATGGATTGCAAAGCTTGGGAAAAATCATAAATAATATAACATGGGTATTATACTACCTCGTTACAAGCATGCGTCTAATTATTTCTGAAGACAAAAATGACATTAATAGGATACGCCTCGTGTAGGTATACTATACCTACTAATGAAAAGAAAAGATAATAAGAGGAAACACATAATACAGCCGAACCGAGAGGCTCAGTGCTCTAGAACACGTAAATCTTAAACAAATATTGCGGATCCAAATTAACAGGGTAAGCACGTTGTTTAAAGTTACTTTTATGCATGACAACGAACGAACACATTGTACGAAAATCTTAACGCGTCGCATGAACTTCTTTCACATGTTTGTCCGTCAAACCGCATTGCAGTAGTGTCATGGAACATATTTAAGGATATTATTAAAATATGATTAAATTTAACAGTCAACGCTGATATAATGGACGTGATTTGTATTAGCCAAATCTCCCTTTACACAAATCAAGAAAATATGGTACATGAAACCAGGCTGACCGCAGGTACGTGGCGGAGATGACGTCACATCCGTCGACCACGCCGGCATCCGGTCATCAATAAGGCTACACTACAGATTCCGGCTTCTACCGCTAGGAAATGGTTCCTTTCAAGCTATTGTGTTACTAGGAACATATGAATTGATGGAGTGCATTATTTTGCGGCAATTTTACAAAAGGATATTAAAAAACAATTTAATGGTATAGAAATACGGTACGTGTTCCGTGCTTTTTATTTTAAATGTAATAATTAAAGAAAATACTAATTCAAATTTTATTAAGAAAATAGTGTTTTAAATGTTATTTCATTTAGTTATTACTTTCCAAGTTCGTTTTATAAACGACAACGACGACGAATTACAAACAAAAGAATTAAATATTTTATGTCATTAATAATTTTAAAAACATAATAAATCTTTTAAAGGTTAATTGTCTTCATTGTACGGATTATTTAGTCTTTTGTTTCGTAATAAAATTGTAAGTCTTACATGTTACACTCGTACAGTAAATTACCTCATGACACTATATTACGTAGGATTTCGGTTCAGTATACCTCGGATAACATTCAACCGCTTTATGAGTGCTTGGTACACAGAACGTCTCATCAACATAAAATACCGTTTCAATTTGTGGGAGGGGGGTGTATTATCTATCAGCCCACTTAGTAAGTCCTAGACCATTTACGGCCGAATACTGAAACGTCACTTATTAAGTCCAACTCAACTATTTGAGACGCCGTTAAATTAAAATTTCGCATACTCAAACGTCACTTTTGAGCGTCACTTAAATTTGAGAGCGACTCAAAATAACTAGCCTTTAAACACCACTCAAAGTAAAAACCGTATACTGAAACGCCACTCAACGAATGACAAATGTCAAATAGCCCACTCAAATTATTTGAGACGCCGTTAAATTTGAGAGTGGTCGCTAGCTATCTTAAATCGTTTTTCAGTGTTTTATAAGTTTTAAAAATGTCACTTTCTTCACTTTCGGACGACGAAACGACATCCCGTAACAGCCGCAAGAATGTCTAAATGAATCGTTAAATGTGCAAATTGTGTGTGATGCGAAATTATGCATCCGAAATGTGGTAGTAAGATGGCCGGGCTCTGTACATGACAGTACAATTTTTAATGACTCTCCTTTATGTGCACAATTTGAGCGTGGTGATTATGCGAATTTTGTGCTTTTAGGAGACAGTGATTACCCATGTCGATATTATTTGCTTACCCCTCTATTAAATCCAAATACAATACCTGAAGAAGCATATAATAGAGCTCAGGTATCATCGAGGAACCCTATTGAAAGGCTTTTTGGTGTTCTAAAACGTAGATTTCCATTTTTACATAACGGCCTAGGAGTAAATGTAAAAAATATTCCACCAATTATTGTGGCATGTGCAGTGCTTCATAATATTGCACTGTCTAGGCGAGATAACATAATAGTTGAAGAGGATACTTTAAACAGTGTTGAGGAAATACACACTGATGAAACAATCCATGAAGGCAATCAGAATTTTGTTGTTCGATCATCAATAATTAATACACATTTCACTTATTAATCATTATTTTATTTTCAATTTAGTATAAGCATCTTTTAAACAATAAACTTTAATTTAATAATTTAACAATAACAATACAAACAAATAACATAACAAATCAGTCTCATATTTTCAACAAAATAAGTTATTATTAATATTCCTTAACAAATCAATAAATATGTTTATAAAAATATAGATAAATTTACAAAAATACTATGGTCGACCCTGTAATCTTTTCTTCATCAAATGAAGTACTTCCATTTCTATTTTATATTTGTTATTCTCTCTTTTTTCTCTGTTTATTTTTTTTTTTTTCAAGTCTGGCAATTTGTAATTTAGTTTTAAAATATTGTTCTTTCATTGATCCACGGGCAATGCATTTCTTTTTTATTGTTTTTTGTTCTGCTTTTTCTGGAATTATAAATATATGCTATGTTATATTGATAATTTTAAAATTATTAACATCCATAAGCTATTTAAGGTTTATATTCGTGAAATAAAAATAAAATAACCACATTATTTGTTTCAATATTTACCATTGTTAACTTTCTCTTTATCTTGTGCTTGGCTATTTATTGCAGTCTTTTGCTGTGTTACATTGTTATCTAAGAAACAGATTTCTAAATATATTAGGATTACATCTTAAATACATCCATTAACATAAATAAAAATAATAGTCAATTACCATTTACTTGTGAAGTTGATGGAACAGCACCCATAACATTACAATCATAAACTCTTTCATCTAAAAGAATAGTTTTTATCATTCAATTCAATTTTAAATAATATGTTTTTAAGTTTTACTTTGAAACTGTGTTTAATTATTTTTTTTTTAATAATATAAAAGGTCATACCATCACACGTGGTTTCTGTATGAATACCCAGTTCAAAGTCCATTTCTGTATCCCCTGTATAAAGTTATAATAACAATTATTTTTTGTGTTATATTTACAGTAGTTAGAAAATATTTTATTTGATGACTGACCAAAATAAAAAGCAGCGTCATCATAGGGGTTTGGCAATGGTTGTACTTGGGGAGCAACCATTGTTAGAAGTTAAGCATCCATATGCAAAAATATCATAATAGATGCTTTATTTATTACTTACTTGTGTATTAAACCTAGTAATATTTATTTTTCTTGTTCAGTGTAATTGCATCCACGCTTATTTTTATTTTCTTACTTTTCTTAGTTGCACTTTTTTGATTTCATTGTACGTAATTGTTTTTATAACGATAGTTTTTGATTTTTCGATTTTGCTCATTTTATTATTTGCTAGATGTATAAAATAAAAATAAAAAACAATTAAAATTTTATCTGAAGCATAATGTTTACTTGTAATAATTTAATTTGTACAACAGTATAGTAGGATTATATCATTACGACGATAATATTCTGCGTAAACCGAAACTTAAAATAAAATGGTCACCGAAAACCGACTGTTTTATTTATAATTTTCCATAAACAAACATTTGAGAGCCACTCAGCTAATCACGCCCTCAAATTGTATGAGTGACGTTTGAGAATACCATTTAAATTTAGGTGCTACTCAAAGTTAGGTTGCGCTCAACTGAGTGTTTGATTTGAGAGACGTTTCAGTATCGGCCGTTAGGTCCCTCACTTTGAGTAGGGTCAAACATTATTCACAGTTAGCACAAGCAAACTCGTTACGACGTCGTTACTCATAAATAATCGCACTAACGAGCAATACAAATTGTCAATATTTTGTTTCAATATTTATTACAGACAATATGCAAGTAATGGTTTAATATAATTTTAGGGAAATCCGAAGTGTATGGGAAATTTAATTTCAAATTGGAAAAATTACTTTTAACAATTGTTATTGGATGCGTGGCAGTCTGTTTTTTTATATAATATTTACAGATGTATACAATTATACATATTATCTGTAGCAAGCATCAATAGTTCAACGGCATACAAACCGCCTAGCACTTGGATATAGTCGTCTCCACTCTTAACGAGTTAGCACAAGCTTTACTTAAATAGTGCTAGAGAAATAAATCACAGTTTTTTTTTAATAAGCACTGCCCATATATTTTTATAAAATACAGTGCAAATATTTTTGGGCTAATACTTACATTCTAGCGAATCAATGTTATCTCAAATACAATTTTAAAGTATGCAGTAAAAATAATAATTAAATTCTACCAATGTTTATTCTTGATCTCCGAGAGTTTTGTCACCTTATACTCGATGTGACTCGATGTTGACACGAGAAAATATCCCGAAAACTAAATGTTATTATTCCCTTTTTATTATAACTCAATAATTTACTACAAATGTATTTACTATTTCAAAGTATATATTACATTTTCCCACGAATATTTCAATAACAATTGTACGCTATATATGTAAGTTTTGTTTTTGTACCAGCGGCAGCGTGCCCATTGCCCATTCCGGCTTCGCATGGTGCGATGAGAAGTGCGATTAGAAAGAAAATATTACGTAGATATATTTATATTACAACATCTGTTTATTTATTAGCTGTTATAAATATGACATGATTGTAAAGTACGAATAATAATTTAATAGCGAAGCATACATCAAAAGTTGTCCACGCCTTATGAATTTAAATATTTTTAATTGCCAACCAGTTGTAGCGAACGATTTTATTCGTTCCACAAATTTGAAAACAATCTGCCAAAAAATTCATTCGAATTTTATGTCGTAAAAGACAATTTTAATCCATACTGAAATACCCAAGGTAACTTAAATATTTATTTAAATTCGAATTAATAGTGAATTAGAAAAAACAGCTCCGCTAATAACTTATAGTTCTTTACTAAACTCTGATAGATAAAAATAGTTATTTTGAGTGTACCTTAGAAAATAAAAGTATATATATTATTTTTTATGTATCTCCTGTTTAGTCAGCGTTAGTCATGTAAATGTACGAATGCTGCTTTTTGTAAAATATTTCCCTATGATACATACAAACCATCCATTTTTATCGCTCTTTCTATTTGGGCCCCGTGTCAAAATGCTTTGAGTGATTTAGAAGAAGTTAGGAGATACAGTCGGAGACAGAGACCGACTTTGTTTCATACTGTTAATAGACAGATTTGCAATGTCAGTTGAAATCTATGTTCTGGATTAATTATTTATAGAGTCTTCGTTTTATAACAGCTTATTTGAGTAACAATACAATTTTAGCTAAAACTTTATTATTACACCCAGCACAAAATGTTACTTGCATTGTTACGGAAGCGGAAGCATGTGGTTACCAAAACAGAAATACCTGCATTGCTTGTAGTACAGCGATTGAGGTTTGCCAAATTGCCGTTAAAGCTCTACCGCATCGAGAGAAGTGCTCTAGATATAAGTTACGGTAACACATTTTCGTGCAAAGATGCTTTTTGTTGTTTAGTCTTGCTAAAAAGTTACCTAACTTTTTATACTTAAAGAGGCTTGGATCGTTGTGGTCAGGAAACTTGTTTACAGTAACTGCATCTAAATATTTGTATGTTTTACTTAAGTATTTGTAACACTTTGTATGATATAAATAACAGGCTATTGTATGGTCGAACCTTAGCCAATCTAACATAAATGTAAGGTAATCTTTCTGCATCGGTTTGAATAAGCTTTATTTGATGTATTCTCTACGATAGTATGAACGCCTAGTCATTCATGATTCCTATGACATCACTGAACTAACTGTTTATTTATTTAAGATATTTTATTCAGCATCAGTCCTTGTGTAAGTTTTCTCTCATATATCGAGCTTAACTCTACATCAGTTTCGAGCTGAATTTGACAGAGACAAACCTACAACGCTCGAAACAACAATACAACAGCTAACTAGAGATTGGCCGCTTTCCAAACTCATGTAGGATAGCTACTCGTACAAGTTCCGAGTGACATAACTCGCCAACTTACACTTGATACTTGGCCGGTGGTCGAAGTTTAAACGCTTCGGACGATCGATTGATTACATATTATATACCATGTGTACTAAAGCATTTGGAAACTTCCAAGTGATAATCTATTAACTGTTCTCTATGAATAATGTACTACATATAACTTCATCATATATGGATTACTAAAATTAACTGAAAATGTTAATTAACATACTTTTATCGATACATCTCTATAATATTTTACAGCACCGATTTAAATCAGTAAATTTATTTACTTAAGCATCGGTTATTCAAATGATAAAAATTTCATTTGTTAAATTATTATCTACTATTGTATTGAAATGTATATAATGTTAGTACATAGAACAGCGATTAACAGTTTGACGTAACTTACTAGTATAACTTAAGGCGTTATCAAGATGGCGGAGATTGTCACTGTGGACATACCGTGACGATACACGAGCATCTATTCTCTACCTCGGAGACTCCATTACGGGCAAAGTGAGACGTCATTGTTTGTTTTGTCATCGAAAATCGATGGTGTTCGATTTCGCGCGGCCAAATATCCCTTTCATCCTTGGTATATAAATATTGAAAGATTTTATTATTAAAGAAAACAGATAAATCAAATATGAAAAATGGAATCTTATTTATAAAATACCAATACGAGTATGTATAAAATAATATATTATTATTGATTATAATAAACTAAATCAAGGAAATACATAGCTCTACCTCCACCGGATGTCACGAGTCGTACGTTACACGGGGCATGCCAATAGATGTTCCACGTCAATAAAGACGATTCACGGTTTGGTAATAAAACGCAATTTTTTTATTAACATGAATTTAAATTAATTTTATGCTTCGTAAAACATAAGTTTTTATTGGCCCCGTTACCAAACTAGCAGAAGGAACGGGCAGGTAGCGCTTGAATCTGGTTGCTGGGTCCGCATCTACTTGTCGGTGGTTTGACAGGATTTGATGGTCTCAAAAAGTTATCCTGATGTACAGCGTTAAATATGCCTTATATATTATATCTTAAAGTTTTTTATAGCTATGATATTGAAAAATTATTAATTCTTCCTACACCTACATATGTGGTTAGATAGTCATATTATGAAGATATCATAATCTACTATATTTTTTAAATTGACCAATATTAAATTTAAGGAAAGTCGAGCTAATTCTTACAATGTGGATTGACCATAGATTAAAAAAAAAAGAACAAGGAAAATAAAAGGCAGTTGTCAACAATGTAGGCTACATTCGGGCATCATGTGCGAGCAATTTCGAAGTCGTATAAACACGCGAATATTAGAATCGTAGCGATCGAACGGAAGAAAATTGCATCGGATTGTTTTATATTTGTTTCAAGAGATGTTTAAAAACGGAAAGATTTTTCCAGCAATAGTCCTGCTGACTACAATATAACAAAACTTACTTGTGCAATCACCATTGTATGAAATTGATGACACGATACGTACCTGTAAAGATTAATTAATTATAAGAATCGTACGTATCGGGACACTATATGTATTTATATATAGACGAGGTGGTATTCGTTGATTTCCATGCGGGATAAGTTATAGTGATGTCGGAAAAAATATGCCAACTGAGACATTGCAGGCGTATTAATAACGTTTTATGTAGTTCTATAATCTACCCGTGCTAAGCCGGGTCGGGGAGCTAGTTTCAATAAAAATAAATAAGGAAGAATAATAAATACATATTTTTTAATTCTGAATTATAATTTTTCGTATTGCGGCTGTAATTGTTATCTCAATAGCTGTATTATATCAAGCAATACTTTAACGATACTTTAAACAATCTGGAACAATTCCAGAATGAATATCGTTTTGATTTTTATCTCCATTACAATTTGGCGCGTTGCCGCCGCGCTCGCAGTGCAGCTGCGATACTTGTTAATAAATGATAATTAACATCTAACTTAAAGCATTTCATTGTATTCCTTGTGACTATTCAACTTCCCACTATGAGCATAATCATTAATTACTAAACGTTCTTTATTATTCACATAATTACAACAAGATTTTTTTGTATTGAGCAACATTTGACTAAATAGACATACAAATTAGATAAAATATAAAAACAAGGCCCAGTTTGCGTAACAGTCACCACAAGTACCAAGAGTCCATAAATGGTCAGGGGTTATATAGTAAGCGGTGACAGATCGTAAATTATGCAGTAGCGCTCGCGTCCGCTGCTTGTCGCGGACAGATAGCTCCCCTTATGTTAATTTAATTTGACGCTGTACTATGCGACCCTGATACGCATCGAAAATTTTACTTGCTTAGCACTAACTTGGATTAGATTACATTATACACGGATACGGGTAAAATATATAGTTTCCGAAATAATTAATGGAATAAAAATATATTTACATAACGACAGAAATTAAAACCTTTATTGTATTGCCTTACTACTTGGTGGTAGCGCTTTGTGCAAGCCTCTGTCTGTGCCCGTGCAACGACAAAACAGGGGACATAACTACATAGTCCCAAGGTTATTTCCCAGGGCTTGTTGGTGTTTTAAGAAAGGGTTAATATTAAACTTCTAATTTTCGTCAACATCTATGGGCGGTGGTGACCACTTACAATATATACATTTTATATATGAAGTTACACTAACTGAAAGAAAATGAAACGTTATATTAACATAATTTAATTATTTATTATTGAAAAACTAAATATAAAATATGAAACATAAATATTGCATAGCATAATACTCCGTTAAATATTTAATTAAAAGGACATCAGGTTTAATTAAAATTCGCTCCTGGAAAGGAATTTAGCAGCAATGCAACAGCGTAGAACTATAATAAAATATATTTATTATTTAATAGTGTATTAACATCAGACGTTTAAAAATAACCAATTCCGATGTATTTGCATAAATTAAACATGAGCGTTTCACTGAGCAACTTCAATAATGAATTCAAGTAACTAAGAGGTCTTATATTGAAATTTTAATATAAGTTCATTAAATAAAAAAAACTTATTAGACACCGAGTTTGTTAATTTATTTTTGGTAATTAAAATTGTATGAATCTTTCCGCAAAACTTTACCAAGCGGTGTGAACCTACCGTTATTTCTCTTCCTTCGCTGCATTTAAGAAGTGTTATTATATAACATATGTATGTTTAAATTCACACAGATACACAGGAAACAATAGCAATATTACAAAAGTTATACTATCTGAATACATTTGTTTCCATGTTATACAGGAATAAATTGGTAGTAATCGCGGTTGATTTGCTGGCATTTATTGAAGAGTTCCGCTGTCTGTCTTAGAAACTGATCATCAGATCTTTACCAAATTCAAATGGGATCACTGCCAAACAAAACTCTTCGAACAAAAAAAATTGGATATCCGTTCATACATGACGGAATGATGCCGAGAATACACATATGTTTTCTATAAATATATAAATTGATAACTTTCTCCTTTTTCGAAATGGTTGATAAGGAGCAGTATTGCACACAAATGCAAACCTAATAATGATTTGAATCACCCATTGAATATAGAGCGCGATGCGTTTTGTAATAATTAGAAGCTGCGTCCAGTTGACGGCAATTACATTAACTCTTGAAGTGATACTCTACATTAGTGATGTGTGGATGAACGCTAGACAGGTAATTAACAAATAGATTTGCATATTAAAGTCCCTCGTCCATTGTCGTTGAGCCGGCAGAGTAAAATTGGGTCATCCTAGAATATCCTAGAAGGTAAAGTTTTTTAAGTACTTCACCACAACAAAACAACTTACTGCAGGTCATCTATCCAAGTAAGGCAATCACAGAGTACCCAATACTCAATTCAAGCGGGTCGCATACACACGACACCGATCGCGATAATTACTAGATACTATTAAAAAAATCTTAAATATTGATAACTGAAATTAATCGAATCTAGATCTATTAATATTCTAACTGTGAGAGCAACTGTCTGTTTGTTTTTAATTTCATCACTATACACTGAACCGTTTGTAATGAATTCTGACATAGAGGTGATAAACGTTTAAAAAAATGACACGGAAACAGTCGCGGGAAATACCTAGTAACAATTATAAATACATTTATTCTATTTAATGTGAGCCGAATATCTCGCAACCTCGAGCAATTGAATGTACAGTCCCGACCGCGCCTCGACACATTCTAAGGCTTAACGGTGCACAAAGAAAACTAATAAAGTCGGTCACTACATATATACAAAGCCCAGGAATGAAACAGCATCCCGGGACTTAGAAAACTCCAAGTAAATAACTTTTTCACAAGAAACTCACGAGAATATTAATGAGTCCGCAAACTTTTAAGTAATTCAGAACGCTAAATGTACTTTTAAATATTTTGATAAGATAATCACGACAGCCATTTTTATTGTGGTATGAATTTTAATGCGAACATGAAAAGTTTAGACCTCGGACTCAGTAAGGCCTCGGACTCGGGAGGTAAAAATTAAAAATAAATTAAATCAAACGAATCAGTGGTCGTTCGAACTTTTTAATAGGTTTATGGTGACGTCATTATAACTTCGCTGCGGGTAATTTGTGATATTTCGAGAAGATAATGTTCTTAAACAACGAAATTAAAGAGTTTGTAATAATTAAATCTAGTTAGAAACGACACAAGCACCCACCGTAATACCGTAGCTACGTACCATATGTACAAAAACTCACAAACGTATATCTAATATAAATAATTCTATAATAAATTATCTTCGGTATATTATATATTATTTAAAGCCACATGTAACCTTAAAATATAACAAAACTCATACATACTTACAGATTAATATCTATTAATTATGTTAGATAATACAGTTAACAATTACTTTGGCTGTTCTCCGAAGGTTTACCTCGTGTACGACGATGAACGCAATCGCAACTGCAAAATACCTCTTTAAGAAAATGATGATAAGCTTACTTACAGTACTTTGTTAATGTAACGGGAAACAGATTGAACAAGTTTTAATAAATTCATAATTTAGTCTTGACAAAGTTCAAATCTCTTGAATGAGTTATTTTTTCCATGGTGATTAAATATTTGTTAAGAAGTATTTCAGATCTTTGTAAATTATTAACAATGACTTTCGCAAAAACTGCAAAGGGTTGGGGATCACCAGGCGACGTGTATCATACGTGAAACGGTCGAGGACCCTACACTATTATCATAAAGTCTAGATTTGATTTTCTACATAAACTGTGAAACTAATGATCCAAATCAAGAAAAAAAATCACTCGCAAAAATCTTTATTATTTCTGAGCGGTTTAAATTATATTATATATATAATATCATTTTCTTTATTAATAAATTAACCCGTGCGAAGGCGGGCCGGTCGCTAGTGTACAAATAAACATAATGTAAGCGATAAGATATTTCACAGTCGTTTGTACAAGCCGTAAACAATCTTCGGACTCTACTTTATAGACTTATTGATCTTCTGCTAATAAACAATATCAGATTTCATTTTTCGATAAAAAGGATAGTTGTACTTGCAAATCATATTTTTATAAAGAGGAAAGATTTGTATGTTTTATTTGTTTTTGATTCATACAAATAAATCCATTCGTTCAATCACTACCAATGTAAACATGTCGCATATTTTATCAAATGTTATTTGTTATCGGCGGACGGAGAAAGTATTCGGTCACTCGTGACTCCAGATGTTATCACAACTTTGTATGAGGGATGTATAAGCGCAAAAGATGTCCGCAAAAAGTCCGCGCTACAACAAATTTATACGAAAGATTTTTTTACCATAATGTATATTTAAAGAGAAATATATATTGTATTGCTCACGAAGAATATA